>NC_138867.1:176167649-176522649 GCF_965194805.1 Balaenoptera borealis | reverse complement strand
AGGGGTGGAGGGCACCGGGTGAGCCGTCTCTCTCCTCTCTTCCTCGTGCCCCCGCTTTTGTAACATGTGTCGGGGTTCGGGGGAGGCAGGGTAGGGGGGACACCTTTGTTTTCCTTTTGGGGAGCAGATTCCTCCTCTCTCTTTCTCTCTCTCTCTCTCTGGCTCCTGGCGGCTTAAGTTCCTTCTGGTTTGGTGTTTCCAAGGCCCAGAGCTGTTTTGGAGCATGGAGTACCAGTTTCCCCCAGTCCCAACCCCTGTCCTCCACCAGCGGGGGGCCCAGCCCTGGGGAGGGGTATAAGCTGTCCCCAGCCCGGGGAGGGCAGCCTGACAAATCGGGGCAAGGGGGTGGGGGCGGGCCTCAAGGTTGGGGGAGTGAGGGGCGGGGGAGCATTTTCTCTGGTTCTGAAATACTTGCGAAGCTGCAGTCAGGGTTTCTTCTGGGCTGTTGTGGTTAGAGGACCAGGGAGAGGGGGGCGGGGGAGGTATAGGCTGGGTCTGGGGACTTCCACGAGCACCATAATTTCTTGCGGGTGAAACCTTCAGCAGAGGCGGGTGTAGAACTCCATGGTGGGAAGAGCTGTCTGTTAGTGGAGCCGGGCAGGGCTGCAGCTGCAGGCCTGGGCTCTTGGGGATGGTCACTTCCTCCCCTGAAAGTTTTGGGAAATCTGCAGCTCTGAGGCAGGCAGCAGGGGGCACGGATGGAAGAGATGACGTTTCAGGATCGCTTTTGCCTTGAAATTACGGTGGTCGGTGGAGCACCCCCTTTGAGGGAGGTGGGGCGGGGTCCCTCCGAGCTGCTCCCCTCCCCCTTATCCCTTCCCCCATCTCATAGAGGCCTGGGCAACCAGCCCACCGCCCTGCCCCTCACTGCACCCCTCCACTCTCTCCCTCTCTTTCTCCTGGAGTCTCTCTCCCACCCAGCACCAGACACTCTTCTTGCAGGCCCGGTGGTGGTTTGGATACGGCAGCCTGGGATCTTTTCTCTTCGAAGGGCGGGTGGGAGGAGGCTGGAGGGCAGAGGAGGTATTGGGAGCTTGGTGCTGGGGAGGGGTCCTTGCTGGCAAAGGCCCCAGGCAGACCCTTCCTCATCTTCTCCCCCTTCCCCAGGGTAACCTCTAACCACGTTTTCCTCCTCCATGCCCTGCCAACCAGGCCAGGCTCTGAGACCTCCCACTGTCCCCCCACCCACACACACACACAAACACATCTGCTCAGTTGTCACAAAGCTGGCGGGGGACCTAGCTTGGGGAGAGGGGAGACCCAGGCACAGGGGAAAAGGGCAGAGGCCAGTGTGCTGGACAGAAGGTGCAGGCCAACCCCTCAGGGCATTGGGGACAGGGAGCTGGTGGAGCCCCAAGCTCCCCTCCCCCTCCTAAAACAGGGCATGCGCCTGGCTGCTTTGTGCCTGGAGACCCTTGGGTCAAAATGTCCCCCTGCTGCTGTGAAGGGAGGGCTGGATATCCGCACGCACCCACCTGAGCCTCCTGAAGAATGAGGCTGGAAGTGGGGGAATGAGAAGTGTCCAAGCCCCTCTAACCACTGGGGCCAACCCCCCCGCCCCCAAGCCAGCACTAAGTCCCAGCCCTCCCCGTCCCCTCGGGGCCAGCTGCTTTGGTGACAGACCAAGCAGGAGCAGAGAATTCACTACAAACTCTCACCCTGGCCTGTCCGTGGGTTCTGCTAGCAGGGAGGTGAGAGGGAGGCCCCCAGCCATCCTGGATGGAGGGACATCCCCTCTATAGGCGGAGGAGGGGAGCCTGGCCACACTGTGAAAGTTCAGACCTCCACCGGGTCAGTAAGGGGAGGCTAGGAGTAGGCGGCGCTGGGACGTGACTGGGCAAGGGTGGGCAGGCTATTGGTGGCCAACGAGATGCAGTTGAGGTTTTCCTCCTTTTCAGGGAATGGGGGGGTGGGGCGGGGCCCCCCACCTTTCTGACATCAGCGCTGCCTTGGTCCCTCCTCCCGAGCCGGGGATGGTTGCAGGTAAATCGGGGTCAGGGCAGGGGAGGTGGGGGGGGGGGCCTATTGGGGGCGGGCTGGGTCTTTATCCTAGCACCTGGTTCCCTCCCTTGCCCCTTCTGAGCTGGACCTGGGACTGCCCCCCCAAGGGACCCTCAGTCGGGCCTGGGCCTTGGAGTGAATTCTCTGCTCACCCCCCTCTCTCCTCGCCAGCACTAACCCTTTCTTCCCAGGTGCTCTCCAGTGTGCCTCCCTTGGAGCCAGGACCTCGCCGAGCCCCCCACCACCACCACCTTGTCTCTCTTCCCTCCACACAGCTCTCCTCCCCCCCACCCAACTCTCCCGGGAGTCCTCTCCCTCCCCAAGTTCTCCCCCTCACCCTGTGCACCAGTGTCAGTGTCTGCTGCTGAATAAACCCCATGAGAGACCCTGCCGGCTGGGGGCAGGGCTGGGCACCCTCAGGAGGGGCTGGACTTTTCCGAATACCCTTCCTCAGCTACTGATTTCATGGGTACTGGGGGTGGGGGCTGCCACAGGCTGCATCAGTAACCTCGGGTGCCTCTCCCACCCTGGAATAGAAGTGCGCTCCTGACACCCACCCACAGTGGGTACAGAAACATCACTCTACCTTGCAGTTTTTGCAGGAGGAAGAAAATGGAGTTTTTAAAAAAAAAAAAAATCTGTGTCCTGGTGTGGTTGGTGAAGGATGGGACCCTTGACCCTAGCTCTTCCATAGGGGGCGCAGATGATGGCGAAGGGGCAGGGCCCCGAGTCCCTGGATCCTCAAAGCCACCAGTGGCTGCAGTGAGGAAATCTTTCCACTCCTGCTTAAGGCACACGAGATCGTCTCTGGGATGGCTCTTGCCAAACCCCTTATCCCCAGCCTGTGGGGTCTCTAGCAGCCAGGGGAGGAAAGAGGGGCACTACCTCCCACCACTAACCCTGCTCTTAATGGCCTCCAGGGTTGACATCTCCAGGGAGAGGGGCAGCTGGGTGGGGCAGGGGTCCCAGCCCGGAAACCCCCTTCCCATCACCAGCCCTACCAAGCAACCGTGACTGCAGCAGCAGGAGGGGACAGCCTGGCACCCCCCTGGCCGCGTGACCAACTTGCCTCTCTCTCTCCCCCTCCCTTGCCCCTGCTCCTCTCCCCGTGTCCTCCCCGCCCACCCACCTGGCCCAGTCTTCGTGTGCCCAGGGACTCTGCAGAAGGTGCTGGACCCCACCTCGACACACGAGTCGGAGCACCAGTCTGGCGCATGGTGCAAGGACCCACTGCAGGCGGGTGACCGCATCTACGTCATGCCCTGGATCCCCTACCGCACGGACACGCTCACCGAGTACGCCTCATGGGAGGACTACGTGGCGGCGCGCCACACCACCACCTACCGCCTGCCCAACCGTGTGGATGGCACGGGCTTCGTGGTCTATGACGGCGCCGTCTTCTACAACAAGGAGCGCACGCGCAACATCGTCAAGTACGACCTGCGCACGCGCATCAAGAGCGGGGAGACGGTCATCAACACGGCCAATTACCACGATACCTCGCCCTACCGCTGGGGGGGCAAGACCGACATCGACCTGGCCGTGGACGAGAATGGGCTGTGGGTCATCTACGCCACCGAGGGCAACAATGGGCGGCTGGTGGTGAGCCAGCTCAACCCCTACACGCTGCGCTTCGAGGGCACGTGGGAGACCGGCTACGACAAGCGGTCAGCATCCAACGCCTTCATGGTGTGCGGCGTCCTCTACGTGCTGCGTTCCGTGTATGTGGATGACGACAGCGAGGCTGCCGGCAACCGCGTGGACTACGCCTTCAACACCAACGCCAACCGCGAGGAGCCCGTCAGCCTGGCCTTCCCCAACCCCTACCAGTTCGTCTCTTCCGTTGACTATAACCCTCGTGACAACCAGCTGTATGTCTGGAACAACTATTTTGTGGTGCGCTATAGCCTGGAGTTCGGGCCACCCGACCCCAGTGCTGGTGAGGACAGCTCAAGTTCGCTCCCAAACGCCCCCTAGGTCCCAGGGTCAGGGGGTGCACTCTGTGACATCTTAGGAGACCTGGAGGTGGGTTCGGGGGAGCCCTGGAGGCAATGGCAGTGTGACATGGCAACGTGACAGAGGCTGTTCTAAGCACCCAATTAACTCCTCTGATCCTCACAGCCTAGGAGACAGGGCATATTATTGCCCCGTTTTACAGATGAGGAAACCCAAGCACTGGGTGAGTATGGGATTAGCTTGCTCATTTGAGGATTTGGACCAAGGACTCTGGGCTCCTAACCAAGCTGCACTATGTCTCCTAGAGGCCTGTGCATTTTGAGCCCTGGAACCCCTTCAACCAAAATGTTGGGTGGAAGCCCAGTATCAGTAAAACAGCAAAGCTGTGCTGCTGATGTTGGCCAGGATTGGGGGCCCCTCCACAGTCTCATTCTGCCCCCTCAGCTGCCCTGAACCAGCTCTGAGCAGCCCCACAGCTCCAGGGAGTCCCATCTAATCCAAAAGGAGGAGCTGAGGCCCCCAGAGGGAAGGGACGTGGCCGGGTCAGAGAGACCAGAGTAAGAGGAGAATGAGGGTGGGAGGTGGCCGTGTACAGCAGCCTCCAGACACCTCCTTCCTGGCGTGTCTTCCGTCGTTGCTCTCCCAGACTTCAAAGTACAAATGAGTGAATTTTTGCCACTTTCCAATGGACCCAGGGGTACAAGGGACCTCTGTGGGCAGACAGGGGCCAGGGGAGCTCTCCCAGACCTAGTGGGGACCAGGATATCTTTCAGTAGGCCTGAAGCGTGTGGCTAACCCCATCTCATATCCCCTCTCCCTTCCAGGCCCAGCCACTTCGCCACCCCTCAGCACGACCACCACGGCCCGGCCCACACCCCTGACCAGCACAGCCTCGCCTGTGGCCACCACCCCACTCCGCCGGGCGCCCCTCACCACGCACCCTGTGGGTGCCATCAACCAGCTGGGACCTGACCTACCTCCAGCCACTGCGCCCGCCCCCAGCACCCGGCGGCCCCCCGCCCCCAATCTGCACGTGTCCCCGGAACTCTTCTGTGAACCTCGAGAGGTGCGGCGGGTCCAGTGGCCGGCCACCCAGCAGGGCATGCTGGTGGAGAGGCCCTGCCCCAAGGGGACTCGAGGTGAGTGCAGAGCCAAGGTTACCTCCACTGCAGCTGGCTTGGGGAATGGCCACTGCTGGGTCTGGCCAGGGAAGGGCCAGGGGACATGCCCCTAACTCAGCTCAGCGTAGATGCACTTACCTATCCACCTCCCCTGGCAGAGTGTGGGTTTCATGCAGGGGTCATGCCTGATGTCTGCAGCTGTGTCCCCAGAGCCCAACAGCAGCTCAGTTAGTGCCCCACGCCTCGTCCCCCGTCCCCTCCTGCGATACTAAGCACCCGCCACGTGCAAAGCGCTGGGTGGACCCTGCAGGGAGCCCATGGGAGGTAACTTGAGTCCTGGCTTCAGACTGAAATGGAACAGGCCTGGGAGCAGCTGGTGACAGGGCACAGCAGCTGAAGTGCCAGAGAGGGTGGCGCCAGGACGGCATGCTCTAGGGATCCCGAGGGGAGGCTCAGAAGAGGCTTCGTGGGGGAGGGGGGGCTTCCAAGACGAGCTTTGCTAGAAGGTTCCAACTGTAGTAGGCAAAGACGGAAGAGGAGCCAAGAGGGAGGGTTTAGGGGAAGTGAGGAGTGGCTTATGTCACCTCAGAGTGACACCTCTCTTGACTGTCTGGCCTGCTTCATGCCTGGTCTTCCGTGTTCCCCTCACCTCTCTCCTCACCCACTCGTCCCCCTCTCTCTGTCATCTCCTTTCTCCCTGCCTTGGCCCATCCTTCTCTCCTTCCCTGTGGCTCCCTTCTCTGTTCCTGTGTGTCTGTCCCTACAGGAATTGCCTCCTTCCAGTGTCTACCAGCCCTGGGGCTCTGGAACCCCCGGGGCCCTGACCTCAGCAACTGCACCTCCCCCTGGGTCAACCAGGTGGCCCAGAAGGTACCAGCAGAAGCTGCCCCTCCCAGTCAGGCACACGTGCTCACGCAGCAGGCCCTGGGTGCCCGGGCACAGGGCACAGTGGGGGCAATGGAACAACTGGGGAGACAAGCAGGGGTCCACTCCCTGGCCTGCAGAGGGAGCAGAGACAGATGGGGAGGGAGAAGGCAGACAGGGAGAAGGGGCAGCAGAGAGAGGGATGAGAGGGGCTGAGCAGGCTGGGCGCGCGAAGAGGGAAGCAAAACGGTCCCTGACAGAGCCGGGGCATCCCACTCCCGCCTCACACAGATCAAGAGCGGGGAGAACGCAGCCAACATTGCCAGCGAGCTGGCCCGCCACACCCGGGGCTCCATCTATGCGGGTGATGTGTCCTCCTCTGTGAAGCTGATGGAGCAACTGCTGGACATCCTGGATGCCCAGCTGCAGGCCCTGAGGCCCATCGAGCGCGAGTCGGCTGGCAAGAACTACAACAAGGTAGGGCCTGGCGGCAGGGCCAGCAGGGCAGGGGGCACCGCCCTGGGAACTTAGGAGATATCCGGCCTGTTACCGCGGAGCTGGGCTGCCACCCACGGTGACGAGAGAAGAAGGAAGGACAGACCCCAGGCCTACTGGGGCTCCCTGCTGAACTGCCCTGGACGGTCCTGGGGGTGTGGGCTCCCTTAGGAATGGCCTTTGCTCATGGCCTAGGCCCAGGTCAGTAGCAGAGGCAGAAGAGCAAGCTCCCTGGGGCCCAGACGTGAGTGTCGGGGTTAGAGGAGTGGGGCTGGGAGACCAGCCCTGAGAGCACCTCCATCTCTTTCCCCAGATGCACAAGCGAGAGAGAACCTGTAAGGACTACATCAAGGTGAGGCTCAAGGGCTCCTGCTGGCCGAGGGGGTGGGGCAGCCCTTGTCGCTCCTGGGCAGGCCCCAGGTGGCGCTGGGGATGGAGTTTCGGAGAAGGGGGCGCAGAGCCCAGCCTGGGGAACCGGAGGATGTAGGGGGAATCAGGGCGCTGCCCCCGCACCGTTGCAGGCCGTGGTGGAGACGGTGGACAACCTGCTGCGGCCAGAGGCTCTTGAGTCCTGGAAGGACATGAATGCCACCGAGCAGGTGCACACGGCCACCATGCTCCTGGACGTCCTAGAGGAGGGCGCCTTCCTGCTGGCCGACAATGTCAGGGAGCCTGCCCGCTTCCTGGCCGCCAAGCAGAACGTGGGTGAGTGCTACAATCGTGCTAGGGCAAGTTTGGGTGCAAATCTTGAACAGTGGGGCCCACTCGGCCTGGAGACCTTGGGGGATACCCCAGCCCTCGACCTTGGGCCTCTTGTCACAGCCCGGGCCTCTGGACTGTGGACAGACCCCCAACCTTGTGTGCCCTGCCGTCCCCTGTCCCCACAGTCCTCGAGGTCACAGTCCTGAACACAGAGGGTCAAGTGCAAGAGCTGGTGTTCCCCCAGGAGTACCCGAGCGAGAACTCGATCCAGCTGTCCGCCAACACCATCAAGCAAAACAGCCGCAACGGTCAGTGCCCGAGCCCCGTGCTGGCACCCCTGCTCCTCTCATGGAGGACAGCAGTTCTTAACTTTTATCAGATTGAAGAATCTGAAAGGAGGTTGGGACCCGTGGCAACACACAGAGATGTCCTTCATTCAAGCTAGTGTTAACATTTCAGGGGATTCACGGAGACCCCCCCTGAAAGCCCCACAGAACCTAGGACAGTTTGCAGTTTGTAGGGCTCCTGTGCAGTAACAGTTGATCTTCATAGTTCAGGGAGGATTGTGCCATTTGAGATTAAGGTCCAGAGAGGTTAGGGATTTGCTCAAGGTTACACAGTAAGTGAGAGGTGGGCCAGGGACCCAGCCTGTGTATCCTGGCCCACTGCCCTGTCGTTGGAAACTGCCTATAACTGAGCAGTGGTCCCCTAGAAGGGCTCCCGGAGCCCCACTTGCCTGGGCTGCAGCCTGCCTGGCTTCAGAGGTCCTGGCGGCCAGCGTGGGGGAGCTGCACACCAGCCAGGGGCTGACGGCACACCCTGCTGCGCCTGTTCTCCCCAGGAGTGGTCAAAGTTGTCTTCATCCTCTACAACAACCTGGGCCTCTTCCTGTCCACCGAGAATGCCACGGTGAAGCTGGCAGGAGAAGCGGGCGCGGGGGGCCTGGGGGGCGCCTCCCTGGTGGTGAACTCCCAGGTCATCGCAGCGTCCATCAACAAGGAGTCCAGCCGAGTTTTCCTCATGGACCCTGTCATCTTCACTGTGGCCCACCTGGAGGTGAGCTGAGGTGCCCCCTCCCTCCGTGAGCGTCCCAGCATCCTCCACTGTCCCTGGCTGTGTATCCCCCCCTACTGTGTGTTCACCCACCCCAAGAGCAAGTTACAACCCCTCCCTGGGGCACCAGCCCCCACCTCAGCAGCTTGGGCCATTTGTCCCCAGAGATCTGAGACTGTCACCTGGAGCCCAAAGCCCCGGGCACTTCTCTCCTGCTTGTCGCTATCCCCATAGCTGGGTGTGCGGGCTGGAGTGGGACTCCCCGGATCTGACCCCCCGGTCACCACCACACAACAGGCCAAGAACCACTTCAACGCTAACTGCTCCTTCTGGAACTACTCGGAGCGCTCCATGCTGGGCTACTGGTCAACCCAGGGCTGCCGCCTGGTGGAGTCCAACAAGACCCATACCACGTGTGCCTGCAGCCACCTCACCAACTTCGCTGTGCTCATGGCTCACCGCGAGATCGTAAGCTGGCCAGCGCTCCGCTCCTCCGGGCGGGCCCACTTGCTGGCCCGGCTTTGCATGGCATCATAGAAAGTGCTGCATGGGCGGTGCCAGGGAAGGCCAGCTTCGTGGGCATGGGGGGCCTGAGTCTTGCCTGGGGCATGAGGCCATACGTCTGGTTCTCTTTGGTCACGGTCCCACCTTCTCCCAAGGCACTCTGGAGAAGCAAGTTGGTGTCACCTTTGTCATCTCTCCACGAGCCTTCCAGAGCATGAGGAAGTGAGCGTGCCGCCTGCAGAGGGGTGGGGGCCGGCAAGTTGGCCAGGGGGGCAGAAGGCCGGGTGGGCTGCACCAGCGGTGCTCATGGCCCACAGCCTTGCCCATAGCTGGCACCTAAGCTGAGCCCTGGCCATGCGCAAGACCAGAGGCGCTAAGTACACCCCCTGCTCCTTCCCCCAGTACCAGGGCCGCATCAACGAGCTACTGCTGTCAGTCATCACCTGGGTGGGCATCGTCATCTCCCTGGTCTGCCTGGCAATCTGTATCTCCACTTTCTGCTTCCTGCGGGGACTGCAGACTGACCGAAACACCATCCACAAGAACCTGTGCATCAACCTCTTCCTGGCTGAGCTGCTCTTCCTGGTTGGGATAGACAAGACGCAGTATGAGGTGAGCAGGACTCCAGGGCAGGAGCGGAGGCGGGCAGCGATGACACCGGCCGGCCGGGGCAGCCCCTCACCTGTGGTGCTCCCCACTCTCTAGATTGCCTGCCCCATCTTCGCTGGCTTGCTGCACTACTTCTTCCTGGCTGCCTTCTCCTGGCTGTGCCTGGAGGGCGTGCACCTCTATCTGCTGCTGGTGGAGGTGTTTGAGAGCGAGTACTCCCGCACCAAGTACTACTACCTGGGCGGGTACTGCTTCCCAGCCCTGGTGGTGGGCATCGCGGCCGCCATCGACTACCGCAGCTACGGCACCGAGAAGGCGTGAGTGCCCCCTTCACCCCCCGAGTCTCTCCTCCTTGCTGGCTCCCTGCTCGGCAGCATCCCTTGGGCCGGGACCCTCGGGGCACTGGCCTCCCTCCTCCTGAGCCCCGAGGCCGCAGCCGGCAGAGTCCCTGGGCTCCTGGAGTCAGAGGGAGGGAAGAGCCTGCCCCCCTCACCTCTCAATACCCCGGCCCTGCTTCCTTCACAGCTGCTGGCTCCGAGTGGACAATTATTTCATTTGGAGCTTCATTGGGCCCGTCTCCTTTGTTATCGTGGTAAGTTGGAAGGCAGCACCCCCAGTACTGAGTCTCTGTCCTTCATCCAGCCCAGCTCTGACCCCAAGGCCCCCATTCTCCCCAAGCCCTTGAAAGGCATCAGAACTGAGCAGCCAACTGAGAAAACAAGAGCAGAGTGGGTCTGTAGAGCTCCAGCACTGAGGTCCATCCTTCCAGGAGCTGTGATTTGAGCCCCTGCTCTGTATCAGGCCATGGGCCCTGTTCCCCCGGCCCCGGGAGCCACATTAACAGTTACACCAGTCGGCAGGCACCTGTGGGCAGGTACACCAGCAGAGGGGACCCTGAAGAAGGGGGGTCGCGGCTGAGACTTGGCCAGGAGCTGACGCTAGGAGGCAGAGGGACCCTGGCCCAGCCCCTCCCCTTGTCCCGCCCCCAGGTGAACCTGGTGTTCCTCATGGTGACTCTGCACAAGATGATCCGGAGCTCATCCGTGCTCAAGCCCGATTCCAGTCGCCTCGACAACATTAAGTGAGCTCCCCCTCGCCCCACCCATGCCCTGGGACTTTCCAGGCCTCTCCCAGGGTTTCCTAAAAGGTGGTGTTCTCACCTCTGGTGTCACATACTGGGATTTTACGGACAAAGATGGTGTTTTACTGTGTTCGTTATGTATCTATTTAATGAGTATTAGAAAACGTGGTATTAGCATATCCAGCTGTGGTTTTAAGCACATAATTGCTAAGGGTGAGACTGAGTTCAAAAAGTGAGTCCAGGGAATTCCCTGGCGGTCCAGTGGTTAGGACTCCGCACTTTCACTGCCAAGGGCACAGGTTCAATCCCTGGTCGGGGAACTAAAGATCCCACAAGCCATGCGACTCGGCAAAAAAAAAAAAAGAAGAAAAAAGTCCATTTCAGGGCAACTTAAAGACAGATAGGCAGCAAAAGATAGTTTAAAGGTCTGGAAATATGGCCAAAAGGATGAAGGATGCAGGAGAATGACTGGCTATTCACAGAACCCTGACCCCTGACCTCTGCCTGCCCCTCAGGCTCAGCTTGGGTGAAAGTGTCACTGGGCAGGCCTGCTCACCCCAGGGCAGCGTCCAGGCCCGCTCAAAGAGGGACACGCAGCAGGGCTCTGGGGGAGGCATCTCTGCTGGTGGGGACTTTGATATCCCTGTTCCCTCTCCACCTCTCCCCAGATCCTGGGCCCTGGGGGCCATTGCGCTGCTCTTCCTGCTGGGCCTCACCTGGGCTTTCGGCCTCCTCTTCATCAATAAGGAGTCGGTGGTCATGGCCTATCTCTTCACCACCTTCAACGCCTTCCAGGGGGTCTTCATCTTCGTCTTTCACTGCGCCTTACAGAAGAAGGTGAGGTCCAGGGAAGGGACCAGCTGCCTGCCTTCTGTAGTGGGACCTGTGTCTGCCTGGAGGGAAGCACAGGCTCACAGTCAGGGAGGATTTAGGCAGGGGTGAAGAGGGTTCTGGAAAAGAGCAAGATACAGGGGCCTAGAGGAACGAGAAAGCAAGACAGATTTGGGGAGTTGGGAGAGCACAGGGCAGGGACGTGGTTGATGGACCCTCCCCACGGCGTAGGGCACAAGTCAAGCACGTGGAGGGAGACGACTCTGGGTGCCACCCAGACAGAACATTTCCGACTTTAATAGTTGTGGGATAAACTGTGAATTTTGTGGTGATAGGAAGTTTCTTTTTAAAATAAAGTGTGTTAAAGTCTGACTCTTAAAAAATATAAATTAAGGAGATAACAGAAGCAGAAGAATGTGGAGAAGGGTGTACGGGCAGTAGACTCAAGACTAAAGCCAGGGAAACTGAGCCAAGGCGTTTGTAGATTCATCCTGAAGGCAGTGGGGCGGCCCGGTCAGACTGTTGTTGGTCTTAGGGGACAGTGAGGTGGGTAAGGCTAAGGAGGGGATGAAGGAGGCAGTGATCACAAGTCTTGGATGCAAGGTTGACTGTTCTGCTCAAAACTGTCCCATGGTCCTCATCGGACACACAGTGACAGTGACATCCTTACAGAGGCCCCCAGGCCCATACGGTCCATCCAGCCTGGGCTTCCCCTTCTCTTCCCTTCCCTCCAGCCATGCTCTGTCTTCTGCTCCCTCAGACACCTAGACATGGACCCTCCCCGGGGCTTGTCCCCTGCCCCTCCCCAGATATCCACAGGGCCCACTGCCTTCTTTTAGGTTTTTGCCGAAATGTCTCCTTAGTGAGGCCTCCCCTGATCTTTTTGAAATCGTGCCCCCGACCCCCACCACCAGCACTACCTAACTCCTGGCCATAGTTCTCGGCAGCACCTCACACCATCAGACACCCCACATAACGTACTGATGTTTCACCCGTGTTCAATCTCTGTCTGCTAGAAAATACCAGCTCTGAGAAGTAGGCCTTTGGGTCTGATTTGTGTCTGTCCTCGGGGCCTAAAGCACGCCTGGCATATAGAGGATGCTCATTAAAGATCTGTTGCGTGAATGAATGGATGAGAAATTATTGGTGGAGGTGGAGAAAGGAGGATGGGCCTGAGTGAGAAGAGAGCCTTCTTGGCTGGCTGTTGGGAGACAGGAGACAGTGGGGCTTCTGATGCCCACCAGGAGCTTGGTCGCTGGACCCCCAAGGCGGGGGCACCTACTGCCTGTCCTCCTCGGCCCCCAGGTGCATAAGGAGTACAGCAAGTGCCTGCGTCACTCCTACTGCTGCATTCGCTCCCCGCCCGGGGGCGCTCACGGCTCACTCAAGACCTCAGCTATGCGGAGCAACACCCGCTACTACACGGGGACCCAGGTATCCGGGCCGGGGGCTGGGGCGCCAGGCAGGGCTCCCTGGGGCTGAGTGTTGGACCCGAGAGCCCAAGAGGCAGGGCAGTTCTCTGCCCAGGTCCCTGGTGGTGCTCATCAGGCAAGTGGTCTCAGAAAGATCGTGGAGGGTGGGCAGCCCAAGGGCCCCCTCACGTCTGAGCTGTGTCCCCAGAGCCGAATCCGGAGGATGTGGAACGACACCGTGAGGAAACAGACGGAATCCTCTTTCATGGCGGGCGACATCAACAGCACACCCACCCTGAACCGAGGTGAGACTGGATCCCTCACCCCCGGCCTCAGTCCCTCAAGATTCCCGAGCCCGGGTCTCCTGGCCGCCTTGTGACCTCTGACCTCCTGGGCAGGTACCATGGGGAACCATCTGCTGACCAACCCTGTGCTGCAGCCCCGTGGGGGCACCAGCCCCTACAACACTCTCATTGCCGAGTCAGTGGGCTTCAATCCTTCCTCACCCGCCGTCTTCAACTCCCCAGGTGAGAGCACTCTGGTGCCAGGAGAGGGTGACAGCCCAGGTCAGGTGGCGGGGGGTCTCCGCTTGGGGCATCCTCGTGCCTCCTGAACTGGAGCCGAGACTTGGCATCCTGAGCCCGCTCTCACCTTCTCTCTTTTCCCTCCTGGCCGGCGCCTGCAGGGAGCTACCGGGAACCCAGTAAGTGTGACTATTTCCTGGTAACATTTCCAAGGCCGGGAGGGGAACGTGACAGTGCCCTCCTCAGATGGCCTAACTTAGAAGAACTCGAGTGCCCCCCCGCACACACATGCAGACAGTCTCTGGCTTGGCAGCTGGCTGGAGGCTGTTGCATTAGGTGGGGAATGAAGGTGATGGGGGGGTCAGAGCGTTGGAAAGGGACCTGGTCACCCAGATCTCTGCATACTGCTGAGACTCTATGCCCCCAGCTGGGAGGGGACCCTGGGGGAATTGGTCCCCACACGTACCTCCACTAGTCTTCTGCTGAGCTGGTGTCCCCACTGCCAGTGAGGAAGAGAGGGAATACAAGTCCCCAGGGGCAGGGGTGAAGCCAGGGAAAGCCAGGTGAAAGCAGGCACCCCCCTCCACATGGCCTGCGCCCCTCTCGCTGCCCGGCTCTCCTTCTGAGCAGCTCCCTTCTGCCTGCAGAGCACCCCTTGGGAGGCCGAGAAGCCTGCGGCATGGACACGCTGCCCCTCAACGGCAACTTCAACAACAGTTACTCCTTGCGAAGCGGGGATTTCCCTCCAGGGGATGGGGCCCCCGAGCCGCCTCGAGGCCGGAACCTGGCCGACGCTGCCGCCTTCGAGAAGATGATCATCTCGGAGCTGGTGCACAACAACCTTCGGGGTGGCAGCAGCGGAGCCAAGGGCCCTCCACCGCCTGAGCCCCCCGTGCCGCCAGTGCCAGGGGGCAGCGGCGAGGAAGAGGCAGGCGGGCCCGGGGGTGCTGACCGGGCAGAGATCGAACTTCTCTACAAGGCCCTGGAGGAGCCACTGCTGCTGCCCCGGGCCCAGTCGGTGCTGTACCAGAGCGATCTGGACGAGTCGGAGAGCTGCACAGCGGAGGACGGGGCCACCAGCCGGCCCCTCTCCTCCCCTCCGGGCCGGGACTCCCTCTACGCCAGCGGGGCCAACCTGCGGGACTCGCCCTCCTACCCGGACAGCAGCCCCGAGGGGCCCAGTGAGGCCCTGCCCCCACCCCCACCTGCACCCCCTGGCCCCCCCGAAATCTACTACACCTCGCGCCCGCCGGCCCTGGTGGCCCGGAACCCCCTGCAGGGCTACTACCAGGTGCGGCGGCCCAGCCACGAGGGCTACCTGGCGGCCCCAGGCCTCGAGGGGCCAGGGCCCGATGGGGATGGGCAGATGCAACTGGTTACCAGTCTCTGAGGGACCTCACGGACCAGGGGCTGGTGTCCCAGGCCGGGGATTGAACCCTGGGTAGGGCTTTGGTGGGAGAGGGAGACCGATGGAGACAGTGGCTGCTGGGCCACTCTCTCCAGGTGCCCCTTGGCCATGGGCCCTCCAGGCCCCTCGGGGACTCTGCTCTGGGGGCCCGAGGTGCAGGGTTCACAGACAGGGTTTCCCACCAGCCATGTGCACCAGCTCAATTTGGGGCAAGTGCAGTGAGGAACCAGGAGGTCCCCAGGGGAGTGAGGAAGGAGAAATTGGAAGGGTGCAGCCCACTCTTGACTTCCCCCTCCCACCCCCTACTCTTCCTACTCCCTGGAGGGAAGTGAGGGCTCTGGTTTCCCTGGGTCAAAGGCCCTGCTGGATGGAACCCGTCAGCTGCTCCTCTCTTTGCAGCCTGAGTGCTGCCAGTTGCACCGGGATGGAGCAGTGGGGACGGGACAGATGGACAGGTTCCTCTGCACTACAGTTCCCTGCTCCACAGAGACTGGGGCCTCTGGCCGGGGACAGAGCCCTAGCGGGGAGAAAGCCCCAGGGCAAGAGGAATGGGCGGTTGTGGCTGGTGGTTTAAAGGTGGAACTTTCTCTGAAGCTCCTTCTCTCTGCTCTTTGTCCCAGCCTTCCCAGCAAGCCTGCCCCCCTCAGCCCTCCTTGAGTGCACCCAATGACCCCCTCCCTTGGGGCGACTCCTGATGAAGCACAACTCCCCGCAGGGCCCCCAGCCCACAGGGGTGGCCATATTTGAGCAGTTCCCAGTCCTGTGGGCTTGGCTATCTGGGGAGCAGATTTTGGGTCTGGATCTCCCTGGGGAGTGGGTCCTGGGCTTGGATCTTTCCCTAGGGGGCCCTCTTACCCCTTCCCTCTCTCCTCTTCCTCCGTCCCCATTGGTGTAAATATTTCAATGAAATGGAAAAGGAAAAAAAAAAAAAAAAAAAAAAGACAAAAAAAGAAAGAAAGAAAATCTCATCACTTGAAGCCACCAGGAGCCTGCGGCCTGGCCAGCCCGGGATTTCTCCGGAGCAGAGCTGCGCCGCTGGGCCCTGGCAGCCAGGACTTCTCTGTGTACGTGTGCATCCCCAGCCGGGTGGGCGGGCCGCCAGAGCAGCTTTTTACAATCCAGAGACAGAAAACAAAATCTAGAAGCAACATCGAAACAAAGAACCCGTTTCCTTTCCGGCACCCAGCACCCGTTTCTGTTGCCTCCTTCCCTGATCCGCCTCTCCCTGGCATCAGTCAGCCCTCCTGGGGCGTGTACCTCACTGCCTGCCCCAGGACTTGGGGCCTCTCTCCCCGTCCCCTCCCCACTGGCCCAGGGGAGGCACCCTCACACCCAAAGATGCTTTTGCCAAGGTGGCTGCACTGTCCCTTTGAGTTCCTGCTTCTTGTATATTGCTTCTGGGACTTGGCCTGGGAGGAAGGGGCTGATTTCCCACCTAGAGAGGTTGAGAGGGGAAGGAAAATGAGGGCAGCAGGGTTTGACAGATGACTGAGAAGGGAGGGCTGAGAGCGGTGAGGTGGTTCTCCTTCATGGGGTGGGGAGGCCAAAGGTGAGAGATTGCCTTCCCTACCCAACACACTCCCGCAGGGGAGGCAAAGCCAGGTACCAGGGCCTGGCTAGGGTCAGGACACCCATGTTCAGAGGGCTCAACCCCAAAGCTGCAGATGCTGGAAGCTCCAGGCTTGGGATGTCTCCTGAGTACCTCTCCCAGTCCCCTCTCCAGTCTGTCACCCTGGCCTTCCCAGCAACACCCCCCAACTCTTTGGGGGTAGCATAGTCCCACTGCCATACTAGCCCAGCCCTGTCATTTGCCATTTCCCCAGGGGTGGCCCTCCACCTCCGCTCTGACCCCTCATCTCTTTTGTCCCTCCCTCTTTTCTCACAAGTGCCATGAGTTTTCAAACATCTTCGGGTCTCAGCCTGCTGCTGCCATGAACTTTGGGTTAAGGGGGAGGAACTCCAGGGAGGAACTGGGGGAAAGGGACAGATAGGTGGCTGGAGGGACCCTTTTTGCTGCTAGAAAGCCCCTCCCTTCTCCTGAGGAGCTAGGGCTGGCTTGTCCCCATCAGTTAAGGGAGAAGGGGTCAGACCAAAGATGGTGGTTTGTCCCACATTGGGGGACAGGTGTGGGGAGAAGGTAAAGGTGGGTTCCATCTGTTTTCTGGTAGGGAGTTTTAACCCGTTTCACCAGACCATGGGTGAGTCTGGATGGGGAGGTGAAGTAAGGATAGGAACGGTCTTGCGTGGATGGCTCTGTGAGGAGGGCAGGAGACAGCTCCGTGGCTTTCCTTGGCTTCACTAAGCCAGGAACTCCTCTTTGGGGAGGGGTGGCTAGAGACCTGTGAAGAGCTGGTGGGAGACAAGGGTAGATGGAAGAGTGGGCCCGGCCCAGCCATCAGCCCCGCTAGATTCAGAGAATGCCTCTGACCAGCAAAGAGGTCTGGAAGAGAGGGTGGGGTAGGAGAGTTCCCAGGGGGACTGCGGGGCAAGCAAGGAGTCCTGCGTCCTCTCCCCTGCCCAGTCCTCCTTTTATCTCTCCAGACTCTGACAGTCAAAGGGAGAGAGAGGGTACAGCGGGTCCCTTGGTTCCCATTCCAGCCAGAATCACCAAGGTGGATTCCCAGGCCTCAGAGTTGGGTGGCAGGGCCCCCTGGTAGGGCTGGAAACCACTGCAGTCCAGCACAAAGCTAGCCCGAGAGCCCAGGTGTCCCCCCCACCCCAACCAGACCTGGTGCCTTGATGCCCCCACCCCAGCTGGGACGGTATAAAGAAGGAAGGGTCTTGGTTTCCTCTCCTACTCCCTTTCTTGGGCTCCTGAATTCATTTGCTTTCAAATCTTCTTATTTTTCTCTGGGTTTGGTGGGGGTTTTTTGGCTTTGGTTTTGGTTTTCCTTGCCTTTTTCTCTGTGTCTCCACCTCCTTCCCTGTGTCTTTCTCACTGTCTCTGTGTTCTCTTTCTCTTACCCTCAATTTCTCTCTGTCCATTTGGGCCTCCTCCCTCTTCTCCCATGCCCCCAGTCCCTCCTTGGTCTCCTTTTCGATATGCCAAACCAATTTTGGGTCGAGTGCATTTAATGAGAACAAAACAAAAGGCTCATAACAAGAACGTTTCAGAAAAAAAAAAGTTTAAAAAAATTGTTGAGTCAAAAAAAAAAATCAAACAATAAAGAAATTAAGATTTCTTGGAATGACAAGAGTGGCGTGACTCATTTGCGGGGGGAGGCAAGAAACAGGTGAGTGGATCTGCACAGAGCACCCCCTGAGGCTGGGACCGAGTGAGGAACCTGCACTGCCGCATTTAGAACCCACAGCAGAGGACTGGTGAGTCACAGAATCATTAATGTTTATAGAACTTGGTAGGTTCAAGGGCCTGCTAGGCAATTCAGGTGCAATTTCTCTCTGAATCCTCATAAATGCTCTGGGCGGAGGTTATTCGAGCTCCATTTTACAGATGGGGAAACTGAGGCTTATAGCACCTGGATGCACATACAAGTCTCTGTGGGCCAGGCCACTGTGCCATGTTGCGCCTCAAGCCCTTCTCAGCCTGGACTTCGGTCCACAGGCTATATTAGAGCATAGCATAGGAATTGTATGCTGTGCCTGTCTGATTCCAACTGCTATTCCTAGACTCCCACACGTTACTGGAATGGTGCATTTTTGATCATGACAGCACAGTGGAATTGCATCACGTGTATTTCACCTTCTCACAGTGCTCAGAGAGAGAGGAATGACCAAGCAGTGCAAGCACCTCTCTCCATGCCCCTCTGCCCTCAACACTGGCGTCCAGGATGCCACACTCAGCCATTCCTCCTCCCCACTCCCCAGCTACTCCTTCCCAGTCTCCCCACTGGTTCCTTCTCGTCTCCTGACCTCTTAATGTTGGCGAGCCCAAGGGCTCAGCCTTGGACCTTTACCTACACTCACTCCCTGGGAGATCTCATCCCATTAAATGGTTTTTAAATACAGTTGGCCCTTGAGCAACACAGGTTTGAACCACACAGGTCCACTTAGATGAGGATTTTTTGCAATAAGTATATTGGAAAAATTCTTGGAGATTTGCGACAATTGGAAAAAACTCGCAAATGAACCATGTAACCTAGAAATACCAAAAAAATTAAGAAAGAGGTATGTCATGAATGCACAGAATATATGTAGATACTAGTCTATTTTATCATTTACTACCATAAAATACATATCTATTATAAAAAGTTAAAATTTATCAAAAGTTATGCACACACTGACAAACCGTACACAGCCCCATCGACTGCACTAGGCTACCATAAAGCAATCATATTGCTGCTTCTTCATTATCAGTGCATGAATCATTACACCTGTAAATAAAAATGAATCTCCTTTTCACATTTTCGTTTCATTTTTGATGTCTAGTGTTAGTAATATGTGTAATATCTACAGTGTTTTTTATAAGACAATATTGATGTAGGTACTGACAGACGATTCATCTTGTAAATAGATGATGTAAGCTTTCGGTATTGATAAATACAGTACAGTATTGTAAATGTACCTTCTCTTCCTTACAATTTTCTTAATAACAGTTTCTTTTCTATTGCTTACTTTCATGTAAGAAGACAGTATATAATACATATACAAAATATGTGTTAATTGACTGTTTATGTCATGGTTAAGGCTTCCAGTCAACAGCAGGCTATTAGTAGTTAAGTTTTGGGGGAGTCAAAAGTTATACATGGAGGGACTTTGCTGGTGGTCCAAGTGGTTAAGAATCCATGCTTTCACTGCAGAGGGCACAGGGTCGGGGAACTAAGATCCCCGCATGCCACAGTGTAGCCAAAAAAAAAAGTTATACATAGATTTTTGATTGCACAGGGGTCAGCACCCCTAACCCCTGCATTTTTCAAGTGTCAGCTGTACTATCTATTATGCTGATGACTTCCAAATGTAGAGCTCCAGCCTGAACTTCCATCTTGAGATCCAGATTCATTTACATCCAACTACCCACTCCACATCTCCCCCTGGGTGTCTGATAGGATCTCAGACTTAAATCCAGTTCCACGCACACGTATACACACACCACTGTTCCAGTTCCTCCCACAGGCTTCCCCACCTTGATTAATGGCAAGTCCATCCTGAGACTCAAGATAAGACCCTTGGAGCCTCCCTTGAACTCACTCATTGTTTCATACCCCATATCTAATCTGACGGTAGATGCAGTAGTGCCTCTAACTTTGAAATATCCAGAATTAACTAGTTCTCACTACTTTGGTTCAAGCCACCACTGTCTCTCACCAGCACCACTGTAACAGTCCCCTAACTAGCTCCCTTGTCCCTCTTCAGGCTTTTCTCAACACACAAAACAGAGTGATCTCAGTAAGCATATTTTTGTCCCTCCTCTGCTCAAAACTTTCCAAAGGCCTCCTCTCTCACCCAGACGAAACGCTAAGGTCAGCACAGTGGCCCACAAGGCCCTACAGCATCAGATTTCATCCCTACGGCTCTCCTCCTTCCCTCCACTCCAGCCACACTGGGGTGCTCACCGTCCACAAACATGCAGGCACCCTCCTGCCTGCCTCAGGGCCTTTACACTGGCTGTTCCTAGGGTTCACCTATTCTCCCTGCAGGGCTTATGAAAATAAGAGCTTCCCAGCAGGCCTTCCCAGGCTACTCCATTTAAACTGCAATTGGCCACTCCAGAACTTCCTAACCCCTGTCTTGCTTTGTCTCCCATAGTGCTCCCATCTCACAAACTGTCTTTTTTGCTTGTTTATTGTCTGCCTCCCCCACCAGAAAATAATGTACAATGGGCTGTTTTTTCACCGCTGTTCCCTACTGTTTAGCACAGTGTCTGGCACACACTAGGTGCTCAATAAATATTTGTTAAAGGACACAAAGCTGAATGGAGCATAGGACACAGAGTAGGCCTGAGATGAGAGTTAAGACCATTCCCTCAGCTGCTCAGTTCCCATGCACCTCTCACTGTGTGATGCTGTTGTTAATGCAGCATGGCCCTGAAATCCGAGTTCAGAAGTTTAGCTGGTGCCCAACCCTATCCTATGCTGAAAAGGAACTGGTTCTACTGGACTTACTGAGAGATGCTCGGTGAGCAAATTCAGGAGCTTTAAGTGTAAACTTAATTACTTATGATTTTGACCTCATGCTCTGACTTTGAAATTTAATCCTAGCATAAGATGAGATTCTACAACACAGCCAGTTCTTCCACCTTTTTGTCCTTTACTTTCCCGGCACTGTACACATCCGACTCCTCTACACACACAGTGAAACCTGCTGTGCCTGACAACCTGTGACCCTCAGTGGTTGTTAGTGGCACCTGTACACACTTGGGACAACCATTAGCATGTGCCCTGGAACAATAACATTTATGTTGATATTAATTTCAAAGCTCTTTCCTACATTTCATCTTATTTAATTATCACAAGATATATACTATTATCCCCATATATCAGATGAGGAAACTGAAGTTAGGGTGATTAAATGACTTACTCAAAAAAATAAGATTACTATGCAGTTCAAAGTGCCCACACCCAGTAGATGCTTTACATATGCTGTCCAATTTAATCCTTTCAACCACGCAGTGAGGCAGGTTTTAGTTAGCTCCGATATACAACTGCAGAAGCTGAAGCCCAGAACGGTTCAAGAACATACCCGTGTTCACTCAGCTAGTAAGAGAAAGGTGGACCAGGCCTCCCTCTTGGTCTTCCTATCCCAGGGGCGGCATTGAGGGCTGTCTGCACCCCGCTGCAGTTGCCCAGGCCCCATCGCTGCCCACCAACCCCACTCAGCATTCACTAAGGGAAGCTGGCTATCTGGTGCCCCACATCAGAGGAGACGCCCACTAATCACGCCACACCCTGATGGTCCCTACGTAGCTAGTATGTTAGGACTGTCCAGAGTGGACTCACGTGTGTTAAGCCAGAGGGAAGGTCTTAATGCAGAGCAACAGAGGATTCGCTTCAGATCCCCAAAGGCTTGAAAGCCCTGGAGCCTCTGCCGTTGAGAAAACCTCCTCTCTCCCGTGAACTCTTGGGAAGGCCTAGGGGTGCCAGGCTGAGGCTACTCCTTTATCCCTACAATATCCCCAGGTTTATTCTGCTTCTCTCTTACCCTTTCAAACATCTCAGTCATGGCAATGAGCTGTGATGACAGGACCCTCCCCCATTTATATCCCTTCTTACTTCACTGGGACTCTCCTTGACCAAAACCCTTGCAACCACTACTCTTTTCTATCTGTCCTGCCCCACTGTCTTCCATCAACCTTTGCCTCCGTCCAAGTGATCCCAGCTTCTCACAACTGAAGCCCTCACTTTAAGCCAACCAGTCCTCTCCTGGGAATTGATCCTAAGGAACCATGCATGTGCATGAAGACAGCGACAAGAAAGTTCGCTGTAGTAAGGCTTCTAAGAGTGAAACAAAAGAGAGAATCTAAAATTTTAGCATAGAAAACTGTTACATAAATAATGCACATCCATAAACAGAATACCATGCAGCCATTCAAAATGATAATGCAGAAGAACACTAAAGGACGTGGAAATATATTCATAATAATACTAAGGGTAAAAACCTAGATATAAAAAACAGGGTAAAGTATGACCTTACTTTTGCTTTGTTTTGATGGCATGTATATACAAAAAGTGTGTGTATACAAATATGAAACTGTGTATATGTACAAGTGTATGTGTGTATGTGTATATGTGTGTATAAATATAAAATATATGCAGGGACTTCCCTGGTGGCGCAGTGGTTAAGAATCCGCCTGCCAATGCAGGGACACAGGTTCGAGCCCTGGTCCAGGAAGATCCCACATGCCGCGGAGCGACTAAGCCTGTGCACCACAACTACTGAGCCTGCACTCTAGAGCCCGCGTGCCACAACTACTGAGCCCACGTGCCACAACTACTGAAGCCCACGTGCCTAGAGCCCCTGCTCCGCAACAAGAGAACCCGCCGCAATGAGAAGCTCGTGCACCATCTCTCTGCAACTAGAGAAAGCCAGTGTGCAGCAACGAAGACCCAACGCAGCCAAAAAATAAATAAATAAACGTTTTAAAAAAAGAAAAAAAATTTTTAATTGCTTTTAAAAAATAATAATAAAATAAAATATATGCAGAATATAAAGCTATACACCAGAATATTAACGGGGTAATTTTAACTTTCGCGCAACTCTGTATTTTAAAAATTGTTTGCATTAATATATATTACTTTTGTAATAGGAAAAAGTATTTGTGTGTCCCACTTTCTATGGAAGAACAAAGGCCAAGAATGACCAGCACAAATGGAAGCAGAAAGAACAAGGTGGGGAACTAGCCTTACCAAGACTGGTTATAGCGTGGTAATATTTAAGTCAATGTGGTATTTGGCACAGGAAGAGACAAAAAGTCCAATGGAAGAGACCTGTGACTAGATGGAAACTTGCTCTAGGCAGAGATTACAAATCACTAGGAAAAGGATGGATTAATCCAGAGGATCTTATATTTTTTTGGTCTTGAGACCCCTTTACCCTTTTAAAAATTAATGAGGATAGGGAGGGGGATGACTGGGCGGAGCACAGAGGATTTTTAGGGCCGTGAAAATACTCTGTATGATACTGTAATGATGAATGTATGTCATACATTTCTCCAAACCCATAGAATGTACACCAAGAGTGAACATTAACGTAAGCTGTGGATTTTAGGTGATAATGATGTGTCAATATAGGTTCATCAATTGTACACAAATTCACCACTTTGGTGGTGGATGTTAATGATGGGGGATACTATGCATGTGGGAGGGGGAGGGGTATATGAGAAATCTATGTCATGAACCTAAAACTGCTCTAAAAAAAATTAAATCTTTTTAAAAAAAATTAATGGGGACCCTAATGAGCTGTTGTTTATGGGGATAGAGATTATATCTATTTATATTTACTGAATTGGAAATTAAAACTGAGCAAAATTTTTAAATATTTAACTAAATTAAATTGGTTAATAAATCTACTAAATGTTAAAATAAATAACCTATTTTATTAAAAAATAACTATATGCATATTTTTAAAACAAAGTAGTGCAAAGAATGGCATTGTTTTACATTTTTGTAAAACTCCTACTGCCTGGTGTAATGAAAGACAGCTGTATTCTCACATCAGGCTTCTGCAATCAATCTGTTGCAATATGCTGTTTTGGTTGAAGTATGTGAAGAAAAGCCAGACTCACAAAGATACATAGTCGGAAAAGGGAGGAGTGTCATAGCCTTTTCAGCTAATTGGGGATATTTTACTTTGTTACTATACCAAAACTCAACAAGTGGTGGTATATTAAAGTTAGTTACAATGTTGAATATGAAACTGTATCAATAAACTTTTCATACTCTGTTACACTGAAACCCATTGGTCTATCTTACAAATTTTAATTGATCTTTTATGACTGATTTTGTAACATCATGCATTGGTCTTTAGGAAAATATTGATATGCTGAGTTATTACATTTCACTCTACAGTATTTTTAAAATATATGTTAATAATATCACCACTGATCTCATCAGGAAAACCTTTAAATATTGAAAAGTTGTCAGGCTCATGGTGGTGAATAAAAGTTTCCTAAATGTCTAAGTTTTGCTTAAAAGCTCAAATATTATCATTGGCAACACACTGTTAATTTTCCTCCAAGTGACCACTCACTGCATTTGTTTCTGAGAAAATACATGGCATATATCCTAATCTGAATAATTAATAATCAGCAATTATTCAAGTAAAAATTGTGTTCGTGAAAAAAGTCAGCAGTTCTACCTCCACTCAAACAACTGTACATTACCTCAAGTACCATCATTCTCCAGCATGCAATAGAAGTGCTCTATGCAAGCGTCCCATTTCACCACCCAGAATATTAGAAAGACCTGCTGTAGGGCTAAGCTTTAACACAATTACTACTTTCACTGCTTCTTCAAGGACATTCTTAAGTGAAACTGTTTTAACATTGAGTGTGTGTGTGGTGGTGAGGAATACAGTGACAACCACTACCACAATATAGTGACACTGCACTGATTCCTGCTAAGGGGCCAGCAGTTTTACCCACTGTTTTTGTACCAATAGTGCACAGACAACACAGCACAAATGAGAAAGGCAAATAATGCCTTAGAATTATTATGAAAATAGTTTATCTCATGGATACCCTAAAAGGTTCTTGGGGATCCCCAGGGGATCACATTTTGAGAACCACTGGACTACTCAATAAATGGAGCTGGGACACCTGGTTATCCAAATGAAAAAAATTAAACCTACCTCACATCATAAACAAAAATAAATTCCAGATTGTTTTTTTTTTAAGCTAAATATGAAAAGTAGACCTTCCAGAAGAAAATACAGTAGGGTATCTTACTGATCGCAGCGTAAGATTTCTTAAGCAAGACACAAAACACCACAAACTATAAGTAGATTCATAATTCTGATGACTTTAAAATAATGATGATGATGATGATAATAATAATAAATTCTGAACATCAGAAAACACCATACCTCAGATGTAAGAACTCCTGCACTCAGTAAGATGAAGACAATCCAGCAGGAAAATGGGCAAAGATATGAACAGGCAATTCACGAAAGGCAAATGGTAAATAAACATGAAAAAAGCTCAATCTCACTATTAATCATGGTAATGCAAACTGAAACCAATAATTCACACCCATCATAAAGACAAACATGTAAGAGTCTGACAATAGCAAGTACGGATAAGGACACTGAGCAATAGCAACAATGCTGGTGGGAGTGAGAACTGGAACAATCATCTTGAAGAACAAACTGGCAATATCTAGTAACAGTGAATATTCCCCAAACCCAGCAGTTCAACTCCTAGGGAAACTCCTGCATGTGTACACAAAGAGCCATGCACAACAATGAACATTACAGCACTGTTTGTAAGAGTAGAAAACTGGAAACAAGCTAAATACCAAGGAAGAGGTAGATGGATAAGTAAACACTGTCCAACAAAACTTTCGGTGATCACAGAAGTATTCTTTATCTAAGCTGTCTAATGCGGTAGCCACTAGCCACAGGTGTCTATTAAACATATGAAATGTGGCTAAGTGACTGGGGAATTGAATTTTTCATTTAATTTTGATTAACTGAAATATAAATAGCCACATGTGGCTAATGGTTACTACATCAGACAGCACAGCCATACACCAGTGAAAATAAATGACTAGAGCTATACACGTGTCACATATATACCTCTCAAAAGCATTATGTTTGGGGCTTCCCTAATGGCACAGTGGTTAAGACTCCGCCTGCCAATGCAGGGGACACAGGTTTGAGCCCTGGTTCGGGAAGATCCCACATGCCGCAGAGCAACTAAGCCCGTGCGCCACAACTACCGAGCCTGCACTCTAGAGCCCGCGCATCACAACTACTGAAGCCCGCGCACCCTAGAGCCCGTGCTCCACAAGAGAAGCCACCGCAATGAGAAGCCCACGCACCGCAACGAATAGTAGCCTCCACTTGCTGCAACTAGAGAAAGCCTGCGCACAGCAACGAAGAACCAACGCATTCAAAAATAAATAAATAAATAAATTTATTATTTTTTAAAGCATTATGTTTGACCCAAAAAAAGCAGCTTCAGAAGATAGGGCTGGGGGACTTCCCTGGTGGCGCAGTGGTTAAGAATCCGCCTGCCAATGCAGGGAACACGGGTTCGATCCCTGGTCCGGGAAGATCCCACATGCCGCGGAGCAACTAAGCCTGTGCACCACAACTACTGAGCCTGTGCTCTAGAGCCCATGCGCCGCAACTACTAAAGCCTGCGTGCCTAGAGCCCGTGCTCCACAACAAGAGTAAGCCACCGCAATGAGAAGCCCGCACACTGTAACAAAGAGTAGACCCCCCTTGCCGCAACTAGAGAAAAAGCCTGTGCGCAGCAACGAAGACCCAACGCAGCCAAGATTAATTAATTAATTATTTTTTTTTTAAAAATGAAGGTAGGGCTGGGACCAGAGTGAAGCAAGCTAGGTGTCTAGAATGAAAATTTTAGGAGGCACTCACCCTCAGAGTCATGCAGGTACAGGTTGGCACTTGTGTGACTTGGAGGGTGTCTCCTTAAATGTTGTGACCTTGCTTTCCTCATCCTAGTTCCAGCCCTGTCGGGATATATGTGGTATGATACTGTGTTGGGGGTCCCCAAGATCATCCCTGACTCACTAGGAGGATTCACAGGATTTAGCATATAGCCTACTCAGGGTATGATTTCTTTTTTGTTGTTGTTCTTTGTTTTGTTTTGGTTTGGTTTTTTGCTTTTGTTTTTTTTTTGGCCACACCATGCGGCATGTGGGATCTTAGTCCCCGACCAGGGATGGAACCTATGCCCCCTGAAGTGGAAGCTCAGAGACCTAACCACTGGACCACCACGGAATTCCCCAGAGTATGACTTCTTACAGTGAAAGGATACAAAACAAAATCAGCCAAGGGAAAAGGTGCATGGGGCGAGGTCTGGAGGAAACCAGGCACAAGCTTCCAAGAGTCCTCTCCTAGTGGAGTTACAAAGGACGTGCTTAGTTCCTACAGCAGAGCTGTGACAACACGTGTGAAATGTTGTCCACCAGGAAAGCTCCTTAGAGATACAGTGCCCAGGGTATTGGGGTGGGGGGGGGGGCAGCTGGTCAAGTACCAAACTTCCAGACTCCAGAAGGAAAGCAGGTGTTCGACACAAATCACATTGTTTGTACAATTTAGGCACCATGAGCCCCTTGTATTATTTAGGGAATGGTGTGAACCCTCCTGAAATCCAAGTTCCTAGACACCAGCCAAGGGCCAACCTTGCAAACAGGCCTTTCTAAGGAGAGCAGTCTCAGGCCTGCTATAGTTGACTCTTTTGTATAGAGTTGTAGAACATGACATACAATACTATACATAGTTTAAAGGCACATATTAAAGATATACAAACGTGCACTGAAAAATAAACACCAAAACCAGGATTGTAGTTACATCTGAAAACAAGGGGAGAAGAACGGGTTTGAGGCAGGGGTATATAAGACCTGTCAATTGCATCACTAATGTTTTACTTTTTAAGCTGGGTAATGGGTAAAAACATATTTGTCATAGCATTCTTTATGCTTGTTTTTGAGTGTGAGTGCACCTGAAATACTACATAAGAAAAATGATGACTTATCTCCTAATTACTATATGCGCTACTAACAGTTCATGTTTATGGTGTTTATGGAGTACTCTTCACATTCCAGGTACTATGCTAAGTCCTTTATATGGATTTACTCTTTTAAAAAAATTTATTGAACACTTCCTATGCTAAGCTCTGGCAATACACTGAGAGTTCAGTGTGAGACAGGTGAGATCTCTGTCCTCAACCAACTTTCAGTCTACTGAGGGATGATGAGAGATAAAAAGCACAATTAGGGAGTTCCCTGGTGGTCTAGTGGTTAGCATTCGGCGCTTCCACTGCTGTGGCCCAGGTTCAATCCCTGGTAGGGGAACTGAGATCCCACAAGCCGTGTGGCCAAAAAAAAAAAAGCACAATTAAAATCAACATATCTACAGATTCTGGTAAGTGCTCCTAAGATAATAAATAAAGCAGGCTTTTGTAATTAATGAAGGTCTACTTTAACTAGGGTGGTCCAAGAAGGCTTCTTTGGGAGAAACATTTGAGGTGAACCATAAATGATGAGAATGAGACAGCCACGCAATTATATGAAGGAAGCACATTCCAGGCAGAGGGAACAGCAAGTGCAAAACCCTGCAGCAAGAATAAGTTTGGTGTGTTGAAAGACGGGAAATGAAGTCAGCAGGGCTTGAGAGTGGTGACAAGAGGGAGACTGGTAGCTGAGGCTTGAGAGGTCAGCTGAAGCCAGTGTGCAGGGCCTCCTAAGCCACAGTAAAGATCTTAAGTTGCATTCTAAGTATGATAAGCCTTTGAAGGTTTTAAGCAGGGTAATGACATGATCTGGCTTACAACTGAAGATTATTCAGCCAGCTGTAGGGAGAAGGCATTATAGACAGGGCCATTTTCTTCATTAGCACCACAGACATAATGCTCACGGCTGATGAGCTTTTCAGAGGCTATGAAAAGGTTGGGGCTGGGGATAAAGGAAAAAAAGTTCCACGATGCAAAAAGAAAACTACGAAGTTGTAATGAATAAATGTTTAATTAAATGTCTAGAAAACATATCATAACAACTTCATTCATCAAATTTCGTATTCATAAACAATCGAATTACATTTGGAAATAATTTTGAAAATTAGATTTTCTCAAGTCACAAAAATTCCCAAGGATGCCCAGTGACTGCCAAGAAATCATAACCAATTGTAATGTGAATTTTCATGCAGCCAAATCGTTTCAATGGGGGAAAAAAATCCTTCCGATTAAAAAAAAAAATTTTTTTTTTTTTTTACTTAATGTGAGATAGAGATACAAATAATAATAATAATAATGCCTAGCATCATGAGGCCACAGAGGAGGCTGGATAAGAAATGCTAGTGGCTTGCTCAACCCACCCCCACCTCTGGGAGGGGTGAAGGGCTGGAGATTGAGCTCAATCACCAGTGGTCAGTGATTTAATCAATCATGCCTAATGGAGCCTCCGTAACAACCCAAAAGGACAGGGTTCAGAGAGCTTCTGGGTTGGTGAACACGTGGAGAATGGGGAGAGAGAGCGCGCTCAAAGAGCATGGAAGTTCAGAAACCGTGGAAGTTCCACACGCCACCCCCCTTTCCCCATACCTTGCCCTCTACATCTCTTTCATCTGGTTCTTCCTGAGTTAGATCCTTCTATAATAAACCTGTTATCTAGTAAGTAAAAAAAAAGTGCTAGTGGCTTGAAACAGTACTGTTCAGGCTTACACTCTGAGTCTGAACACTGTCCAGGGGACCCTTGGAAAGGTTTCTCCCAGGAGAGGACATCTGAGCAGAGACCTGAATAACAAGAAGGCACCAGTCACGGCAAGAGCTGGAAGAAGAGATGGGGCTGCCATGTCAGATTTTTACGAAACTAAAAGAGGGTCAGTTTGGCTGGACTGAAGTTGGGGGCTGGGTGGGTAGTAAACAAAGCATGTAGAGTCTTGAAGACAATATTCTCATACTGAGAACAACAGAAAACCACTCACATTTTAAGTAGCGGGGGGGTGACTGATCCAATTTGTTTCAGATGTGCACTGTCCAATAGAGAAGCCACAGGGGATCACGAGCTCCTGAATGTGGCTAGTGCTGCTGTGAAACAGAACATTCCCGTCGCTTAACTTTCATCTATTAACATTTCAATTTAACACCGACAGAAGATTGAGCTCATGGGAAACTTTTAAGTATGCTGGGAACAGCTTGGGCATGTGAATCTACATTTCAACTGTAAATTTTATGAAACCTAAACTATTTCCGGTGAAAATGCAGCGTCCGGATCTCACAGATGTGGTATAAAGTGTAAAACACACAGGATTTCAAAGCCTTAGTACTAAGTAACAAAATGTAAGATACCTCAGTTGTATGTTTTTATACCGATCACATGTTGAAATGATATTGTGGCTATATTAATTTTAGTATATTAAAATTAATTTAACTTTTTAAAACTTTTTTTTTAACGTGGTTACTATAGAAAAGTGTAAAATTAGGTATGTTGCCGCTGGTGGAAGCACAGTGAGTGAGTGCGGAGGTCCCTCGAGTCTTCCAGACTGGGGGCCACGGTGGTCCGGCCTACGCCTGGGAGTGTGAAGAGAAGTTTCTAGATGTATCATGTAATCATAAGTCAGGACAGTCAATTTTCACGACCCCGTTCAATGGGCAGGGAAACGTGGCCTCGGGTAGTGAGTGGCAAAGGCCGGACTCGAACTCCCACTTACAGCGTTGTCCACATGAAACCTACCCAGAGGCTCTCGAGGGTGTAAGAACTGGATTCGAACCAGGCCCGACTCCCGGTCCCGGGATTCAGCGCGCCGCGTACCGGTCCCACCGTCTCCCCTCAAGGGTGAGTTAAACATTCACAACTTTCTCCCAGGCCGCTGGGCCTGAGGAGCCAGGAGCCCCTTCGAGCAACTTCCGGCAACGCTCACCAGCTGACAGACGCCAAAGGTGCAAACGCTCTTCCTTCCTCTTCACACGCGACTCAACCGCGCCAGCAGCCGACTTCTGCTCCACTCCCACGAATCCCCGGCCGATTCTTCTCTCCTCCCGCCCCCGCAGCCAGCTCAGCCAATCACCTCTCATAGAATCTGCTTTATTCCCTCCCCACTCCTGCCTGCCAATCACCGCAGGCCAAGCACCGCCCTTCTTTCCCTCTTAAGTGAGCGCCGCGCGCCACCGCTCGGCGGTTGGCTGCGCTGTCCCCAGCTGGATGCTTCTCCCGGAAGGGCGGGGCTAAGCGCTGACCTCGCTGGTGCGGGGACCCTCAGGATTGGCCAAGAGGAGCCCTGCGCCGTGACCCCGCCCACCCCTACCCAGACTTCCGAGTCGGAGACTCTGGGGATTGGTTCTCCGTGGACACCCAAAGAAGCCAAGAGACGGTCCCGCCTCCCTCCCGCATCCCGGAGAGGGAGCTCCACGGATTGGTCCCGGGAGTCTCGGCGCGCGCAGACCGACGCTCCAGGATTGGCTGAGGGGGAGCTCGCGCAGTCGTGGAGCGTTGACTATGATTAGCCGGAGGGTGGGACCTGCTATTTGAAGGAGGCGCGCGGAGGAGACACGGACTTTAGAGCGCGGTCGGAGGAAGCGGGAGCGGTTTCGGGCAACGCTGCTCCGCTGACCCGATAGGACCCAGACGCGGGCTCGGCCCCAGCTCTGGCCTCGGCTGCGACCCGACGAGGCGATGGCTAAGGTGTCGGTGTTGAACGTGGCGGTGCTGGAGAATCCGAGCCCTTTCCACAGCCCCTTCCGGTTCGAGATCAGCTTCGAGTGCAGTGAGGCCCTGGCAGACGGTGAGGCTGCGCCCGTGTGGAGACCCCCTCGCCCCTGGGCCAACCCCCACCTCCCCTTGGAGACAGCCCCGAGGCCAACCCTGTGAAACACACCCCCCCTCCCCCAACCGAGATGTCCCGTGAACCAAACCCCCTCCCAGCCCCAACCTGCCTTTGGAGACTACCCCACCCCCACCCCCACGGTTACTCCCGTTTTCCCCCGTGGAGACTTCATCATTCCCCTCTTTCTCCTGTGGCGCTCCTCCTGGGCACCTGTGTTCTATGTAGAAACCTTCTCAGCCTCCGTTCTTTAACTTGCAGAGACACTCAGCCACCCCGTCTTCCCTGTAGCAAGAAACACCCCACTTTCTGTTTCTGTACGGGTAGACTGCCGTTTCAGCCACCCAGTCTTCCCCACCAATCCCCTCTCCCCTGTGGTGAGACACTCCCACCCCACTCTTTTCCTATGTCGATCCTAACCTCCAGGCCCCTCGAATTTCCCCAGTGGAAACCTCAGCCCCCTCCCCCATTTTCCCTGTGAAGATCCTCTCCCCCTGTGGCAAGACCTCACTCGTCCCCATCTCCCCATTTGTCTCCCCATAATCTCCTCCCCTACCTGCTGATACTTAACCCCAACCCCAGCTACTTCTGCTTGTTTTCTACCCCAAACCACATACCCTAGAACCTGGCTTCCCTCCTTAGTCTGGCCCCAACCCTCTACTCCACCCTGGGAGGCATGGCCTGGCTTCTGGCTCCAGTCTTTGAGGATAACCTGATCTCCCCAGCTCCTGTTCCTCCCGCCTCTCTGACTGTGGGCTTCAATGTACATACTCAAATCTGAGGGGTGGCATGGCCAGGCAAGCATTAGCTGGTTCCTACTGTTTGCCTGCCAGATTCCTGCTGACCTACTGCAGCAATGCTCCCAACATTTTTGATGGTCTGACCTAATCTGGGGGGGTGGGTGTTCCAGGCTGAGCTGTGAAGGTATCTGGCTTCAAACAATCATCTGGGAGGTCACAACATTTTGTGCATCTTTTCCAAGGTGCTTTCACAGATGTACTTACTCATCTGTGTAACAAAGGTGGACATGGCTCTCATCTCACAGATGAGAAGATGGGAGCCACAAAGAGTAAAAGACCTTTCAAGTAAAGATCTATAAAAATCGAAAAATCTGAGGTCATTCAGCGAGTCTTGGCACCACTTTCAGGAGGAAGTACTCCATTAGATCTCTTCTCCACTTGGTGGTTAAAAGAAAAGAAGAGGCAGCGGCTGAGGAGGTGGAGATCTGTGAGGCCAGGGTGTGCTAACCAGCACCTCTCAGTGGTAGGGGGGTGGTTTGCCTGCATATCGGCCCGTGGACTAGCCTGGGGTTGATACAGTTTTGATGTGTGTGTGCTTGGGCTGGGCTGTTGCACCAGTCTCTCCCCAGTTTCTCTCCTTTTTAAATTAAGGGGTCTCCTTGTGACTAACTATGGAATAAGCCCAGTTAAATCCTTTCTGGAACAAGGCAGGGTGTAAATAAATAAATAAGGTGTAGAATGACCCCGTGGAATAAGATTTTATTTTAAAGCCAGGAGGAGATGTAAGGAGCTAATAGGTTAAGGGATTCACAGTTCCCTAATGGCAGGAGATCAGGTTTCAATCAGCCTGTTTGTGCTCCTTGCATTTAAAAATGGTTGCATGGTCGTTATCTAGTACTTTAATTCCTACAAAGCTCCTGCTCTATTACTTTAGCAATCTGTTTATAGAATCAGAGCAGGAAAGGCTAAAATCAACCTGCTGGTTATTATTTTTTAATAGAAAGAAATGGAATGACTTCTCCAAGGTCACACAGCCGGTTTGTAGAATTATTAGCCCTAGGTTTTGTCTCTGAGTTCTGTGTCCAGGGTTCTTTATCTTTGCTATAACCTGGGAAAGAAGGCATCCTATTTTAGAAGTGGAGCGTAAACAGGACTCAGAGGAGAGAAAGGGGGTGCTATTATTATTTATACCTGGACAATAAAGCTTTTGCTCAGAGAAATTCCAGTTGGAAAGCCAACTCTGGCCTAGAAATCTAGACTCTTTGGTTGTACCTGTTGAGCTGTCCTTCACTCTAACCTGCCAACTTCCTTTCTGCCTCTTCCCACAGAGCAGAGAGAATTTGTTTCCTGCCTCCCAGACAGATGGAATGGGCCTGGCTCTAGAAGTCTCTCAGATTCTGGAGGAATCTCAGTCTTGTTACCTGGTGACTTCAGACACTGGCAACTGAAGAGCTGAACACCCAATCCCCAGTCTGACCCATTTCTCAAGGGTTCTGAACCCCTTTTGCTCTCTTTTCTCCTCAGCATCTGGAAATAGATGCTTCCAAGGCATGGGTCTACATTCAATACATTGGGTGTGTTTTTCCCTTGTTTAGTTGAGAAATTCAACAGGTACTACTTGAATAAGTCTTGGAGCCAGATGTTCTGACCCACACCTAACACCCTGAGGTCAGGCCAAGGTTCATATGTATGATTACGAACAAAGGGAAAGTGATAAACAGAAAAAGACCTACTAGATAAGTTGTTGTTTTTATAAATTTATTTATTTATTTACTTTTGGCTGCCTTGGGTCTTCATTGCTGTGCCCAGGCTTTCTCTAGTTGCTGCAAACAGGGGCTACTCTTCGTTGTGGTGCATGGGCTTCTCACTGCGGTGGCTTCTCTTGTTGCAGAGCATGGGCTCTAGGCGTGCGGGCTTCAGAAGTTGTGGCTCGCGGGCTCTAGAGCGCAGGCTCAGTAGTTGTGGCGCAGAGGCTTAGTTGCTCCACAGCATGTGGGATCTTCCCGGACCAGGTCTCAAACCTGTGTCCCCTGCATTGGCAGACGGATTCTTAACCACTGCGCCACCAGGGAAGTCCTGTCGTTTTTAAGGCAGGAAACAGATTCTCCAGCTAGTTCAACTACGATATATATATTTTTTTAACGTGTCTTTCATCATATCATTGGTTTGGGGTTTGTTTTCATACATAGTAGAGCAGCATCTCGTGCAGTGGTTAGATTATAAAGTTAAGGCATAAAGACAAAGTGTAATGTAAGGAATTCCCTGGCAGTCCAGTGGTTAGGACTCTGCACTTCCACTGCAGGGGGCCCAGGTTCAATCTCTGGTCAGGGAACTAATCCCACAAGCCACATGGCATGGCCAAAAAGAAAGAAAAAGTAATGTAGTCAATTTACCCTTGAAATTACTCAGAATGTTAGGCACACAATGTTACATGTGTGCGACTGTGTCCCATATTCAGTAGGACTGAGTTTGTGCTGTGTTGGTGATTGATGCCCCATATCTCATTCAAAAGTGAAGTCACTTCAGTATGCTTCTGCTTAAGACACTTGAGCAGGTTTCAGGCAATTGCAATTTGTAGATCCTCATTTCAGTCATCTTCTGTCTTCCATAGGTGATCTTATCAGCTCCTCTAACCCTTGAGTATTTCTCTGCAGTCCTTGGTTAATTCTCTGGTTTCTTTCTGGCCTGTGTGGAGGGAGCCATCGTGACCCATTTGCTTGTCCACCTGCATTTCTCTCTTCTGGTCAGCCAACGTGCTTTCTTGGTAAACAAAATCTTTGTTTAGGTTTTGCTAACAGTATTTTTTTTTTTTTTGGCTGCACCATGCAGCTTGTGGGATCTCAGTTCCCCAACCAGGGTTTGAACCCGGGCCACAGCAGTGAAAGCCCAGAATCCTAACCACTAGGACACCAGGGAACTCCCTTGCCGACAGTACTAAATGCTGAGAGCCCACGACATACACCACGGCCTGCTCTATTAAAATCTCCTTTTTGTCTCCCCCTGCAGCACATTAGTTAATGCACACCTGTGTGACTCCCCTGGTGATGGGGGAAAAGGCCAGAAGGAAAGATATCAAATGATAGAGCTATGTTAGAAAGGTGAGAACAGAGCTAGCTTGTTTTCTGTTCATCCAAAAATGTTATTTCTGGTTGTGTCACTACTTGTAACAAAAATAAATCAGTAAACTTAACTCCTCCCTGCAAATAATAAGAGACTGGAGTTTGACTGAACCCCAGTGAGCCCAATGGCCACCACCTCCTACAGATCTGTTAGGGTCCCTGAGTAGAAGGCCTGGGTGTCAGCTGCAAAAGGACAGGAGGCCAGTGTATCGAGAAGGGGATGGAGCCCAGGTGACAAACCTCCATAGTCATGGCCCGGCATTGCTGTGCTTCCAAAGTTGAGTGCTCTTGTGGGACACTAGACCAAGGAACAGGGCAGCTTCCAAGACAGTTTGCTTCCTGTGAAAATCACAGCTTGTGAAACTTTCCCTGGCTGCTGGAGCCATAGGTTGTGTAATTTCAAAGAACCTAAAATAAGTTTCAGGTCTCCTGCCAAATTTCCGTGTAGTAGCATGACCTTGCCCCTGATACACTTGGACCTCCTGCAAGAGGCCGCAGTCACTGGGAATTTCCTGTGATTGACGGGCAGGGTCTCATTGAGCACTTTCCCTTTTATCTTGCCGGAACATACCCAGGAATGTGAGTCCCCTACTGGATGGGATGCAAGAAAATTGGGGTTCAGAGGATGGCCTTATGATGCCATATTTGTTGACTGAGTCGCTGTTGCCCTTATGTCTGAGAGCAGGCATGACTTGGTGCCGGATCTGGAGGACCCGGGGACTGGCTGGCTCCCCCAGCGACCTTATCTTCCCCTCCTGCCGGCTGGCTGTCCTACTGGATTGCAATCTGCTGCCCTGCCCCAGTTGTCGAGGGATCTACTCAGTTCGGTGGCACCGGTCCCTGTGTGTGAAAGAGGATGCTGCTTCCTATCCCAGCACCCAGTGGGCAGGGCCCTCAAATGGCCCAACTCCCTGCTGTTCCCTCCTCAGCACGCCTCCATGCCTCTGTCACGTGGCTCTTAATTCAACCTCTGCCATACGGTTCACCCTCAGGCTCTGAGAGGCCCAAGTTTCCCCGGAGGTGCAGAGTCAAGGTCGCCTGGCAAAGCTAGGCCCACAGGAGAAATTTCCCCACCGGAAATAGAGCTTCGCGCCTGCCCCAGTGATCGGGACCGCAGTGCCTGGCACTTAGTGCCCAGTGGGTGTCAGGTGTCCTTGAGAATGAAAATCTATCAATAGGGCTTCCCTGGTGGCGCAGTGGTTGAGAATCTGCCTGCCAATGCAGGGGACACGGGTTCGAGCCCTGGTCTGGGAAGATCCCACATGCTGCGGAGCACCTAGACCCGTGAGCCACAACTACTGAGCCTGCGCGTCTGGAGCCTGTGCTCCGCAACAAGAGAGGCCGCGATAGTGAGAGGCCCGCGCACCGCGATGAAGAGTGGCCCCCGCTTGCCGCAACTAGAGAAAGCCCTCGCACAGAAACAAAGACCCAACACAGCCAAAAATAAATTAATTAATTAATTATTTAAAAAAATCTATCAATATATTAAGGACCTATCCAAAACTAACATGAGAAGGCCCTTTCCCAGCCTTCTTGCTGTCAAGCTGTTTCAGTTCTTAACACCCTGTGTCCTTGCAGATCTGGAGTGGAAGATCATTTACGTAGGCTCAGCCGAGAGTGAAGAGTTTGATCAAATCCTAGACTCAGTGCTGGTCGGCCCTGTCCCAGCAGGGAGACACATGTTCGTCTTTCAGGTAAGAAAGGCTAGGCTTTAGGCCTTGACACCTAGAAACATCCTCTTCTACCCAAAAGCACACAGAATGGTTCATTGGTCAAAGTTCAGGTTCAAATCCTGGCTCTGCTCTCAAGCACTGTCTGACCTCTCAAAGGTACTTCAGACACCTCCCTCTCCTCCACCGCTATGTCATAACTGTTACCATGAGCCACTGATTTACAGTTGATTCTCATTACTCATGGGAGTTATGTTCTGTAAAGTTGCTGCAGACACTGAATTAGTGAATTAGTGAATACTACATCATTGCCCCTAGAGGAAATACAGCGTTATTTTCCTGCGAGTCACATTTTTAACAACCAGTCAATACATAATCTTGTTTTATGTTTTTCTGTTTAAAGACAACTTATTTTGTATTGTTGATTTATTCACATTGACCGCATGGCCCACATCACTAGAACTCATGCCTGAACAAAGCTTATCTGACACACATGTTTTCTCTATGAGGTACATCCCTTCTTGCTTTTAGAAACAGGGCAGCACTCAGCACTACGCTTTGGGGCCCTTGTAAACAGCAAAATTACCAACAAAAATGCAGAAACCGTGGCCCTGAGACCGCAAAAAGACACGTGTTTACAGCCTGAGACTGCCTTGTTCTACCTCAGCTGGGAACGTGCACACTGAGCTACTCAAATCCCACCCCTTCTCTGTGCATGTCCTTAAATGACCGTGAAAGCCCCTGAATATTGATTTGGGGGTTACAAATACATTGTAGCAAGTAGTCGAATTGGCAAATACAGAATGCATGAATAATGAGGACCCACTGTAGCTGCTAAATAGCTCTAATCCAGCATCACAGGGGTTGTTGTCAGAAATGCAGGCTTCATGTGATTCTTAGGCACACTAAAGTTTGAGAGCCTCTGCTCAAATCCATTCATTTACCTGATCTTGGCTATTCCCGCCCCAATCTAAGCAACCTCATCCCATCACCTAAGCCCTCACCCACCCATATCCAATCCACCTAACCTACCCCACAGCCAGGACCGGCTTCCTGGGCATGCGACCCATGCAGTCACACTGGGCCCCACTCTTGGTATGATGTTCTGCTGTCACTGGCTGAAACTTACTAATTTTTGAACATGAGGCCTTGTGTTTTCATTTGTTTGTTGCTTTTTTTTTTTTTTTTTTGGCTGTGTTGGGTCTTTGTTGCTGCGTGCAGGCTTTCTCTAGTTGTGGCGGTGCTACTCTTCCTTGCGGCATGCGGACTTCTCATTGCAGTGGCTTCTCTTGTTGCGAAGCGCAGGCTCAGTAGTTGTGGCGCACGGGCTTAGTTGCTCCGCGGCACGTGGGGTCTTCCCAGACCAGGGCTCAAACCCATGTCCCCGGCATTGGCAGGCGGATTCTTAACCACCAGGGAAGTCCCTCGTGTTTTCGTCTGTGTTGGTCTCATTTTGCACCAATCGTATAGCCGATCCTGTCCCTAACAACACACCCCACATCTGTCCGCTCTCTCTTCTTCTCTACTGCCTGATCTAAGCTACTGTCCTCTCTCCAGGATGACCTCTGTAGCCTCCTGCCTAGTCTCCGTGCTCCCGCTTAGCCCTCTTCCTATCGCAGCTCCACTGGCCTCCAGGGTCGTCTTTTCAGACAGCAGGAGTGATGCCACACTTACCTCCTGCTAAACATTCTCGATCTTTCCCAAGCCCTTAACTGACTGGTACCTACCTGCTCACCTGTTCAGCCTCATTTTATACCGCTCTCCTCCTTGCTTACTACACTCCTCCTCAACACCATATACTCCTCCTTGATGGCACCTGTCACATTCGGCACTTTACAGACATTTGTGTGATTGATTCTGTCTTCACCACTGGACTGAAAACCCCTGAGGGCAGAGACCCATACTTTTGGCTCAGTAAATATACGTTGCTTGAGAATCGTATTACCGGTCAAGGTGTGACTGGCAATCAGTGCTAAGGCCCAGCCTGTGTTTCCCCTAGGCCGATGCCCCCAACCCATCCCTCATCCCTGAGACTGACGCCGTGGGTGTGACTGTGGTCCTCATCACCTGCACCTACCACGGACAGGAGTTCATCCGAGTGGGCTACTATGTCAACAATGAGTACCCTAACCCTGAGCTGCGGGAGAACCCACCCCCAAAGCCAGACTTCTCTCAGGTGGGTCCTTTCTCCACACTTCCTGCTTCAGACAGGCTGGCTCCTTTGCACCTGGGGGTAGTTGAGTCGTTGGAATTGGGAGCCAAGGTCACTTCTTAAGGATTTCAAGTAGTGCTCAGCTCTTGCAGCGCCGGGCTAGAACAGGAAAGAGAGAGGTCTTTGTTTCTCAGAATTTTGCCTCGCAGAATCAAGATTAGATAGGCCCCGGCCCTAAATCATGGTGCACAGGCATTCCTTAGAGTTCTACACATATTGTTGGTGGTGATGGAATAAACAAGGTCTGCTCTTCCTGGGCTTGGGGCGGGATCTGAGAGTGCCCTGCTCTGTGGGAGTAATGCGAGGGCATGCTAACGAGGGTTGACGTTCCTTTTCCTGCCCCAGCTCCAGCGGAACATCTTGGCCTCAAACCCCCGGGTGACCCGCTTCCACATCAACTGGGACAACAACACGGACAGGCTGGAGGCCATAGAGAACCACGACCCAGCCCTGGGCTGCAGCTTCCCCCTCAGCTGCACTCCCATCAAGGGCTTAGGTCGCCCTGGCTGCATCCCTGGGCTCCTCCCTGAGAACTCCATGGACTGCATCTAACTGTGGGACTCTACGCCCTACCTGGGCCCAGCTGGGACTGCGGCCAGTCTCCTGGCACATCTGGAGGGGGCAGCCGGGCCTACAAGAGAGTCTCAGGGAGGCCACATGGAGGACTTTGGGGCCATCAGCTATATCCAGGCCAGTCAAACTTGACACCAAGGAAGGAAGGGGCTTCAGGTCTCTCTCTCTCAGCCCCGGCCCAGAGGATCACCTCACCTCTACTGCCCAGGCCTGAAAGAAGCAGGTACTTCAGTTCTTAATTCTTTCTCTCTTGTGTCCTTTCTCACTTCCACACACATTATAAACTCCACCTGCAGGCCATTGTGCCACCGCACTCCAATAGTACCGTTGACCCAAAGCTCTTCCCACAGACCTCCCTGGCCTGCCTTGAGGCTTTCTTGGTCTATGCCTGGCAAGGCTTCAGCCCTGTTGGGCCAAAGGCTCTGTCATTCATTTTCCTTCCCAAACATCTGAGCAGATCCACCCAGCTTTCTGGAGTCACAGGCCAGGAGTCTTGGTAGCAGGTGGACCCGGACACAATTTCTGTCCTTCTCCTAGGATGATTTTTAGGTCTTTTCAGTCCAGTAGCCCTCTGGAAAACTCTGTTCCCAAGAGGGTGATGAGCAGGATGCTGAGAAAAGATGGCTGATGCTCCTCTCAGTCACAACCACCTTCCTGCTGCCTCCCAACTGGATCTGCCTTTCCCTGGAGGCTGCCCTTGTGAGAAGATGGAATGTTGGAGGGGCCTTTTGTGCTCTGTCTCAGTATCGGTATCAGGGCCCCTCTGCTTCTGGCTGCCTTGATCTGCCCTCTGCTAAGACCTCATGCTCTCAGAGGCCACAGTGCAGACAAGAGAAGCAGTAGGGACCCTGAAAACCTTCCCCCCTCCGCCACGCTCCCCACCCTTGCCCGCATCGCCTCGCTGCTACATGGATGCTGTTGTGTTTGCAGTTTGTCTGTTAAAGTGTTTTTATATTAAATATGTTTGGTTGGTCTAAAAATAAAAGGCACTTCATCTAGACTGTTTCGGCTTTTGTCTTGGGTAGACTGAGGCAGTTCGTCCATCTCTCCTCATGACTGGGCAGCCTCCGTCCCCAGCCAGCAGGATGACGGCTCCTTGTGCCCTTGCTCAGCTTCTTACTCTAGTCTTGCTTGTTATAGTTGTATTCCAGACTGAGGTCCAGGGAGGGGTTTTTCTTTGTCAAAACTTAAGCAGCCCAGCTGTTCTGTAGATAGAGCATAACCAGTGATTGTTCAGACTTTGACCTTGACCCACAGAAATTAGTTAACATTGTACTCCAAGGATACACACGGCAACACTTTTAGTAAATTTTACTTAGCCTTACTTTGTAACTCCACAGCCCCAGGTGGAGTGGTTTGGCTGATGAGCCATTTCCCCACAATTCACAGAAAATCATAGACTCTTCCCTCCCTGAGACTATGGTGGACTTAGGAACATGGGTCCAGACAGCTGCTGGGTGGGGTGCAGGTTGTATACAAGTCCAGAGGCAAAGCAGTGAATTGGCTTGCAGACCTGAGACGAGCTAGCCTCCCCAAGCCAAGGAGAGCTGGCTCATCCAGTCTCCTGCCCATCGTGTCACTTCCTGTTTGGGCCTTCCTCTACTTCAGTGGTTCTCAACTGGGGGCAGTTTTGCCCCCCAGGGCACATTTAACAATGTCTAGAGATGGTTTTAGTTGTCACAGCTGCCGGAAGAGAGGGAAGTTCTACTGGCGTGCCGTTGGTAGAGGGACTGGAGATACTGCTAAACACCCTATAGTGCACAAGACAGCCCCCCACCTCCACCCCAGCTAGGATGATCTGGCCCTGAATGTCAGACATGTGGCAGTGGGAAACTGACCGTCCTCAGGCTGTATTTAAAGGGCACCCTGAAAAAAGGGGCATCTTGCACTCCTCTGCTCCAGAAGAGGTTCCTTTTGCATTGCCCAGACAGAGGGAATCCTCAGTCTGGCTGTGCCCTAGATTCCTCATCTGTAAAATGGGAGTGATGAGACTAGTACCTACGTGATAGGAGTGTGGTACGAAGTAATGTATTTAGCAAGTGCCAGCTCTTACTACTGGCATGAGCCCAGCGTGGGCACCCAGCAAAGGGATGGCTACTGAGCGCCCCCCTCCCAGAGCTCAGCATCCTCCTGAAGCTCGGGCTGTAGCTGAGGGAGACCCAGGAGGACCCCGGCATGGACCCTGGGCCTGCTGCTGCTGTCCTGCGCCAGGCCTTATGAATGACGACGGCTGGCGGCCCGGAGACCTATGACCCGCGGGGCTTGCCGCGCCCCTCCCCCGCTGGCAGGTGGACAGCGGCTGCGCCGGGGTTGGGGTGGGGGGGCCGCGGCGCCAACCTTGGCTGGCCGGCAGCCGCTGCAGCACTGAGCGGGGGCGGGGGACTGCGGCGCGCACGGGCCCGGGCGAGCGCCCGCCTGGACCGCCTCCTGGGCCTCGGAGCGCGGCGCCGCCGCCCGCCAGCCTCCGCCGCCCCGCCGGGCGGGCCCGGGCAGTAGACTGCACCTCCGCCCCGCCCTCTCACCCCCGGATTGACACTGAACGTTCTGCCGGGGGCTTGCCGGACAGCGCGCCTCCGCCAATTGGCGGCCTCGCTGGGCGGACCCCAGGCCCTGTCGCGAGCCTCGGCCAATCAGACGCGTCGGCCCGCCCAGCTGGGGCCTCGCAAGCGCGCGAGTGGCCAGGAGTCCTAGGGGCGAGTCATGGGGCCGAGAGCCTATGGCAGCACGAGAGGGTCACGGAGGACCAATGGGCGGCGGCGCAGCACCGTCAGTCAGGGCGACCTAGGCCAATGAGCTGCGGGCTGCGGGGGCGTCACGGACAGCAGCAGCGGACTTGGGCTGAGGTTCCCGGGCGGGCGGGCGCGGAGAGACGCGGGAAGCAGGGGCTGGGCGGGGGTCGCGGCGCCGCAGCCAGCGCAGCCAACCCGAGGGGCCGCCGCCGCCGCCGCCCAGCGCGCTCCGGGGCCGCGGGCCGCCTCCAGCACCCGCCGCGCCGCAGCTCCGGGACCGGCCCCGGCCGCCGCCGCCGCGATGGGCAACGCCGCCGCGGCCAAGAAGGGCAGCGAGCAGGAGAGCGGTGAGTGCCCGGGCCGTGACCCCGATCCCGGCCCCGCGCTGCCAGCCCCCTCCCTATCCATCACTGCCTGGCCCCTCCCCCCACGCGCCCCCCCGCATTTCTTTCTGCTTACCCCCCAGCGCCCCTTCCCCTGCCTGTCCAAGGTTGGGGCCCAAGGCCCGCAAATAGCCCCGTAGGAGCCCCCTTGCCAAAGACCGCCCCCCACTGCAAAGACTGTGCTCCCCCCCAGCTGTCACTGCCAACCATGGCACGTATGACCGCTGGGGCCCCACATGGGGCCCTGTCACCACCCCACTGTCTCCTTTCTTGGTCCCTCTCCCCAGATTCTAATCCCTCCACTTCCTCACTCACCTCTTACACAGATGTGACCCACTGCCAAACCCCGACCCAGGCCTCTGCCAGTCTGAGAGTGCTATGGGGTATGCCTCCACCCCGCAGGGACCTTGGCCACTTGGTGACCACACCCCTCCCCCCTCCAGCCCCCGCCATCTTTCTCCTGCCCTTCCCCTCTTCACCTTATCACAGCCCCCCTCCAAACCCACTCTGTCCCCTTTGAGCACTTCCCAGAGCCACCTCCAGCATTGTTTTTCTCTTCTGTGTCACTTGGCATGGGGGACAGGATCTTTCTGGGTCCCTCTGCCCCTCTCTCACTCTGTCACTCTCTGTCACTTTGCTTCTCTGCTTGTGCTTCCTCCTCCAAGCAAGCGTCTGTCCCTGGCTGGGGTAGCAGACTGTTTATGAACCTAGAGAACTACTTCTGTGCTTCAAAAGCCAAGTTTGAGCCGATCTTGCTGGAATTCATTGCGTCCTCTTTCTGGGGTTGCGGCGGGGTGGGGGGCGGTGTCAGCAGAGAGCCCCTTCCCATCTCCTGCTGTGCCGTGAGCTCTAGGCTCCTTGGAGGGCCCTTCAATAAATGGTTGTTTCACAACTGAGGCTCTGTCATTCACCCAGTCCCCCAGGCTTCTTCACCCGCTCCTGGCTTGGGATGAAAAGTAGGGGATGAAGAGGGTCTGGGTTTAGCAAGGTTCATTCAGCTTGAGCTGGGATGGTGAGAAGGAGGACTCAAGGGATGGCAGTTGGGAAGAGTAGTGGTTGACATCTAATGACTTGCTTTGCCAAGAGACAAATAGATTCTGACCATTCCCAGCGTTCAGCCAGAGAGGGGACTATTTCCCCGTCAGCTCCCAAATATATTGGCCTTTTCCAGCCAGCCGGGGAAAGAGAGTCTTTATCAGGAAATGCCTTCAGAAATGGTCTCCAGCCCCTTCCTCAAGTCCTCCAGCTCTTAAATTGTCATCACTCCAGGCCTAAGGCTGGACCTCAGCTAGGATCCCCTTCCAGTTACCCAGAAATAGAGTTGAAAAGGAATGGCCACATCCAAATATGCTCTTCCCAGTTACTGGTCTCAAACCCCAGTGTCTGAGTTCCCTGAATGCTCCCTCCCAGAAAGACCCAGGCATGAAAGCCAGGGAACTTTATTCCCACCCAGACTCAAATGGCAGAACTCAGAGTCACCGAGCAACCATGGAGAGGCCTGACATGTCACCGATGGGTGGGGGACGGGAAGGCAAGTGCCTGTAGCTGAGCGCTTGATGACAGAGGAGCAGGTGGGTAGTGACCAAAAAAGGTCTGGGCATGAGCTTGGAGGGGACTAGGCAGAGGGGGAGGGGCCAGGCCCCCAGCAGGTGAGACCGGCTGAGAGGTGGAAGGTGGAGGCAGGCAGCTGTACATTTCAGTGGCTCAGTTGAAAGTTGGGGAGATGACATAGTCCTGGAAAACTTTCAAGGCGTATCAAACACATGCAGTGGGGAGTGGGGGTGGAAAGCCACACAAGGAAAAGGAGCCCTAAGAAAAAGATCAGAGGCTTCGGAAGGAACCGCTAATTCAGAGCACAGGCCGGACACCCAGGAATGGACTGTCATGATGAAATAGAGCCACTGTTTATTGGGCATCTAGGATGTGCCAGGCTAAATGGTCTCCACAGATCTATCTGCTCGAGTGATTTTTCATAATGGGCTGTTATCTGAATTTTCCAAACGAGCTCTCTGAGTTTGACATAGATGATGCCACAGAGGCAGGATTCACATCCAGATCCACCTACCAGACAACTTCCTGGACCCCAGGATTTCCCAACTCAAACATTCTCAAGCCGCCTCCCTGATTTTTACTATATTCACTTCTATTTTGTTAACTTAAATAAAAACTTTGACTCACTTTTGTTCAGATGTAAATTTTGATCCGTCCTAAGCAATATTATAAATGAAATCATGAGATTGCTGTGCCAGTTATATTCTCTCTGATATGCATTAAAATACAATGTAACTAAAAAAGTGAAACATCCCTAAAATCATTTCATGCCCTGCCAGTGGGACCTATGTCACACTTTGGGAAATGCCCTAAGCTGTACTTCCTTCCAGAGGCTTGCAGGGGCTCTCAGAGAAGGAAATAGGATGAGGAAAGAAGCCCCTCTTTGCTTCAAATCTCCGATTCTGAGAGGATGGAGTTAAGACAAAATTTGCCTTCTCGTAACTAGGGTCGGTTGGGGGTGGGGTAGTAGTAGCCAGGCCAGCCTGCAGGGGGCACCTGAATTTCATCTGCCAGATGTCAGCCCTACTGGAGTAAGGAAAATGACCAAACCTTAGTAGGCACCAGTTCAGCATCCTGCAGCCCCCTATACTACTGGCTCCATGCTGGGGCAGGACAGCATTGGTCTCTTCCCAAGAGGGTAGGGATCCAGAATGAACCCTGGGTTGGGGTGGGGGAAATCTATACCCAAAGTTGCCAGAGCCATTGGCAGGGGCCTGGGTAAGATGCTAAGAGGGCAGAGAAAAACAAGACCAAGCCCTGGGCCCAGAGCAAGCTGGAGGAATTGAGAGAGGGCAGTGGCCTCAAGAGGCCCTGGGGACAGATGGCCAAGTGGGGCTCAGGCCTTGGCTGCCCTGGCCAAAGGCACCCCTGAGAGCTGGTCCATGGGAGAAGGGACAGGTCTGATGAGAAGGAGCCCTCCAGATACCACCACCTCCCCCCAGGTCCCAGGGACAAGCAGATCCAGGCTCTGAGAGTGAGAACTGCCCCCAAGAGGTCCCTAAATGGGAAGAATTGTGGCCCTCTAACGTACTGCAGAAGTCTGAGAGGGCCAAACAGTCTGTGCGTTGGCAGTTGTATGGGTGCCCAAGAGGGTCCTGCCAAGGCAGCTTTTCCTTTAGCCCAACCAGGCTTACAGAAGCTTGAGGGTCCTCTCTGCCCCTTCCCTGCACCCACTGGCCGCAGGTTGGGTTTCTTTTCCTGACACCACCCCACAACTCCCTGGCTCCCCCTATAGGCAGGGCTCTGGGGATGGGCAGCCAAGCTGCTGCAGCAGGTCTCATGAGCCTTCCCAGCCACCATAGTCCTGGTGCCCTGAGAGGAAGACTGAGTGATGGCTTCCAACCCCAGCGATGGTGAGGCTGAGCCCTGTTGCTATAGCAACTTACCAGGCACACTCTGACACTCAAGTCAGGGAAGGATTGCAGTAGAGTTTAGGGAACAGGTGAAGAGGAAAAGTCTGTGGTCCCCTGGCTGGCCCTAGAAACCCTCCCTTACTAACAACCCTGAGCTGGGGGGCCTGGGGAAGAGCGGGTGAGATGGGTGGTTCAGTTCAGACAAGGGGGGATGGTCCACCCAGAGCGGGGGTCCAGCTCAGAGCCAGGCAATGGGGTAGTCCAGCTCAGTGTTGAGGTTCAGCTCAGATTGGGGGTTGGTCCAGCTCAGTGATGGACTCCACGTCATAATGGACAGTGGTCCAGTATAGAATGAGGGTCCATCAGACTGCGGGTTGGTCCAGTCCAGCGTTGGGGTCCAGCTCAGGCTGGGGGATGGTCCAGTCCAGGGCTTGGCATTCCTGCCCCCAGAATTTCCAGGACAACCAGGTTTCGGGGAGCAGCAGGTCCTGAGATTGTTGTCTTGGGGGGTCTGAGGCTGGGCTCCTGCCTCCTGATGGGGCCCTGGCTTTTTGAGGGATGCTCTCTCTGTGAGCTCCAATTGAATCCGGACCAAGGTGGAGGCTGGCACCCCTCCTGTGGGAGACATGGGCCGGCTGACAGGCTCTAAAGACAGCAGCCAGCTGGGTTTCCCTTCTCTGCCACTTCCTGTCGTCAGCAGGGGCCATGGGTGCCAGACACTCTCAGGAGAAGCTGACCCTCCACTTCTTTTGGGATCTGGAAAGAAGGAGGAAGATGGTCAAGGCTGCCTCCCCCTCCCCCACCCCGGGGTTTAGCGTTTCGTTTCCGGTTTGGACTTTCATGGCTGAGAGCAGAGCCAAGCACAGGGCAAGGTTTGATAGAGGCCAAGGACATCCCAGGATGCCATTCCCCTCTCCGCCCCTGCATAGAAGCAAGACAAAGTCAAATGTACCCATTTCTTTCTCAAAGTAGCAGAATTTGGGGGCTCCAGCTTCAAAGAGCACTTGGGGGAGGAGATAGGGTAGCTCTCACTGTGCCCCCCCCCCCACTCCCGCCTTTCTCTCCAGCTGCTCTTTCGGCTAATTAACGGAGCTCTGGGGCCTCTTTGGCCCCCAGGGAGGGCTCAGCTGCTGCCTGGGCCTGAGCCTTAACTCCTTCCCCTCTGCCCAGTGGGCACTGCCCTGGGCACATTGGGTGTCATCCTCAGGGTAGTCCAGCACCCACTGAGAAAGGCAGGGCCTGGCAGCCCGGGAGCAGTGGAGTCCCTGGAACGGGAAGTTAGCTTTAGCACCCCGCCCCCAGGGCAGGCAGGCCAGCCAGAGGAGGGACACCCTCAGGAGAATCTTCCCACCACCTCCTGCCAAGGAGGGCCTTTACAAACCTTGGCCAGCGGGAGCAGGTACCTTTAAATGCTTCCCTGGCAACCAGCTCCTCCTCCCCTGTCCCCCGAGGCCCTCCCGAGGAAGCCAGCTCAGAGGCTCTGCGTATTCCTGGTTTCCCTGCAAAGGGAAGGTTCTAGGGAGAGCTCAGGGAGGCCTGGGATGGATCTGGGGTCAGGTAGAGGCTGGGATGGGGACTCAGAGACCACCTTCCAGCTGTGGCTGCAGCTGCTTCTCTGGGGCCATCTGACTGTCCGTTTCCTGGGCTACCTGCGCCGCACCCTCTGGGCACCTAAGCCGCAGCCAGCACCCTGAGCCTCGCTGGCCAGGGGTAGATGGGCCCCAGATCACCCCATCCCACTCTACCCCCCATTTTACCCTCTGCTGGAAGAGGCAGGAAGCAGAGGTGAGTATGGGGGCTCCTGGCTGGGGTTCCCCCCATCATTATCTTTCTTTATCTGCCCACTCTTCCTGGTACTGCCACACCCTGTGCCCCATCCCCAAATCTGGCAAGCTGATGGCACCAGAGAGCACACGGCCTGGGCCCTTCAACACTTTGAAAGGCCAGAACAGGGCTGTGTCAGAATCAAGGCACCGTGTGGAGCCTCTTAGTGGGGTACCAGCAGACAGACAGAGGCACAGACCCACCAAGTTGGGAAAAACGGGACATGGCAGTTCTCAGGGATTGCTGAGAGCAAAAGAGGAAGCAGGACCAGGCTTTCTCCTGGATTCCTCTTAAACTCGCTCCTCTCTGCCTTCTTGAGTGGGTGACGGTAGAATCCCAAGAGGGTGCCTTCACCCCCACCTTCATCCAGAATTCAGTGTGTACGTTTGGAGGTTTCCAAGGAAGGTGTTGTGTGTCAAAAAAGATTCTGCCAGTGAAAGCATTGGATGTGGTGCAGCCCCCAGGCTCAGAGAGGTCTCAGACAGTTGGTGGCTCAGCCAGGCACCAGCCTAGGACTCTTGGCCATTCCTTGACCACCCCTTCTCTGCCTGGTCATTCTTTGTAGGGCTTTTCTAGCCCACAGTCTCTCCTCCATCTGCCGTGCTTGCAGCTCCATGGAAGGCTCTTCTCTGCAAATGCTGAGGGAGAGCCTTGCGGGTGATGGGGGGCAGGGGGATGGCTACCCACAAGGCTCTGGGGGTCCCTGGCACTGCACATGGGTGAGATAGGCAGATGACAGGCAAGGCCAAAGTACAAGTGTGCGGGACCCCTCAGGGTGGCAACGTCCCAGGAACATCAGGGTTGAGGACAGCTCTGTCCATGGGCCATCCTGGTGCCCTGCAACCAGTCAGAAGCAAAGCAGTTAAACCTCGTGGGCAGTGGGGTCCGGGAAGTGATCTGAGACCAGTCTTCTCATCTGTACAATGAGAGTAATAGCAGCTCTGAGCCATCAGTGTAGGAATTAAGCATGGAAAGCACTCAGCACAGAGCTGGCACACAGGGAGGGTCCCTGAACAACAGCGCGCCTGACCCCAGGGGGCGGTTACAAGGACATACGGTAAAAATCCATCAGGTTGAGCATTTAAGATTTGAGCACTCAGTGCTCCTCCTGTATTTTATACCTCCATTTTAAAAACTACTTAAAAGCAAAATTAATAGCTGGCATTTATATGGCACTAACCCCTGTACCGGCCACCATCCAAACCCCCTTTGCCAAGATTAACTCATTCAGTCTTCACAACCACCCCACCAGGTCATTACTATTATTATCCCCATTTTACAGATGAGGAAAACCAAGGCCCAGAGGTGCAATCAGTTGCCTAAGGTCACACAGCTCATCAGGGACCAGGCTGGGACCTGAACTTGATCTTATCCCAGAGTCCTGGCCCTTAACTGTTTTGCCGGGCTGCCTCGCCACATGGGCGGGAATGCGTGTTTTCAGGCCTCAGTTTCCTAGGGTGGTAAACAGGGAGAATGGATAAAAGGAAAGTTGACAAGTGAACCAAATGAGATAGTGGACGTAAAGCAGCAAGCCCAGGGTCCGCCAGGAAGTCTTCAATGTTAGCCACATGGTGATGTTCGCCTTGGGGTGCTGAAGGGCCTGTAGGGGGCAGGCATCAGGCGAGGCTTCCCTTGAACGAGCTCTGGAACGAGGGCCCCTCCATTGGCAAAAGTGGGAATGGAGCCAGCTGGGGGCCAAGGCAACAGCTGAACCCCCCAAGGGCGCCTGCTACCCGAGCCCCAGAGGCCTCCACCCCGGGCCAGCCTCCCCAGAGAAGGGGCCAGAGGAGCAGCCAAATCCCGAGGCTATAAATACCTCGGCTGGCGTCGTCCCTGGCCCTGGAATGTCGGTCAGAACTGGGGCAAGTGGGGGTGGGCTGGCCTGGGCACCGCTCTCTGTCCCCCTGAGAGTGACCCCCGAGTTGCCCTGTCCCCCGTTTTGGACAGAATTGAGGCTGGACCCCACCTCTCTGTAGTAAAGGAGACCCCAGACCCCAGCCCAGATCAGGGCCCCCCCCCCCCCCCCCCCCCGCCGCCAGGCTACCCTCAGACTCAGCCAGGACACCCGAAGGCACTGGGAGAAGGTCAGGCTCTGGATTGAGATGACTGCACCCCGCTTTCCACAAATCGGCATCTCCCCAGGAATAGCCCAGGCCCACGCCAACAAGATGGGGTCTCCATCTCACTCTCTCCTCTTTTCCTTTCAGTGAAAGAGTTCTTAGCCAAAGCCAAAGAAGATTTTCTTAAAAAATGGGAAAATCCTGCTCAGGTAAGCACGCTGGGTACAGAGCCCTGGGAGGGATAGCTGACAGCCCCCTGCCCCTCAACTGCATCCCTGTGCCATGGCTAGGATTTTATGGCCCTGTGAAGGGCTCCAGACCTGCCCTCATTTGCTCCCTAGATGCCCATGGGGGCACCTGATCACTCACTGCCAGGCTCCCGCACCCCACCAACCCCGTCCAAGTGGCGGCCCCTGCCCCCCAGGCAGCTGCCAGCAGCTCCTGGGCCCCAGGCCAGGGCCGGATCTGGCCCCTGCCACCAGCCTTGAGGAATGTACCCTCCGCCATCTTGTTTTTCCACCCCCTGTCCTCACCCCCCTAGCTCCACCTGGTCCCCAGGGCCCCCTCTGCTGGTGGCAGAGGGAACACCCCAAACTTTGGCCTAGCAGGCTAGACGGGGTTGGGGGGGTGGGGGTGGTCCCTGACCTTCCAGACCCTTCTGCCCACAGAATACAGCCCATTTGGATCAGTTTGAACGAATCAAGACCCTCGGCACGGGCTCCTTCGGGCGGGTGATGCTGGTGAAGCACAAGGAATCCGGGAACCACTTTGCCATGAAGATCCTCGACAAACAGAAGGTGAGCGCAGCCCTGCCACAAGGCCCTGGTCCCAGCCACCAGGGCTTTGCCTGGGCTGTTCCCACCACCTGGAGTGGACTTCCCACCTATCCACTCACCAGCTATTTCCTGAGCCTCCATAATGTGCCAGACCCAAAGGTGGGAAGGGTACCATGCTGCCTTCAGGAAGCTTTCCGCAGGAGGAAAAGTACCCGAAGACGTAAAGCCCACACGGGCTCAGACACCTAGCCTGTATCGAGGAAGCCAGAAGTCTTCCTGGGGGAAGTGATGTTTACACAGACCTTCTTTCTGTAAATATTTTGGTTTTGAATTTTATTTTATTTATTTTTTTATACAGCAGGTTCTTATTAGTTATCCATTTTATACATATTAGTGTATACATGTCAACCCCAATCTCCCAATTCATCACACCGCCCCCCGCCCTTTGTAAATATTTTTGAAACCCTACTTTTTGGCAGGCAATGCTCTAGAGCAGCACCATCCAGGAGACATATCACACAAGCCACATATGGTTTTAAATTTTCTAGAATCCTCATTTTATTTTATTTTTTTTATTTGGTAGCACTGTGTGGCTTGCAGGATCTTAATTCCCCAACCAGGGATCAAACCCCGGGCCCTCAGCAGTGAGAGCACGGAGTCCTAACCACTGAACCACCAGGGAATTCCCTAGAATCCTCGTTTTAAAAGTTTAAAAAAGGCAGAATTCATTTTAACAATATGTTGTAATTAAGCCAGTATATCTACAATATTATCATTTCAACGTATGTATCCAGTGTAGAAATATCCTTAATGAGACATTTTACATTCTTTTTTTTCCATACTAAGTCTTAGAAATCCAGCGTGTATTTTACACATATAACACGTCTCCATTCAGATGTTAATTTTCACTGGAAAGACAAGAAAAAGTAGAGAAATAGAAAAAGCAGATTCATGTAGCCCAGGTTGTTCCAAACAGGCTTGAAAGTTGTCTGGTAACTGTGCCAGGTATCAGTTTTTAAATTTTCTTTTTTTTAAATTTCTTTATTTCTTTATTTATTTTTGGCTGAGTTGGGCCTTCGTTGCTGTGCATGGACTTTCTCTAGTTGCAGCGAGCGGGGGGTACTCTTCTTTGCGGTGCACGGGCTCTAGGCGCGAGGGCTTCGGTAGTTGTGGCACATGGGCTCAGTAGTTGTGGCTCGCAGGCTCTATAGTGCAGGCTCAGTAGTTGTGGCGCACGGGCCTAGTTGCTCCACAGCATGTGGGATCTTCCCAGACCAGCGCTCAAACCTGTGTCCCCTGCATTGGCAGGTGGATTCTTAACCACTATGCTGCCAGGGAAGTCCCTAAATTTTCATTTTATATATATATATTTTTTTCTTTTTGGCTGCCTTGGGTCTTCGTTGCTGAGCGCGGGCTTTCTCTAGTTGCAGAGAGCAAGGGCTACTCTTCGTTGCGGTGCGCAGGCTTCTCAGTGCGGTGGCTTCTCTTTGTTGCGGAGCACAGGCTCTAGGCACAAGGGCTTCAGTAGTTGTGGCGTGTGGGCTCAGTAGTTGTGGCTCGCGGGCTCTAGAGCACAGGCTCAGTAGTTGTGGTGCACGGGCTTAGTTGCTCCTCGGCATGTGGGATCTTCCCAGACCAGGGCTCAAACCCGTGTCCCCTGCGTTGGCAGGTGGATTCTTAACCACTCCGCCACCAGGGAAGCCCTAAATTTTCATTTTAGATACTTCAAATTTTAAACTTGGTTCCCCAGTCAACGAACCACATTTCAAGTACTCAGCAGCCGTACGTGGCTAGTGTGGAATCTACTGGACAGTGCAGGTATAGACCCAAACGATGTAGCTGTGAGCAAAGCAGAAAAAGCCCCAGTGCAGTGGGGCTTAGAGCTGACCAAGGGGCCAGGCTGCCTGCATGTGACAAGCTGGACTGATGTTGACTAGCTGCATGTGAACTTGGGCACGGCACTTCCCCTCTCTGCATCTGGGCTTCCAAACTTGCATGCTCCCATTGCATACCCCTCAGGGCTCCTGTCAGAGAGTGTGAGACGGCTGCTGGAGACAGCTGAGGGCTGAGGAGGAATTAGCCCTGGGTTCAAGTGGATGTGGGGGGCGTGGTGTCCTCTAGATGCAGGGAAGGTATTTCTAAATCCCCTATCCCTTGGGTGCTACTCCCACCTGTCTGTTTGGTTTCAACTCAGCTGCCCCTTCCTCCAGGAAGCCTTCTCTGACTCCTCAGGCTTCACCAGATGCCTTATCTGGGCATCCACAGGCCCCAAGCTTCCCCATCACAGCTCTGACCCCTGTGGCCTGGTGACTCATGTGTTATTGCCCTGAACTGCATGCCATGTGGGGACAGGCACCCAGCCCAGGGCTTGACAGACCCCAGGCACTCAAACGATTCTGGATGGAGGACCCGGCCCGGCCCTGGCATATCTACTTTTGGGTGTCAGGGAAGAAAAGAGCTCTCTCACACCCCCTCCTCTCTCCTCTCCCCTCCCACCCCTGCAGGTGGTAAAGCTGAAACAGATTGAGCACACCCTGAACGAAAAGCGCATCCTGCAAGCGGTCAACTTTCCGTTCCTTGTCAAACTCGAGTTCTCCTTCAAGGTGGGGTCCCAGCGGCCGCAGACCAGGGCCACTGCCGGGTGGTGCAGCCTCTGGGTTCCCAGAGCTGGGGCTCGGCCAACCACAACCAGTGGTTGCCCGAAAAGGCAGACCCACTGATGGGGGAGCTGTGAAGAAGACCCCCGGGGGTGGACGGCAAGGCAGCCTGGGGCTCTGATAGACCCCAAGTTCAACTGGGCCTGCCAACTTATAGCTTGATAAACTTGGGCAAGTCCCCCAACCTGGATAACATCCCTCAAAATCATTGTTCCATTGATAGCAAGAACCTGACACACAGCCACAAACTGCCGCTCAGCCTGGGTTCAAATCCCAGCCTTGCACTTCCTGGCTGTGTGACCCTGGCAAGAAACTTCACTCCCATGAGCCTTAGTTTCTTCATCTGTAAAATGGGGATCATGGCCGGCCCCACCTGGTGGGGCCGGCCATGACAGTTCCAACCGCATCATGAGCACCCTGCGTGAGCTATTTTGGGTGCCGCCCTAAGCCATGACTGTGAGAGTTGGGAAAGGCCCCTCAGGGCCTGTGACCCTAGCAGTCACAAGATACCCCACGCTTTGTTTAAGGCTCTGCTGCCACCATCTTGAAATTCATAATCATTTTTTTAACAAGGGGCCTCACTTTTATTTCGAGAGGGGACTCACAAAATCTGTAGCCCGTCCTGGTCCCATTTGACAGATGACAAAACTGTGGCCCCAAGAGCCTTGCTCAAGACAGTCACAGACAGGAGCCACCACAGAGTTCTCTCTGCAGCCCAGGCGTGCCAGCCAGGTCCCTGATGTACCTCTAGCGAGCCCTCACTTTTGGCCCCCGTAAGCAGGATCATGGCTGCCCCTTCTTTCTCATGGGCAGAATGAAATGAGACAGGTAATCAGTGAGCACAGTGCCTGGCGCTTGGAACGTGCTTCACGTGGGAACCAGAATGGTTGTTGTCGCTTTATGTCTGACACCTGCCTTCAGATGTGGCCTGGGGCTTGGGGAGTGGGGCCCTGATCAGCTGCTGCTTCCCACAGGACAACTCAAATTTATACATGATCATGGAGTACGTGCCTGGTGGGGAGATGTTCTCACACCTGCGGCGGATCGGGAGGTTCAGGTGAGCCCTGAGCCCCAGGGGTGTGCATGGGTGTCGTCCGTGGAAGTGGCCTCTCCAGGTCCCTGTGGGTTCTTGTTCCCCTGAGCTGAGGAATCTACAATGTCTTAGCCACCACGAAACAAAACAAACACGGTGACTTAGGCGTCACCATGTAAGTGGGCAATTTCATGTGGTTTTTAAATTTGTGCCATCTTATTTATATAGATATTCACTTTACATACAATAAAATGCACAGGTTTTCAATACCCTGTCCCATGAGTTTTGACAGCTGCATTCACATGTGTAACCACCACCCCAGAAAATTCCCTCAAATGCCTTTCTTGGCAAATCACCACCCCAACAAAGGCAAACGTCCTTTCTGGCTTCAAACACCATAAATGTGTTTGGTCTGGGTCTGGACTTGATATAAATGGAATCACACAGTTCATATTCTTTTGTCCCTTTCTTCTCTCGCTTCACATAATCGTTTTGTGATCCAGCCACATTGTTGGGTATATTCATCATTTGTCCTGGTGGTGGTGTTGGGTAGGATCCCATTGTAGGAATCTATCACAATCTGTGATTCCATTCCTCTGTCGATGGACATTTGGGCTGTTTCCAGTTTGGGGCTGTGTATGAATAAGGCTGCTCTGCTGATGCATTTTGATCGCTAGGCTGGAGGCAGCTCGATAGGCCCACCTGCTGGACCATTTGGGGGTGGGCAGGTCCTGCTGGCGTGGCCACCCACTCTCACCCATCCTCTCCCTGCTTGTCCCCATCAGTGAGCCCCATGCCCGCTTCTACGCAGCCCAGATTGTCCTGACCTTCGAGTACCTGCACTCGCTCGATCTCATCTACCGGGACCTGAAGCCGGAGAACCTCCTCATCGACCAGCAGGGCTACATTCAGGTGCCCACTGGGCTGGGCGAGGGGCAGCCCCAGGTGGCCACAGCCTGAACCCTCCCACCCTCCCGGCCAACTGCCCATTCTTGTGCCCACAGGTGACAGACTTCGGTTTCGCCAAGCGTGTGAAAGGCCGCACCTGGACCTTGTGCGGCACCCCCGAGTACCTGGCCCCCGAGATCATCCTGAGTAAAGTAGGCGCTTCCCTACCCCTCCCACCGCTCTGAGGCCTGCTCCACTGCCGGCGGCCCCCTCCTCACCCTTCTCCCCTCACCTGCGCCCCTCCTCTCGCTCCAGGGCTACAACAAAGCTGTGGACTGGTGGGCCCTGGGCGTTCTCATCTATGAGATGGCCGCTGGCTACCCACCCTTCTTCGCTGACCAGCCCATCCAGATCTATGAGAAGATTGTCTCTGGGAAGGTGAGGCCCGGATATGGGGGCTCAGCCCTAAGACTGACCCTCCCCTGCCTGTCCTGCTCACTGTGGAGCCCTGGTCGTCATTGTCAGAACAGTCTAGGGAATTCCCTGGCAGTCCAGTGGTTCGGACTCTGAGCTTGCTTCCACTGCAGGGGGCACAGGTTCGATCCCTAGCTGGGGAACTAAGATCCCGAGTGCTGTGTGGGGCGGCCAAAGAAAAACAGAAAAAGAACAATCAAGAAGTTCATCAAGTCAGGCCAGGTGGTGAAGCCAGACACACCCACTACGCTAACTGAGGCCACCACTTCACACAACCTCGCTGTCTGATTCTGGACCACAGTGCCGAAATCCTAAGGGTTTTCAACACCCCAGGTCTCACCCAAACTCCTGCCCTGCCTGCCAGGAGGCTCATCTCGTCTCTAGTCGGCCCCCTTAGCATGAATTTTCACAAGTTTCACAGCAAAAAAGCGAGCATGTTCAGTTCCCAGGCGCTACCCCAGACCCCTCCGGGGAGTCACTTTGGACATAAGGCCCTGCCTCCTTTCCCAAGTGCAGACTTTCTAACTTGGAGGGTGCGGGTAAGGGGTGGCGGAACCGTTAGAGCCCCGGAGTGCATTGAGTACCCACTGCCCCATGCACCCCCTCGGTCGTACCCCAGCACTCTGAGGGAGTGAGGAAGCTGAGGTGCAGAGATTGGACATGTCTGGTTCAAGATCACACGGCAGCATCGTCTCAAAAGAGGTTGGGGACCCCACCTCTGACTGCAGCTCACCCACCTCACCAGGAGGACCAACCATCCCTCCATCTGACCCAGGAAATGGTGGGAGTGGCTCCCAGCTCAGCCAAGGTGGGCTGACCTGGCTCTAAGTCCCAGCTCTGCCACCCATCGGCTTTGAAACCTCAGGCCAATGTCTTCGCTTCTCTGAGTCTTATCCATCTCAGAACTGGGGAACTAGCCACTTGCCTCTCAGAGAGGTTGAGAGAATCACCACCTGCAAAGTGGGGTCACTAAAAAAGGGAAAGATGAGGTGTCTGCCACCAGGCAGAATAGAAATTGCCAAGAAAATGGCCCAGAGTGGGGAAAAAGAAAAAGAAAAAGCCGTAGACGTTTTCGAGAGGGGAGAGAAGATGAGCATGACTCCCTTCTTTGTAGCATTTCACAGTTCCCACGCACCCTCAGCGGGATTATCTCCCTCATGCAACCCTGGGATATCTGCCCCGTGCCAGAGAGGCAGGCACAGGCCCAGAGAGGTTAAGGGCCGTGGCCAAGGTCACACAGCGTGGAAGAGGCAGAGCAGTGCTAGAAGTCGGTTCTTGCAACTCTAAATCCAGTGACTGCATACAAAGCTGTGGACTCAAAGCATTTGGGGAAAGTTTCTGGAAGAGTTGAACTGAGCCTAAAGAATGGAAGAGCCTTAGCTATGCAGAGAGAGAGAGAGAAATAGACAAACAATTATTTCTCTCAGAAGCATGAATATTTCTGAAGTCCCCAGACCCCAGCAGAGCTGCCTTAGGAAGCAGCGGCTAAGAATGCAAGTTCTGGAGTCCAACAGATCCCAGATGGAACCAACTTGCCCTGCTCCTCTCTGGGATCTTGGGCAAGCTGTTTAATCCTTCCGAGCCTCAGTTTCCTCTTCTGAGGAAACAGAAATGGGAACCTCGGGAATTCCCCGGCAGTCCAGTGGCTAGGACTCTGGACATTCACTGCCGAGGGCCTGGGTTCAATCCCTGGTTGGGAAACTAAGATCCCACAAGCCGCACGGTGCAGACAGAAGAATAAAATGGGAACCTCATAGCTCTTACCTCTCCAGCAGCATCAGCATGGCCCAGGAACTGGCTAGAAATAAAGACTTTCAGGCCCCACCTGAATCAGATATCCTGAATCAGAAACTCTAGTGGGCTCAGCAAGCTGTTTCAATGGAATTCCGATGCACACTCTGGTTTGGGGTCTTCCACCCAATAAGACAATTGGATGGTGAAGGCAGTGTTCTGGGCTCCCCAAGCTCCAGATCAGCTTCCCAATCTGTCTGTGTTACCCCCTCTCCAGGTGCGGTTCCCGTCCCACTTCAGCTCCGACCTGAAGGATCTGCTGCGGAACCTCCTGCAGGTGGACCTCACCAAACGCTTTGGGAACCTCAAGAACGGGGTCAATGATATCAAGAACCACAAGTGGTTTGCCACGACTGACTGGATCGCCATCTACCAGAGGAAGGTAGGCCCCCCCTTCCCCTTGTGCTCTGAGGGTTTTGGAGGGGGGTGGGCAAGAGCCAGGGAGTATTGCCAATGGAGAGATGAAAAGGGAAGGGGAATTTGAAAATAGGCTGCAGGCTCTGGGTCAATTTAGATGAGGCAACTTAGAGCATTGGGGGTATAGAAACAGAATTGTGGGGTCATTTGGCCACTCTGTGACCTTGAACCGGAGACTTCCCTCTCTGGAAAGTAATTTCCCCATCGGTGAGTTGGCTATAATAAGATTCTTGGGTTGTTCAGATGAGGCCACACCCTAATGCTAAGATCAGACCTGGGTCAGAGTAAGTGATCTCACGAATGTTAGCCCATTCGCATTTATTGTTGTAACGATGATTATGTTGACTGCTGAGGTCTGAATGGTTCTTGACCCCTCTCCAGGTGGAAGCTCCCTTCATACCAAAGTTTAAAGGCCCTGGGGACACGAGTAACTTTGATGACTATGAGGAGGAAGAGATCCGAGTCTCCATCAATGAGAAGTGTGGCAAGGAGTTTTCTGAGTTTTAGGGGTGTGCCTGTGCCCCCATGGGTTTTCTTTCTTTGTTTCTTTTTTTTTTTTTTTGTGGTGGGTGGGAGGGTTGGATTGAACAGCCAGAGGGCCCCAGAGTTCCTTGCATCTAATTTCACCCGCCCCCGCCCCACCCTCCAGGGTAGGGGGAGCAGGAAGCCCAGATATTTGGAGGGAAACACCAGCTGCTCCCCCTCACCCCCTTCTCCCTCCTGCCCCCCCCGCCCCCCCTACCGCTTTTGCCTCCCTCCTCCCCCACAGCCCCCAACCCTAGCCCACTTCTGCCTGTTTTAAACGAGTTTCTCAGTTCTTCCCTTCTTCAGGTCAGACCAGGTCTTGCGGGTGTGTTAGGGACAGGGTGTGGAAAGAGGGGCCCAAACTTAACTCCAGCCACCTGCCCCCCCCCCAAAAAAAAAACCACAGGCACCACTCTCTAAGGGCGAATGAATGAAAGGCTAACCTTCCCTTCAGAGCAATCTTGCCAGGGAAGGAAAGATTTTAGTGACATGTTCAGCGGGCTACTAAATAGAATTTTTTAAAAAAACAATTTACAATCTTATTTAAGTTCCACCAATGCCTCCCTCCCTCCTTCCTCTCCCACCCCTTCCCATGCCCCTCCTCCCCAAATCCATTTTAACAAGGCTGGGAAGCAGACTGTAAAGGAAGGAGCTGGGGTTCAAACCTCTCCCCCAAGCTGCTAATCTCCCCCGCCCCCCTGCCCCGTCGGGGTCCCTGCCAAGCCTGGAAGGGTCTCAGCCCCTTTAGGAAGCCCCCACTCCCTTCTGCCCCAATAGACCTGTCTTCACCCTTGGGCTTCGGGACCCAGACAAAGCAGCTGCCCCTCTCCCTGCCAAAGAGGAGTTGTCCCCTGAAAAGATAGAGGGGGAGCCCTGAGCCCAGGGTCTTTCCTCCCAGTAACACTCTCCCCAAACTTCTTAATTTTATTCTCAACTAGATTTTAATGTCCAGCCTCCTTTCAGTCGGGAAGGCCACCCACGCAAAAGGAGGCAAAGCCCCCCCCCTCCCCCAGACGGCCCAGAGTTCAAGGCCAAGGTTGCTGGGGAGGGGCTGCTTGTTTTATTCACCCAGGAGCCTCCGCCCCCACCCCCCCCATCCTGGGCGCTCCTCCTCTGCTTAGCTGTCCGCTGTCAATCACCCGTTCTCCCCGCCCCCCCCCATTGTGGTTTTTTTCTCTCAATAGAAAAGTCGGGAGTCACCCCATTCATCCCCATATTTGTCCCTCTCATAATTTCTCCCCATCCCAGGAGGAGCTCTCAGGCCTGGGGTGGGGCCCCGGGTGGGCGCGGGGGCGATTCAACCTGTGTGCTGCGAAGGACGCAACTTCCTCTTGAACAGTGTGCTGTTGTAAACATATTTGAAAACTATTATCAATAAAGTTTTGTTTAAAAAAAAAGTGTCGCTGGTGTTCCTGACTTCGGTCACCCACCCACACACCCCCAGGGGGTTGGACAGGGAATTTCGGACCCCAGCGTCCAGGCTGATCAGCACCTGGCCTGGAGTCCTTGTAAGACCGGGTTTAGCTGGAATTCTGCCACTCTCCCCGCCCCGCAGGAGAAGGGGGCGCCAAACTGCCCTCTGACCCCAGATTAGGGGTCCCCGCATTCTGAGGCGCGCCCCCTCTGCGTCCAACCAGAGGCCGAAAGGGCGGGCGCTCTAGGGAGAAGCTGGGGCCGGCGCGCCGGGAGGCCGAGCGGCGGCGGGGGCGGCCCTGGTAGGGGGGTATGGGGTGGGGGTGACGGTGCGCGCCCCCCTTCCCGCATCCTCCCCGCGGAGCCAAGCGCGCCCAAGGGGCGCGGAGGCGTCGGTGGTCCGAGGATTCCCGCAGCGCCGGCAGAGCGCGGTGGCCCGACCCACGGGCGGCGAGTTCCCGGTAAGTGCGGTCCCGAGAGCGGAGCGCGCCGGGGAGGCGTGGAGAGGGGGGCTGGGCGCCGGGGACGTCTGGGTCCCGCGCCCAATGGCTGGAGGGCGGCCGAGCACCGCCCGCCCGCCCCGCCCGCCCCCTCTCCCCTCCCCCAGGCGCTCCCCTCCCCCTCCCCCGCCCGCCGCTTTCCCCCGCCCCCGCCCCGGCGCCAACTCCGCGGCGCCTCCTTAAAAAGCGCGCGGGAGTTGTAAGGGGGGGCCGGAGCGAGCCGGAGTGAGCGAGAGCGCAGGGTAAAGGGGGCGGGCGGGGGGCCCGGGCTCCACCTTAAAAGCGGGCGCGTGGGGGTGGGAGGGAGGAAGGCGGGCGGCGGGGAGGAGGGAGGGAGGGAAGGAAGGGGGGCCGGAGTGTCCCGGGCGCAGGGCGCGCGTGCGGCGGCGGCGGCGGCGGGGAGGGGCCGGCCGCGCCGCGCTCCCCTCCTCCCTCCTCGCATCCCCGGCCCCGCGCGCGCCCAGCAGAAGCGGGTCTGTGTGTGCGTGCGTGCGAGTGAGTGAGTGTGTGCATATATTTTTCTCTCTTTTCTTTCTCTCTCACTGTTTTTTCCTCTCTCTCTCTCGCTCCCTCTCGTTCTTTTTTTTTTTTTTTGCAAAGAAACAGCAGCGCCGCCGCCGCTCCGCCGAGGCGCTGCGCCCCCCGGGGGGGGAGGCGGAGGAGGCGGGCAGCGGCGGAGGGAGGGGAGCCGGGGAGGGGGGCGCCGCGCTGGGAGGGAGGCAGCGCGCACGGTGCAGCCGGGCCGGGCGGGAGGCATGGCGGGGCCCCCGGCCCTACCCCCGCCGGAGACGGCGGCGGCCGCCACCACGGCGGCCGCTGCCTCGTCGTCCGCCGCTTCCCCGCACTACCAAGAGTGGATCCTGGACACCATCGACTCGCTGCGCTCGCGCAAGGCGCGGCCGGACCTGGAGCGCATCTGCCGGATGGTGCGGCGGCGGCACGGCCCGGAGCCGGAGCGCACGCGCGCCGAGCTCGAGAAACTGATCCAGCAGCGCGCCGTGCTCCGGGTCAGCTACAAGGGGAGCATCTCGTACCGCAACGCGGCGCGCGTCCAGCCGCCCCGGCGCGGAGCCACCCCGCCGGCCCCGCCGCGCGCCCCCCGCGGGGGCCCCGCTGCCGCCGCCGCCGCGCCGCCGCCCACGCCCGCCCCGCCGCCACCGCCCGCGCCCGTCGCCGCCGCCGCCCCGGCCCGGGCGCCCCGCGCGGCCGCCGCTGCCGCCGCCACAGCGCCCCCCTCGCCCGGCCCCGCGCAGCCGGGCCCCCGCGCGCAGCGGGCCGCGCCCCTGGCCGCGCCGCCACCCGCGCCCGCTGCTCCTCCGGCAGTGGCGCCCCCGGCCGGCCCGCGCCGCGCCCCCCCGCCCGCCGTCGCCGCCCGGGAGCCGCCGCTGCCGCCGCCGCCACAGCCGCCGGCGCCGCCACAGCAGCAGCAGCCGCCGCCGCCGCAGCCACAGCAGCCGCCGGAGGGGGGCGCGGCGCGGGCCGGCGGCCCGGCGCGGCCCGTGAGCCTGCGGGAAGTCGTGCGCTACCTCGGGGGCAGCGGCGGCGCCGGCGGCCGCTTAACCCGCGGCCGCGTGCAGGGGCTGCTAGAGGAGGAGGCGGCGGCGCGGGGCCGCCTGGAGCGCACCCGCCTCGGAGCGCTCGCGCTGCCCCGCGGGGACAGGCCCGGGCGGGCACCATCGGCTGCCAGCGCCCGCGCGTCGCGGAGCAAGGTGAGCGCGCCGCGGAGGGGGGCGCCGCGCGGTGGGCAGGTGCGGGCGAAGTTGGTAGCGGGGCGCGAATCCCGGGAGGAACCGGGCCGCAGGCGGCCGGGGCTTTGCGCTTCTTCCCTGCGGGCTCGGCGGGTGGTGACCTTGGCAAGTGACTTGATCTTCCCCAGCCTCAGTTTCCTCTGCTGTAAAACGCGACTTAATAACAGTAGCGACTCCTTGGGGTTGTTGAGCGAGTTTAGTGAGATTTGGCTACTGAGGGCTTTATTAACACAGAGCTTGGCATGGAGTGAATGTGTAAAAGTTAGTCCGTGTTGATATTAAAGGTGGTAGTGAGGCACACCACTTGGTCTTGGATCCCAGGGATTGGGCCCAGGGCCAGAACAGCTACTAACCTTGCGTGCCTCTCTCCCTTGCACCAGAGGGGTGGAGAAGAGCGAGTGCTTGAGAAGGAAGAGGAGGATGAAGATGATGAAGATGAAGATGATGAAGACGAAGTGTCTGAGGGCTCCGAGGTGCCCGAGGGTGACCGTCCTGCAGGTGCCCAGCACCAGCAGCTTAATGGCGAGCGGGGCCCTCAGAGTGCCAAGGAGAGGGTCAAGGAGTGGACACCCTGTGGACCCCACCAGGGCCAGGATGAAGGGCGGGGGCCAGCACCAGGCAGTGGCACCCGACAGGTGTTCTCCATGGCCGCCATGAATAAGGAAGGGGGATCAGGTAAGGACCCCTCTGGGTGGGGGAGGGTGCCTGGTGGGAAGGAACCGAGCCCCAAGACAAAACCACAGGCATATGCTTTTTATTTCCCAGCCTCTGCTGCCACTGGGCCAGACTCCCCATCCCCCGTGCCTTTGCCCCCAGGAAAACCAGCCCTACCTGGGGCTGATGGGACCCCCTTTGGCTGTCCGTAAGTTGGGGTGTTTGAGACAGAGGGGTGCCGCCCAGGTGTGTATAACAGAACCAGAGGAGCATCACTGCTCACTGGTTGCCTCTGTTCCAACACAGTTCTGGGCGCAAGGAGAAGCCGGCTGATCCTGTGGAGTGGACGGTGACAGATGTGGTAGAGTACTTCACCGAGGCTGGCTTCCCCGAGCAGGCAACAGCTTTCCAAGAGCAGGTGAGTTCCTGACCCTCAGCTTAGCCCCAGCGTTCCAAGGCCTTAGTGGGGGGTGTCCTCTGACCCTGCTCGCTCGCTCGCTCTCTCTTTCTCTCTCTCTCTCTCTCTCTGTCCCACCCAGGAAATCGATGGCAAGTCTTTGCTGCTCATGCAGCGCACAGATGTGCTGACCGGCCTGTCCATCCGCCTCGGCCCAGCCCTGAAAATCTACGAGCACCACATCAAGGTGCTGCAGCAAGGCCACTTTGAGGATGACGACCCCGATGGCTTTCTAGGCTGAGCTCCAAGCCTCACCCCTGCCCCAACCCATTCCAGTCCCATCTTACCCAAGACCCCCGGGGTCCGGGAGCTGGTCGGGGACACCCTCAGCCCTCATAACAGATTCCAGTGAGGGGGCATTCCTACTCATCTTTTCCCTGTGTCTCCCCAACACACACACCTCTGGCCCCCAGCACATCCTGTACTCCATGATAGAGGAGTGTGGGGTGGGACAGGGCCTACTCATTTCACCCCAGGAGGCCAACCCTCCCCCTCACCCAGTCTAGGACATTTTTGGAAAAATAAAATGGGGGCTTCCCATCTTCCCTAGATCCTCTTCAGTTCAGCCAGATGTTTCCTATATAAATGTTTTATTCTGTCTGTTCATTTTGGTGGGTGGCCGTTCCTCCCTCCCCCACCACCCAGGCCCCTTCCCAGTCTGTCCCTGGCCTCCAGCCCCTGGGAGCAGCTGGGAGGGGGGGGTCCCTGGATCTTCCCTACCCCTCCCATTTCTTTCTGTTCATTGTCGCTCCAGCTGGCTGTATTGCTTTTTAATATTGCACCGAAGGTTTTTTAAATAAAATTTTAAAAAAAGAGAGAAGAAAAACATGCCACAGCGTCCATTTTATGAATGTAGTCGGAGAGGTGAAGATCCACACCAGCCTCCTGGGAGTCTTGGGTTAGGACAGAATTGTTTGAGGAGGGAGACAGGTAGTAAATGGGGCTGCCCCACAGCCAGCTAACTGCTCCAGGAGGACAGGAATATTTGCTGCTTCTGCCGTCTCCCCATTCCCAGAACAGCGCCTGGGCACACAGTAGGTGCTCAGGTATTTGTTAGGTGACTAGCAGTTAACTCTGGGCTTTACGGGCATTCTCTGGGTTCTCACCACGGCCCCGTGAGGCAGGGCTCGTGAAAAATCCACTTTACAGACGTGGCAGCTGGCTCATCAGCAAAGATGCTTGCTCAGGGTCACGCAGGGTGCAGCTCGACACCTGTCTGAGTTCTTTACCCAGAGTCTTTAAGTATAATTAATGTGTTTGGCTTCATAGCTCTATTATCTGACAACCTTTGCATGTTACAAAGAATCCAGCCTACAATTGTTGCGGGCAGGGGTCTGTTTTGGGCCCATGGTAGGGTCTCCAGGCCTCCTGGTCCTCTCCATAAAAGGGGCAGAAAGGACTGGGCCATCAGATGAGATCATGGGATGGGAAAATTTTTCCAAGTGAAAATTTTTATTATTGTTAGTAACAACCACTACATCACAAGCGCTACTAATAAGTTCTAATGCAGTTTCTCAACTCCATTCGTTTTTTTAAAAAAATATACAGATTCCGTGTCCTGGGAGTCAGAGACTCAGCGAGTGGGGCGGGGCCATCCTCGTTTTCTATACCTGCAACCCCGGGGTTTGGACGCTCGGTAGAGACCCCTCCTCCCTAGGAAACCGCCTCAGAGAGTCAAATGCGCTGGCCCCGGGCCGCACCCCCAGGACACTGCCGCTCCAGCAGCGGCCCAGGTCGCCTCCCCCGGCGCGTACCCCACGGCCAGGTTCCGGGAGCGCGCGTGTGCGCGGGGCGCCGCGGCCGAGCCGCGCAGCGCGAGCCGAAGCGGCTCGCCCCTTCTGCGTGTTGAAATTCAAATGAACTGAACTCCCTCCACGCCGCGCCGGCAGAGAGGTCGAGGCCCGGGTGAGATGGAGGGGGACGCGCTCCCAGCCAAGTACGAGGTACCCTGGGCGGGGTCGAACCTGCGGCCAATGTGAGCAGCGGAGGCTTAAAGAGCTCTGGTCCCCGCCTCCCGCCGCACGATGGCAACCAGGCGGTGGTTCTTGGGGCCGCTCCCCGCGGGCCCTGGGGAAACGCCGCTCCCGGACGACTTGGAACCTGGGGTACAGCCCTGCGAAGACCCCTCATGGTCGCCTCCCACTGGCCGACCTGGGGACTCACCCCAGGCGGAGCCCGAGGATATCCAGGGGCAGCTGCCCGAGGCCTCCACCTCTACGCCTTTCCCTGAGCCTCTGGCCCCAGGCCCCGGGCCTGCCCCTCCTTGCCTACCCTTGGACACCATGTTCAGCCCCATCAGCGAACAGCTCCGTTACCTGCTCAAGAAGGCAGATGATTTCCAGAGCTACTTGTTCTACAGGTGATGTTGGACGGGGTCCTAGGTTCTACCCATGGATAAGGAGACGGAGGAGGGGATAACAAAATAGGTGACATACACTAGGTTTGCAAACTCAAAAGCATTAGGAGACAGAGGAGGTAAATGAAGCTAGTGATTAGCAATCCAATTTCGAAGAGTTATGAGGACTGTGTAGAAATTTGGGGTTAGGGAGTGCGGGCTATTATGTGGGCCCTTGGGGTTGCCAGATCGCTAGAACTCTTCTCCCACTTTTTAACCGTTGGCTTAGGTTTTGAACCCTGGGCAGGCTAAACAAAACCTATCTGAGCAAGATTGGCCTACTGGCTACCAGTTTGAGACCTCAAAGGATAATATGATTCCCAGACCAAGGGAAAGGGGGCTGTGATTCTCATATATCAATGTCCATGGGAATCCCCTGGGAGGCTGTTTAAACCCTAGATTTCTGGGCTTCACCCGGGGAATAGTAAGTCAAAGTCAGTCTTGGGACTCAGGTGTCTGCATTTTAACAAGTGTTTCAAATGTTTTTGATGCTGGTGGTCCTGGAAGATGCTCTGAGAAAGGGCTGACACTGGGGGATTTTGTTCGTAGTGGGGGTCCAGGTCAGGGATACAGGTGGGCAGTGAGTGGAATGGGAGAAATTGGTGGGGGAGCCAGGGACCTCAGGCAAAGGCCCCCTTCTCCCTTCAACAGGGACCGAGTGCAGAAGGAACAGCTGGCGAAGGCCATGCCCACCTTCTTGCAGATGTGTGAGCCCTACTTCCTGTACCTGGAGGCAGCTGCACGGAGTGTGCCCCCCATCTATGGAGCCCTGCAGGAGCTGATCCGAAAGGGGGTGTGTGGAGCAGGTTTCCTAGACCCTCTGCCCCTTTCTTCATCCCTCAGGCCTGGGGGATGAGGAGGACGCTCCTGGCAGGCCAGCTAATCACATTATGCCCCCTCTTCCATGCAGCTGTTGGAGATCTCCCAACAGCTGACTCTGCGCCTGGAACAGCTGGTCCTTATGTATGCATCATTTGGGTTTGTGAACCTGGAGGAGACTGACCCCCTAAGGTAAAAGGTTAGGAGACTGGGATTGGGGTCAGGGGTGGAGGGGTCCAGGGCATACCCTCATTCCCCACTCTCCCATCTCCTGCCAGCATCTCCTGTTTCTTCTGCGGGAGGTTCTCCATCAGTCCTTCCCACGAGGTGTCCATCTTTAGATACTGTGCCCCTGCCGCCTACACCGCCAGCCGCTTCCCCCGATACCTCTATAAGAAGATGCGCTGGAACCTGGAAACCACCCCAGAGTCCAGCAGCCAGGGGCAAGATTCCCGTGTGGATTAGTGAGTCCCCTTATCAGAATCAAAGTCCTCCCCTCTCTATGGAGAATGCCAGTTTGGGCCACTGAACCACCACCATCAAAGTATGGAAAGCCAAGCAGGAAATCAAGGACATTTGAAAGGTCATCCCCACCTTTAAAAATATATATATGCCCCCATCAAAATAAAAGCCCTCATCTTAAAAGTAGGCTGACAGTGAGAAAAGGCCTCAGTATTGAATCATATCCCTACCTGAAAACTTGAAGGCAACTTCTGATGAGTTTCCACCATACCTCCAAAATTAAAACCCTCCAACAGAAGTTAGGAAACTACTCACATTTAATTGCTGCCCCTTCCCCTCCCAGCTACTTCCTGTGCTACAGAGATACATGGGAAGACACAGGCAAGAGTCCAACCAACTCATGCCCCCAGATTCAGAAGCTGTGGTCCATCGGCCGATGGGTGCCCCTAGGACCAGCTGAGGATGACCTTTATTCATGGTAGGAGCTAGGGCGATGGCAAGGTGGGCGTGGGGTCTGGAGGGAGGGGCAGAACCCAAACAAAGACCATCTACCTCCTCCAACACTGTTTCCATTGGTAATAATGATAGCATTTTATTGTGCCCTGAAAAGCGCTTTATGCAGACTCGTGTAACAACCCACTGAGGTCTATACTACTAGCCCCATTTTACAAAGAAGGAAACAGGTGCTCAGAGAGGATAAATTACCTGCCCAAGGACACACAGCTAGCTGAGTAATTGGCCAGGTCAGGGCTACAGTTGTTCAGCCTCCCAGAGCCATTACCCTCTGTGTTTCTCATCAACAAGAAAATCACTTTCCCCCAGGGTTTTTCCCACCCCTAGCTGAAACAAAGCCTCTCTCAGCCACAGCCTCTCACTCAAGGGGAGGGGCTCCCGAGTAGCAGGGGGCGCTCACATCCAGGCCTGTCTCTCCCCGGCCCCCAGGATTTTGTCCCCGCAGCCTCCTGGGGACTACGAGCAGCTGCTGACCATCGGCTTCGAGGAGCCGTCGCACATGCTGGCCACCGACCTGCTGGTGCAGATCCTCACGGGCCAGGCAGGCACGGCCCGGCCCCCGAGCGCCGCCGGGCCCGCGGCGTGGGCCGCGCAGGAGTCTTGAACCTGGAGAGAGGGTGGGAGTTGGAGCTTGACAGTTCCAAACTCCAGGAGAGGGAGTAGTGGAGGGGCTCACTCGTTCTCCTAGTGCAGCTCCGCCTCGCCTTCCAAGGGGCCAGGCCGAGCTAGCCCGTCCGCACTGGGTCCGGCCCGGCCGCGGGGCCCTGTGGGTGGACACACCGGTTTTATGTTAAATAAAAGAAAGAAAGAGGTCACAGGCTCAGCGTCCGCTCGGATCGCCGCTCCCCTCCCCTTGGAGAGAGGGGGACCCCGCCCGCTCGCGCGGCCTTCTGGGAAATGTAGTCTCTGGAAACAAAACCATAGTCCACCGACTGGCGGACGGAAGCTCAGAGCATGCGCAGAGGCGCGCATGAAGCAAAAAGGGAAGTAGCTGCTCCTGTCAACAACCGGAACCCAGAAAACCGCAAGTTTCGGGTAGCCGGGAAATTCAACGCCCACTGTGGGAAGGGACGCAGAGCCATGCCCACTCTTATGTTTTGACCCGGAAATTATTTCCCTGTACCGAAAAAGACTATATTTCCCAACGTGCCCCGGGAAAGGGCCAGCCATCAGTTTCCTAAGAGCCGAGGTTAGATCTTTACTTCCAGCTTTTGGGTCTTGTCTTGTGCAGGTCGCTGTATCCCCTGGGTGTCCGGGGCGCGGGCTGGGTGGGAGAGCCGGGAGGCAATCCAACTTAGGGTCGCTAAGCCTCACCCCAACCTTGGACTGGAGAGAAGACACGGGTTGAGAGGTGAACTCTCCTGCCAAGAGCTACGGCGACCAAGTGGCGGAGCCTGGACCTGAGCTGGGTTCTTCTGATAGCAACTGGTCACTTGCGAGGGGAGGGGTGTCCTTGCTGACCCGGCTGTCACTCAGCTGCGAGCTACCCCCCTTTAAACTAAGGGACACCTTTTGGTTCCCCCTAGCATTTTCAGAGTGGGAGGAGAGACTTGGAGCCCTGCTTCATGGAGCAAAACACTCGCTTACCTAATAGTCCCTGGTACATAGTATTATCATAAGTATTATGATTATCCCAGTTTACAAATGACAAAAATGAACGTGAGAGGTGAAATAAATCAGGATTGGACCAAAACCCTTGTTCATTCGGGGTGGGATTGGAGGCTTCTGGTGACAGTTTCTGACTGCATTAAGGATTTTTTAGTCCACGACCCAGGTCTGAACGGGTCCAAAGGGGTTCTGAAGTTCCCCGACACGGATTTGAGGCGCCCCCACCACCACTGTTTAGCCCAGTCCAGTAGAAATTTAAAATGAGCCACAAATGCGAGTCACATATGTAATTTCAAATTTTCTAGTAGCCACATTAGAAAAATAAAGAGGTCAGAATTTTAGTGATATTTTTATTTAACTTCATATATCCAAGATATTATTCCAACGTATAATCAATGTAAGAAATTATTAATGAGATATCCCTCTTTTTTTGTACTAGGTTTTTAAAATCTTTTGTGTACTTTACACTTAAAGCACATCTCAATTTGGACTAGCGACATGCAGATTTAATCTATCTCCCTTAAGACAAATCCACAAGCCACTTAAAACTAGATTTCTGGTGGGTGGTGACAACACTGGGAGAGGAAGGAAACAGGTTTAATTTCTTGGGTCCTGTCTACACCCATGATTCTCTAACTTTAGAATCATGTGGAGGGTTTGGTCATTAAGTCTGGGATGGAGGCCAAGAATGTGTTTCTTACAAGTTCCCAAGTGATGCTGACGTTGCTCGTCCAGATACCACACTTTGAGAAATGCTAGCCTACATCGATCTCATGGCTCTCAAACTTGGCTCCATGTTAGAAGCACCTGGGGAGCTTTACTGATGCCAAGGCCTCTATCAGATTCTGATTTATTTGGCATAAGGGTGCCTCAGGTAATTTTAATATGCAAGAAAGTTCGAGAACCCAGGTCTACACTTAAGCAGTTCTGTCAATTCTACATACTTAATTCTTAGCTCCCCTGCCAGGGATTAAGAACAGGTTCTTGGCGTTTCTATTTTCCACTTTGGCAGTGCTGGCTCTTTCCTGCTTTTCTCTCCGTACCTCCCAGAGTCACGGTCAACCATGTGTTCAGTGTGCTGATGATGGGGTCAGGGGTGGGTCCTTGGGCTGAGCTACTGTTGGGGTGCAATGCTGTGTGACCTAGACCAGGGCATACAGAATTGGACAAATCCAGGAGTTTAAACAATGATTCTAAAAGTCTTTTCTGGGTCTCAGTGCACCTCTAAGAAGCTGATACACTAAAACCGCAGGATATACTGCACAGATGCAGTCTTACAGCTTATCTTGAATCCCATCCAGGGGAGCCTTGGACCCCTTGTCTTGGGACAGAGGGAAATTAAGGAGGGCTTGCCAACTGACAGCCATAAGCCCTACTGCAAACAGGTGTTCTTTGCTGTCCCCTCCTGCCCCCCACCAATTAAAGTTTTCTAAATAGTCACAAAGTTTGGTAGATTTCTCTTTTAAAGGCTGGGTTTCCAGTTGCTTTGGGGGTGTTTTTGTTTGTTTATTTTTTGTTTTTTATTTTTTTGGCTGCACCATGGGGCTTGTGGGATCTTGGTTCCCAGACCAGGGACTGAACACAGGCCTTGGGCAGTGAAAGCACAGAATCTTAACCACCGGACCACCAGGGAATTCCCTCCAGTTGCTTTTGGAAAGCAGAAACTTGACACCACTAAGCTCACTCATAGCACTGGTGATATGGAAGAACACCTACCTGCCTGTTGAAATGAGGCATTTGTTTTACAGCACACCCTGTCTCTCTCTTAATATCTGCCTAAGGTCTGTAGGCATGTGAGGTTTGCAATTGCTAGGCAGATTATAAATGGCCTTGCATGCCCTACTAAGGAGCTTGAACCAATACCACTCCTTTTTTTTTGTAGCCATTGTTTATGTCCCCAGGGCGGGAACAACCTCTTATCACCTCTGTCTAGCCAGCACCCTGCGCGGACATGTCGTTTGGCACCAATAAATGTTGACGAAATCTGGAAAGGGTGGGCATGAGTTCGTTTGTCCCAACGCCGCAGTTCGCGCCCGCGTCGCCAGGGGGCACTAGGACCCCGGCCGGGCAGGGGGAGATATGCGGCCCTGGAACAGGGAGATAGGGGACATTCTGCATTCCAGCCGGCGCCTCCGGCGACTTTCTCAAGCCTAGCTCCTCTCGCCGCGCTCCCCCCCCACCCCACCGCAGACGAAGAGGACCCAGAAGAAAACAGCCTGCACTGCCCAGAAAGAAGGGGCTTTATTGGGGAGTGGGGACAGCCGAGGAGGTGACCCCTATCTAACAGTCAAGGCCGGAAGGAGAGGATAGTTCCGTTTGCAGTTAGGTGGAGAAGAGCGGGGCAGTTTTACTGGCGGGGCTGTTGATGGTGGTGTTTCCCAGTTGGGACTAACAGTTTTATAGAAGATTCTGGTCAATTTCACAAAGTCAGGTTCGAGGAGGGGCTGATCGATTGCGTCTTTCCTGGCTCAGACCTGTAGCCCCTCTCCAGGCCTTCCGCCGATCCGGAGGGCACTCCTGGGCGCCCCTGCCTGGGTCCTCTGACGGGCATGTTACCTTCGTCCGGGGACCCCAGCCGGCTCGAACCTCAAGGCTTCCGCTCCTCCTGGAGAGAGGGGCCAGACCGAAGGCATGCCTCGGGGGCCCGCGCACCGCGAGTGGGGACACCCAGGCGCCGGGTGGGGCAGTTTGGGCCCCAGGACCACCGCCTCCTCGACACCCCTGGGCCACGTCCGGGACTTTGGGTCCTAGCGCAGAGTGACTTCCCAGGGGGTCCTTTCCCCAGCCCAGCGTTCTCGCACGCAGAGGGTTGGGGTGGGGGGGCAGCGACAAACGCCTGAGGCAGGAGGGGAAAGGGGTTCCCACCTGCTCCAGACCGTTCTCCGAAGCCTTTCTGCGGGGAGGCCAGATCACCGCCAGCTTTCCGTCGCCCCTGCTCGCTGCGGGGGAAGGGGCGCTCAGCCGAGATTGCCCCTCCTCTCACCAGCTGGAGGCGGCCAGGACGAAGGAGAGCGGCCGCGCCCCTTAAACACACACAGGCGTTCACCCCCCTCCTCCCCATGGAGGCCTCCATCATGAGGGAGGAGGGAGGAACCCGAGGGAGGAGGGAGGCAAACAAACCCAGGGTGGGGAGGTAGGAACCCGAAAATTCAGAGGGAGGATCCAGGTGTGCCAGAACCCAGGGAGGGTTCCCTGGAACCCGACAAAGACATCTGGAATCCTCCTCCCTTCCCCCACCACGAGCCTAGGGGGGGTGGATCTGGGAGTCCGACGGGGGGCGGGGGTGTGGAGCATAGGGATGGGCAGCCCAGAAGGGGTGAGTTGAGAGGGGCCCGAGGAGTCTGGGAGCCAGGATGGGGGACCCTGAGGATCAGAGGGCCACTGGAGTTGGGCAGTCGGTGAGAGAGGCTGGAGCCCTGGGAATTCCCAGCGTAGGGGCGCCAGTGGCTTACCAGTTAGGCTGGGCGCGGGCTCCTTGAACTCGGCGGTGCCGTAGACGCTGAGGCGCTGGCGCTGCAGTTCCCGCTCGCGCTCATTCACCTCGCGCACCTCCTGCTCCAGCAGCGATGGTGCGATGGGCGGCGGGGCGCGGGCCAGCACCGGGCACCGGCTCTGCACGACTGAACGTGGCCGGCCTCCGGGCTCAGGCAGCCGCTGCGGGTCCGCGCTGCCCTCCGCCGCCGGCGAGGAGCCGCACCCGCCAGCAGCCTCGAAGAAGCGCTTGAGCTCGCCCAGCGGCTGAGGCGGCTGCCGGGCGCGCTGCTTTGGGACCTCGGGGCGCGCTAGCGCCGCCTGCCGATGGGCCTCCCGCTCGATGTCTCGCTGCATCTGCGCGCCCGCCCGAGCGCGCTCCAAGGCGCGCGGGAGCGCGGAGCCGGGGCCCGGCAGGGTGAGCATCGGCCGCACACGCAGTTCGACGAGTTCGCGGCCCGCGCGACCTGGGCTCAGGCCCCGGCTCCGGCGCAGGCTCTCCTCGCGTTCGCAGCTGCGGCGGATTTCGCGCTCGATGGGCGTCTCCATGAGCGGCTCCTCTGGGGGCTGTTGTGGGGTCTCGGAGCGCAGTAGAAAACGCAGCTGGGGGGATTCCGAGTTTGACTCAGAGGAAGTTTCCGGACCTTGAGAGGCACACTGCTCCAAGAGCCCCGCGCCTCGCGCTTCACACGGTTCAGCGTCGTCGCTGCCTCGCCCAGGACTCTCAAAGCTCTCAGCTGCGGTCGGTCCAGGGCGCTCTGCCTCCTGCCCCGCTGATGGCCCGAGGACTTCTCTCTCTTGCTCGGGGGTCTGCGTGCCCTGGTCTGGGGAGGGCACGGGGACCTCGCCGCCTGGCCTGGGGACCTCGGTATCCTGCTCTGCGGCAGGCCCGGGAATTTCTCTGTCTAACCCGGGGGGCTCAGGGCCCCGAGCTTCGGACGACCCCAGGGCTCCGCTCTCCGGCCCGGGGGCCTCGGTGTCCAGGGTTGGGAGCAGCTCGGAAGCCTTAGCTCCCAGCGCTGGAGTTTTGATGCCCAGAGCTGGGACACACTGCCCTGCGCGGCACCTGTGGCTGCAGTCGCCGTCCGCGAGTTCCAAGGCGTAGCCTGCACCGGCCGCTTCTCTGACCCGCCCCTGGCCTCCAAGAACTGTCCCCGTGGGCAGGGCCGAGCAACGCCCCCTGCACCTGCAGGCAGGACTCCGGGCTCCGCCCTGGCCCCGCCCTCGAGATGGGGGCGCCTCAGCTGGGCGCTGGATTTCTTCCACTAGCACGCCTCAAGTCAGCTCACGGCATTGGCCCTTTTAGAAGAGGACGTCCCTAGACCTAGCCCGCTACCTGGGACGCCAGTCTGGGTGCAGTGTTCACTCAGGGGGCGCCACCCTGGAACCTTTTCGGCCTCACGTCCCCGGCATTGCCAGGAGGCTTGGCCCTAGCTGCACGCCTGGCTGGGCCTCTGAACAACTGTCCTCTGTTGGGTTGTCCCCCGAAGCCATCTTTCCGGGGCCTTGCCTGTCCCGCGCAACAGCAACGCCCACGGCCTCTGGGCTGTCCTTCCACCTTCCACCCCTGCAGTGCACAGCTCGGGCTGGAGGGGGCGCCAGGAACCGCCTCACCGCCCGCCCCAGTCTCCCTCTCAGTGCCTGGGTTCAGCAAGGTTCCGAGCGGTGAGCCAGCGCCCGCGCCAAGCCCAGAAGGCACTTCCCCTCACCCCCTCCAGGAAAAGTCTGCGAGGCGTCCACCGCCAAGTGCACTCCCAGATTGAGGGACGAGGGAGGGACGCACACACAGAACGCCCAGGGCTCAGCAGAGAGGCTGAGGTTTGAAAGGCGGTCACCTTGAGCCCAGGCGACTGGGAAGGCTCAGAGAGGTATCCAGGCTTGCGGGAGGAAGTAGCTCCCTGCAGCTGGGGCCAGATTGTAGCGTTCAAGGCCAGGATCGATGCCGGGAGCAGGCGACCTACCCCCAGGGACATTTTCCACTCTCTTCCCCTGGGCTCTCTCCAAAACGTGCCTCCACCCCCCACCATTTTGGGGTGACCAGTAAGAAAGATATAGTTACCTAAAGAAAGTGGGGCGGGGCTACACAGCCTCAGGAGCCCCAATAATCCCCCAACTCTCTGCCTACCCTGGTGACTCCCCTTTCTGTCCACCCTCCCACTCTACTTTCTCCTTGATCCCAATCTCAAGCTGCTACCCTCCTCCCTCTGACCATCTGACCTCCTTCCTCCCTCTGACTCTATTGACCCAATTGGAATCAGGCCCACCTGGGTTCCCGCCCACTCAGAACCTAAGTGTCAGCCCTCTCCAAGGCTCAGTTTCCTTGTCTGTAAAGTGGGGATAATAGTGCTTACTCCCTCGGGAGGTGATGAGGATGAAAACTATACTTCTGGAATGAGTTGTCTCTACAGTGGACTCTTTACTTTATCACCTCCTGTCCCTCTTCTAGCCATGCTTACTGGGCTCTTGGTTCCACCATGCCACTGAACCTTCTCTGTCCAAGGACCTCCGTGACCTCCATTTGCCAGACCTGATCACTGGCTCCTCCCTGATTCCCTCTCCATTAGCTCCTTGGTCTTGGAGGACACCATCCTCTCCTGATTTCCCTCCTACTTCCCAGGCACCCCTTCTCAGACTTCTGGTTCACCTGTTATCAATGGGCTTCCTTCCCCTCTGGCTTCCATTGGGTTTGGCCGATGGGAGAGACGTGAGTGAGGTCAGGATGTTTATCCCATGCCCCCTTCCTCCAAGCTTTTTTGGCTGTGTCCCTCCACAGCAGGTCGCAGCTCCACACAGCTCTCTCCCTCCAGGGCCATGGGGTGGTAACAGCTCCTGGCTGTTGCGAACCCAGGGTATGCACTATGCCTTGATTATTTCCTTCTATTGAGTTCTCATCAATTACTTGGTTTAAGTATACAATCTCTTTCCTGCCAACACTCAGACCTTGACAAACTCCAATCTCATGCTTTAAATACCATCTCTATGCTGATGTCTCCCAAATTTATATCTCTAGCTCTGACTTCTCCCCTGGGTTTTGGACTCATATCCAACAGTCCCTAGTCTAATAGATATGCCAAAATGAACACTTTAGAAACTGAACTCTAGGTTTCCCCCAACTCTACTCCTCTCTACTATGTATAGCAACTCACTCATTCTGTTTTTCATGCCCAAAATGTAGAAGTCAGACTCAATTTCTCTTTTTCCCTCAGCCCCTGCCCCAATCCATTCATATATTGGATTGCTGTTTGCTCTGCCTCCAAAATATATTCTGAATTCGTCCACTTCTCGCCACTCTTGTCCCAGACATTCACTGTCCTTCAGTGACTCCCCACCAAACTTAGAAGAAAAATCCAAATTCCCTACCCTGGCTCAGAAGGCCCTTCCCACTTCTCAGATCTCATCTCCTGACATCTCCCTTGATCACTCCTCCATCCCAGCCTTCATGCTTTCCTCAAACCCCCAGCTGCATTCCCACCCCCAGGGCCTTTGCACTTGCCTTTCCCTCTGCTTGGAATGACTCATCACATGGTTGGCTTCTGCTATTCAGGTCTTGGTTCTTCAGAGAAGTGGTCTGTGATCACCCAGCCTACATCAAACACAGCTCTTCTTTAACCCTATCCCTGTTATTTTCTGTAACTCACCCAATACTGCAGCTATCATCATTTACATTTATTTCTTCCTTTATTTGTATATTATCTGTCTCCCCCTACCCCAGGCTGGAAAGTGAGCTGCATTACAGCATTTTCTGTTTGTCATGCTCACCCAACTCCCCCATGCCTGAAACAGTGCCTGACACATAACACTTGTTTAAGAATGTTCCCAATGCTGGGAACAAAGAGATAAACCAGACTTGGAAGTTGCAGTTGAGCTTGGGAGACAGACACAATTATAAACAGAACAATCTTGCCTCAACGTGGAACACAGGACAAGGGTACAAAGGGAAGCCTATATATTATACATCCAAATAGTTAACAGTTATAAAATCAAACTACAAGCAATTAAGTAAAATATATTCTCTCCTCCAAAAGGTGGGAACAACCTAAATGTCCATCAACAGATGAATGGATAAACAAAATATGATACATCCATACAATGGAATATTATTCAGCCATAGAAAGGAATGAAGCACTGACACATGCTACAGTATTGATGAACCTTGAAAACATTATGCTCAGTGAAAGAAGCCAGACACAAAAGGCCACATACTGTATGATCCCATTGATAGAAAATGTCCAAAATAGGTAAATCTATAGAGACAGATGCAGATCGGTGGTTGCCAGGGGCTGGGGGGAGGGGGAATGGGGAGTGACTGCTTAATGGGTACAGGATTTCCTTCTGGGGTGATGAAAAGGTTCTGGAACAAGATAGTGGCAAAAGTTGTGCAACACTGTGAATGTACTAAATGCCACCAATGGTAAATTTTGTTGCGTGTATTTTACCGCAATTAAAAACTAACTTTTCAGGCTTCCCTGGTGGCGCAGTGGTTGAGAATCTGCCTGCTAATGCAGGGGACATGGGTTCGAGCCCTGGTCTGGGAAGATCCCACATGCCGCGGAGCAACTAGGCCCGTGAGCCACAACTACTGAGCCTGCGCGTCTGGAGCTTGTGCTCCACAACAAGAGAGGCCGCGATAGTGAGAGGCCCGCGCACCGCGATGAAGAGTGGCCCCCGCTTGCCGCAACTAGAGAAAGCCCTCGCACAGAAACGAAGACCCAACATAGCAATCAATCAATCAATCAATCAATCAATTTTTTAAAAAAAAAACCAAAAACTAATTTTTAAAAATATGTTCTCTCAGGGGAATTTCCTGGCGGTCCAGTAGTTAGGACTCGGCCCTTTCACTGCCGAGGCTCAGGTTCAATCCCTGGTCGGGAAATAGATCCTGCAAGCTGTGTGGCGCTGCATATATATATATATATATATATATATAATGTATATTTCCCTCTTCCTATCATGGCAAATATACTTGTAGAATGACCTAGAAGGCCAGGTTCAATTGAAAATATTTTGAATCCCTAGGAGTTTTGTACTTGAATGTGGGACACAGGAAAACCCCAGCCCTCAGTCTGGCCCCTTTTGCTTCCCACCCCCAACTGTCCTACACAGCGAGGAGCCTTGTGCATGCACCTAGGGAACCCATCCCACATGCCCATGCTCTTTCCTCACCCCACAGCTGCCCTTGGCCACTTCTTGGCCACCCTGCGTAGGATCTAGAGCAGGGAGGGACGATTTAGCTGGGTACGTTCCCTTTGCCCCGTGGGGAGCAGGCCCTCTAACGCAAGGGGCCCAGGGGACTTCCCTGGCGGTCGAGTGGTTAAGACTCCACGCTTCCATGCAGGGGGTTTGATCCCTGGTCGGGGAACTAAGATCCTGCATGCGGTGCAGTGTGGCCACAAAAAATAAAAAATAAAAATAAATGAATTAAAAATGTTTAAAAATAAATAAGTAAAGCAAAGGACCCAGGACAAGGGCTCTTCTCATTGAGGTTTATGTCAGAATTGCACAGTGTGACCAGGGCTGTGATGAGGGAAGCACTGGGGGCTGCAGAAGACCAGCCTGGAGAGTAGAAATGATTTCCCCAAGAGGGTGGTTGGATGAAACATATAATCAGCTGAGAAAAGGGGTGCTGGCCCTTTAAGAATGGGATGTGGGGTAGAATAGGGACCCTCAAGATTTGGGTAGGAAGCTCTCTAGACCTTTCCCATCACCACACTCCCCCAATAGTTATCACATCTAAGGGGTGTCCAGGGTCCTGGAGGCTGTTTGATCTAATTCTCTTATTCTCCAAAAGGGGAAACTGAAGCCTAGAAACCTAGGGGAAGTTGCCCAGAGTTGTCCAGAGTCCAGACTTTCTGGTTCCCATGGGGCACAGGCTCTGGTCTCCAGAATCCTCTAGCTGGATCAGCCCTTCCTCCTCGCCCCAGAACCAGGGTCCAAGAAGGGAGGGCAGTTAGCGTGTAAAAGTATCCCTGGTGTGGTGTGCAACAGTACTCAAAGGTGGGCGACCCTTGGTGGGCAACTGGACTAGAAATGTCTAGGGGGGCAAGTGGAGGTGCCACTGTCTGAGGGGGTCAGGGACTCCCAACTCCCGTCCACCCGCTAGACCACACATGTGAGAGTGTGTTTGCCAGGAGGCAGCTGAGTGCAGCAACGAGGCCACTGGCTGGTAAATAATTGATCAGGACAGCTGATAGTACCTCCCCAGAACTGCCCGCCAGCCCCCAGCCCCCCTCGCCCCGGCCCATGCGTCTCCCGCCTCCTGGCCCAAACCAGCTGGACCAGCTCTCCCAGTGCCCGCCTGCAGCCGCCCCCCCCCACTTCCGACAGCCAAGTCACAGCCTCCAGGGCACCTTTCGGCAAGCGGGTGGTGGGTCCTGGACTCAGAGACCAGAACGTGGGCTTCTGGGCAGAGATGGCCCTGCAAAGCCAGGTGTGGTCTCCGGCCACACCCATGTAAGTGTCTGGGGTCAGGGGGGCCAGTGGGCAGGGCCTGGGAGGGGTTCATGGAAGACATTGGCCTTTCCACGGAGCAGGGGAGGTGAGAGCTCCAGCTAGCCTCTCCTAAGGGGGCCAGGGAGAGTGAAGGGCGGCCGGCAGCCAACCCCCCCAGGCTCTTCAATGCCCCCCTCCCCAGAAAGTTGGGTGGGAGGTGTGAACCCTCACCCCCTTCTTTTTTGGGGATTTTCCGCTGGCAGGCCCAAGCCCAAAGTCCAGCCTGGGGGGTGGGGCTATTACTTGGGTGAGGGGCAGGGAATGTCAGGGTCTCTCACTCCTATGTTTTGCCTCTAGAATCATCCCTCAGTGTCCAGGGTGGGAGGAAATGCTTGAGATCCAACAGGAAAAAGTTAGCAGCTCCCAAACTGGGAAAGAGAATGGCAAAATGGAAATGATCACCTGCTTAATGAAATGACCACCAACTGTTCCTGGTGGGGCAAAAAGCCACCACCGTGAATGTTCTTCTTGTAGAGTTAGAGATAAGCAACATCTAACGAAATGTGCAGATTATTTTAATATTCGAGGTGTGAGGGCTTTTTAAAGTAAGAGGGTGGAGGGGCTCCAGAGGTTTGTAAAGAGTTCTGGAAAAGGGGCTCCCCCCAGGGACCCCAATTTGGTTCTTCACTCTTTTGGGTTCCCCGTTGCATTATTCACCAACTACAAACCTGGTTGCCTAGCAATGGGAATCCGATCCTCCCCCCAGCAAGGAAGAGGCAGGGAGATTACATCTTGGGGGTGGGAGAGCAGAGGGGGGGACTTTAGCCTTCCCCCCAGGGGCAAACTTATTAACAGGGGGTCTGAGCTTCCTTTGGGATACCTTGTAAAGCATGACTTCAGCATCCTGCCCCAACTGGAATTGGGGACACCCCAGACTGATCTCTTGTCTCGTGGCCGTCAAGAGGAGGATGCCTAGACTTCCCTCTTCCCCACAGTGTTCCCAGTATTTGGGATCTGAGAGCCTTGAGTTTCAATCCTGACTCAGGGACATGAGACAAGTCTTTTTGCCACTTCTTGGAGCCTCAGTATTCTCATCTGTCAAATGGGGACAGTACTACTATGGATACTTACCTTCTAAGATGGTGGAGAGGGTTAAATAAGTTACTGTGAGTAAAGCATTTAACAGTGCCTGGCACGTGGTGTGCACTGGCTAATGGTTGGCTGATTTTCTTCTCAGTTGGAATGCCAACTCAGCAAAAAGTTGACTACAGTGTCTCAAGATCAGGGCAGGGAGGGGGAGGGGGAGGTGGCTGTGGGAGCCTAGCGAAAGTCCCATAGAGCACTTAGAGTGCTATAAATAGTAAGTGCTAAATGTGAACTCACTATTATACCTTCATGGTGAGGCCAGAGAAAATCTGGGAAGGCCCCACCAGAGTTTGGGCAATGAGGTTAGCTAGTGCTCAACTTAATAAATGTTTGAGGGCTTGCTCTGTGCCCACCCTGGGCTAAGTGTCAGGGCCAACAGGCAGACAGTTACATCCTTCTAGATATTGGCCTGTGAAGCACCTGCACATAGTCAGTGCTCAATGCATGTCTCTGATGATAGGCTGATGTAATGATGACTGTCCCTGAAGTGTCCTGCAATACCAGTCAGCCTCCAGCTTCCAGGGGGAGCCCAAATGGACTAGGGGTGGCCCTGGAGGCTGGGAATTGGGGATCCTGGGGTGCTTTGAGGAGGACAACGATGGGGGTAATCTCAGGTTAAACCTTAAACGGTGAGTCACCCTCCCCCTCCTCCCAGTTCAGAGTCCAGCACTAGGCAGTGTGACCTGGTGACCCTTGCCCCCAGGGATGGTGGCTTGCAGGTGGAGGAGGCAACTCCGGAGTTACCATGGCAATGGCATGTGTCCATGTGGGATGGACACTTTTCTCCCCAGACTCCCTCACCCCCCAGCGCTTAAGGGATGCTGAGTAGGAGCCAAGGTCCAGAAAGGGTGTGGAAATGGAAAAAGACACAGAGCATGTTCGGGTTTGGTGGGATTCGAGAGTTTCTGGGAATGGCTATTACAATTAATCAAAAACATTATTAGTCATGGGAATTATTTAATTTTTTTTTTTTTTTTTCTTTCTGGCTGTGCTACACAGCTTGTGGGATCTTAGTTCCCCGACCAGGGATTGAACCTGGGCCCTCGGCAGTGAGAGCATGGAATCCTAACCACCGGACCGCCAGGGAATTCCCTAAAATTATTATTAATAATAAACTATGCTACTGTTTTGGGAGCACTATGTCCTAAGTTTTTTCCTGCATGGATACTTCCTTGCAAGGCCATCTCTCTCTGCAAGGTGAGGGTCAAGCTATCCCGGTCCATTTTACAGATGGGGAAACTGAGGCTCAGAGAGGTGTTGTCAAGCCTAGGAAGGGATTTAGCTCAGTCTGTCATGGTCTCTGCTCTCTTCCCCTCACAGAACCCCTGCCCTCTGCCCCGACTCCTCCCAGGTGCAAAGGGGAAATAGAGGAAAGTGCTGGGTTTTGGTTGGTTTCCAAGCAGCTCAGGGATCTTGGCTCAGAGAAGGGTATTCGAGAGGCGAGCCTGCTGAGGTGTGGGCCCCTGGGAGACCCCTTTGGCAGCCCCTCCCTCTCCCTGCAGGCCCATGGCAGAGAGCTCCCTCTACCGGCAGCGGCTAGAGGTCATCGCGGTAAGTGAAGCCCTACCAGTGCGGTCAGCCTGGAGCCCTGGGCAACCCTAGCCTTGCCCCAAGCCCTTTCCTCTCCCCCCTCCTATCACAGGGAGCAGGCCTAGGACTCTGAAGGTGCGGGGAGCACCCTCAGCTCCAGCCTTTCTCGGGGCGCCCCACCTAAATCCTCAGGCCCCTCCGCTCCCCAGTTCCTCTGATCACTGACACCCCTAGAATGGAGAGCTGCGAACTCCGCACTCTCGAAATCTATAGCATCCGATGCTCCATTCTTGAACCCCAGTCTCCAAGATACCCCATGTCTGAACCCCATCTCTCAGACCCCCGTATCTGGACCTCATCTCTCTGAACTCCCATATTTAAATCTCCATCTCTGTGGACCACATCTCTCTGAACTCCCCATCTCACTAACCCCCATCTCTCTGGACCCCTTCTCTACATCCTAGTCTCGCTGGATCCCCATGACTGCACCTCCATTTCCGACCCCCCCATCTCACTAGCCCCCTCCCTTTGATCCTCATATCTGGACCCCCATCCCTCTGAATCCCGTCCCTCTTAACCCCATATCTCAGACACCTCCCACCCCCGGATTCCCATTCCAAGGCCCTCCCATCCACAGACCCCAGTTCCGCGCGGGCGAGGCCTCTGCAGCATCCCGGGCGCGGCCGGCCCCGCCCCCGCCGGCCCCGCCCCCACCCGCTGCTGAGTCAGGGCCTCCGCAGCCCCCTCCCGGCCCGGGGCCCAGACTTGTGTTCCGTCCCCGGCGCGGCTTGCAGTCCCGGGAGTCCCGGGAGCCCCGGGAGCCCCCGGGAGCCCGGCGGAGGAGGGAGGGAGGAAGGAGGGAAGGCGGCCCCGCCCGGCCCCACCCGGCCCGCGGGCAGCTCCGGGTCCTCTGTGCGCAGGAGAAGCGGCGGCTGCAGGAGGAGATCCGCGCCGCGCGCCGGGAGCTGGAGGAGGAGAAACTCCGTGTGGAGCGGCTCAAGGTTGGGGGCGGGCAGGGGCGCCTGCTTAGCCCGGGCAACGAAGTGGGGGTGTCTGTGAGAGTCAGTTCTGGGAACCAAAGGAAGATCTGTCTAAACATGGGAGGCGGCATTGGTTCCAGCTTTGGGGGCGGGCGTCTTCCCCAGCTTGGGAGAGTGGGTGGTTGTGATGGGGACATTTGTTCCACCTTTGGGAAGAGTATGGGGACAATGGAGGTGTTTGTTCCGCTTTGGGGTAGGGAGGGGCTAATAGGGACATTGATTTCACCTTTGGGGGTGTCTGTCCCATTCTGGAAAGGTTGGGGAGATTGATGGGTGTTTTTTTTTCCAGCGTGGGAAAGCTATGGGTTGGTAACGGGGTGTCTGCCCCACCTGGCATTGTTGGGGCACGTATCCCAGCCTGAGGGAGAAATGTCTGTCCCATCTGGGTGGTTGTAGGGCAACAAGAAATCGGCCCAGGGTGGGACGTCCAGAGGGGGGCGCTACATGAGGTGGGGTAGTCCATGTGCCCCTTGCCATGCCCAGAGGAAGTCTCTCCGCGAACGCTGGCTAATGGACGGGGCAGCTGAAGAGCCAGAGCGGCCCCAGGACCCCACCTCACAGGACCCGCACTCACCTGAGGACCAGGCTCAGGCCCGCATCCGGAACCTGGAAGGCAGCTTGTTCACGTGAGTAGGGCCCCTGCCTGACAGCTTTGCCCCAGCCTGACTAGGCCAGGCCCCTCAGCCCACTCCAGTTGACACTTTGGTTGGGGTTGGTCCATAAGCCTGGGGTCCAGGCTCCCAGCAGCCCCTTCTCTTCCCCAGACTCCAATCCCAGCTGCAGCTGTTACAAAGTGCGTCCACAGGTGCCCAGCACAAGCCCGCAGGCAGGCCCACCTGGCGCCGACAGGTGAGGAGCTAGGGGAGCAGGCGGTGGGAGGAAGGGGTGTGGCAAGCAGACCCCAAAGCAGGACCTCTCCGAGCACAGTTTAGATTCTGGGTCCTCTGCTCTGTGGTCTTGGGCAAGTCGCTTTCCTTGCCCAAGCCTCAGTTTCCCCATCTCTAAAATGAGCATAACAACAGCACACACCTGGAAGAGGTGTGAGAGAGGGTCGGTGAGATCACAGCTCAGTACTCGGAACAGGCCCAAGGGACCGTTTTGATATATGGTTGCCAATATGACCTGAATGAGGAAAGCAGTCAGCAAATGTGGGGAAGTGTTCATGGAATTCACTCTCAAAGGTGGAGAAGGGTCACTGTGAGATGCTCTCATGATTTGGGGCATCTGCATGGCTTTTGGAGTTTTGGGTTTTGTTTTGGTAATGCCTCTATTAAGATACAACGCAGGCCATACAACATACAGGTTTTTGAAAACCAAGACAACTTCACATTAAAATCTGGCTCTCTGGGTTGTCCTTGAAGTCCAAAGATCCAGTAACATTTGCACCTGGCCACAGTGAGGTGTGGGTTTTCCAGAGTCCCCACATCTCCCTGATGCTTTACCTTGGATCCCAGGTGCCTGTCTCAGGACAAAAGGGGAGAGGAGACCTTTAATTGGGATAGGAAGCACTTGTTGGGTTTTTAGTCTAAGCCGGGAATTCCCTGGTAGAGATGCGCAAGGCATGATTCCTGGCCCAAGAGAGCTCACGGTCCAGATGAGGAGATGGGGTGCAAAGAGTGTGAGGGGGGAGCCCAGGATATAGGGGAAGCTCATAAGAAGCACCTGAGTGAGGTTGGGGGCTCAGGGACGGCTTCCTGGAGGCAGTGACATCTATGCTGAATCTGGAAGGGAATCAGGAATACAGGCAGAGGAAACAGCCTGGGCAAAGGCCTAGAGGCTGGAAAGAGGAGGGTAGGATAGGAGATCTGTGGGGTTTGGCATAGGTGGCCTGCAGGGCTGTCCTCAGCTCCCCTCCCTTGGGCTCATCTTTCCCTTGATCCCTTCCTCACTCCACTCTAGCCACCCTGACCCTCTGTTCTATTCCTTGAACTTGCCTAACTCACTGTAGCCTCAGGGCCTTTGCATTTGCTGTCCCCTCCGCCTGGAATGCCCTTTCCCACCTCTTGACTCAAGGCTGGCTCTTCTCACCTTTCAGGCCTTTGTTCAATGTCACCTCCTCCAAGAGGCCCTCCTGCATCTTATACCTAAAAGAGGCACCCCATCACCTCCCAGGCATTCCCCAGCCCCTTATCCTGCTTTTCTTTTCTTTTCTTTTTTTCCTATCATAGCCCTTCTCACTCCCTGAATTACAGATTTGTGTTTTATGTTTATTACCTGCTTCCTCCCACTGGAATGTAAGTTCCAATAGCAAAAGGCTTAAGTGTCCCTTAAGTAACCTCAGTAGCTGGCAGAGTAGGTCCCCAATACAGAGAGATTGGCTGCATGGCTACAATATTGATTGGGCACCTACTGTGTGCAACGCAATGGAGCAGAGGGAGATAGGACAGGTGAGGAAGGCTGAGGTACAATAGAGGGTTTGGTCCTGAAGGTAATGGGGAGCCACCGATGGTGTTTGAGCAGGGGAGAGGTACTGGCATGCAGGAGGCTGGAAGTGGAGATGTGGGCTGGCCTGACCTTGTTTCTGCCATCCCTGCAGGGTCACCGTCCTCTATCCCAGCCCACCGTGGAGGCAGGTCCTGCAGGTGGGTGTTTTGAGGTCTGGGGGTCGCAAGAGGAAGGGCCTGAATCTCACTCTGTTGCCCCATCTCTCCTTCCCCCTTCTCCTCTGACGCCCCCAGGCCAGACTGATCTAAACAAGAGAGCCTCCATACCAGCCGGACCAGTGGGCACATACCCAGAGTCCCCCTCTAAGTCTGGAGACGAGGCTGTCGGGGCTCCACCAGCCCCAAGGAGGATCCCTGGGGCAGCAGGGCCCTCCTCAGAAGCCAATGGCCCCTGCCCTGGATCCAGCCCCCCTCCGGAGCAGGAGCCGAGTCAGGGAGGGGCAGCATCTGATGGGGGAGTGAATGAGGCCAAAGGAGGAGGCATGGTGAAGGTGGTGTGGGAGGGGCTAAGGGCCACGGAGGACTGTACCGCGGGGGCCACAGGCCCGGAGCTGGAGGCTAAGGTGGAGGAGATGGTCATGGAGGCCATCGGGGACAGACAGGAAGCCGGACGCCCAGAGCTCCCTTCGTGGGTCAGGGAGGACAGGGGTATCGTGGAGGTGGTCTGGGAAGGGGTGGGAGGCACAGAGGGCAGCGACTCAGAGGCCATGGGGGAGGCGGGCAGAGGCCTGGAGGCTGCACAGACCAGCTCACTGAGGCTCCAGGAGGGACCGGGGGGAGCAGCTTCTGGGGAAGGGGAAGGTGCCCCCAGGGGCAGCCCTGATGGTGATGGGCAGGGGGGCTTTGGAGGAGCGGAGGGGTCCTTCATTTGGGTGGAGAGAGTGACCCTCAGTGAGGAGTGGGAAGAGCTGGTGGTGGAGGGGGTGGAAGGGCCAAAGGCACTGGGAAGGGAGGGAAAGGATGAGAGTCCACCCGGGGCAGGCGGCAGAGGCGGGGAGGAAACGTGGGAGGTGGAGAGGAGGTGGGCAGAGGAATCAGCGGGGAAGAGAGGAAGTGAGGGAAAGGCAGACGCGGAGCCAGAAGGAGCAGAGATGTCACTGGTGGTGGAGAGGAAAGGAAGCGAGGAATCCTTGGAGCCGGAGAGGAGAGGAGTCGAGGAAAAGGTGGAGACAGAGATGGGAGGAGGTGACAAACCACTGTCGGCAGAAAGAAAAGAAGTTGAAGGACCTCTGAGGGCAGAGAGGGAAAGAGGCGAGGAGCCGTTGGGAGTAGAGCAAAAAGGAGGTGAGGAAAAGTTAGAGGCAACTGAAGAACCATTGGTGACAGAAAGAAAAGAAGGTGAGGAATCACTGATGGTAGAGAGAATAGGAGGTGAGGAAGCATTGGAGGGAAAGGAAAAAGGAGATGAGGAATCACTGAAGGTAGAGAGAACGGGAGGTGAGCAGCCGTTGGAGGCAGAGGCAAAAGGAGGTGAGGAATCACTAAAGGTACAGAGAACGGGAGGTGAGCAGCCGTCGGAGGCAGAGACAAAAGGAGATGAGGAACCACTGAAGGTACAGAGAACGGGAGGTGAGCAGCCGTCGGAGGCAGAGGCAAAAGGAGATGAGGAACCACTGAAGGTACAGAGAACGGGAGGTGAGCAGCCGTCGGAGGCAGAGACAAAAGGAGATGAGGAATCACAGAAGGCAGAGAGAATGGCCGGTGAAGAGCCATTGCAGACAGAGAAGACTCAAGGGGTCGAGGAAGATCTGAGTCCAGAAGAGCAGAGAGAGTCAGGAGGAGGAAACGAATGTCAGGCAGAGGAAGTGAGTGAGGAAGTGGCCCCCCTGGGGGCCAAGGAGGAGCCAAGGCCGGAGGAAGAAGGACAGCAGCCCCAGGAGAAGCAGGAAGGCTTCCCAGAAGCAGAAGCAGTGAAGCCCCAAACCTCTGATGAGGGCCAGGACCCCTCTGGGGATGCCACCCCCCTCCTGGCAGAGACCCCAGCTCAGGAGCAGCCTGCTGAGTGCCAGCCACTGCTTCAGGTGGAGGAGCCCAGGGCCAACCCCAGTGCCCACACTGTGCCCACCTATGCGCCTGCCCGGCAGCCGGACCCATCTGCCCCTCCTGAGGGCGAAGAGGCGAGCGGCCCTAAGCAGAAGACGTGCCAGTGTTGTGCGGTTATGTGAGCCCACGCCCTCTACCCCGCTCCCAGCTCCTCTCACAGCTACCTCGGCCTCTTGGCATCAGCAGATGGTCCCAGGTGCAGACAGGGCACCACGGGACTGTTGATGGCACCTGGGAGCCAGCTGGTCCACATGTCCATCTCTACCTGGGCTTCCGGACCCCTTGCCCGCTGCCTGTGACCCTGGCCTCCTTCTGTGACAAAGCCTTTATACTTGAAAATAAAATGTTGAGCATTTGGACAGTGTGAGTGTGTGTGTTGTTGGCACAGAGCCACCTCACCGGCTCCTGGTGGGAAGTGGAGGGCTTCCCTCTGCTAGAATCAAAGATTATGAATCAGTGAGAGTGTAGATACGGCTGCTGTAACAAAAAGACCTCAAGCTACAGTAGCTATCAAAACAGGAAGAATTTATTTCTCTGGGCATTTCTGATCCATGCGATCACTCGGGAACTCTGGTTCCTTTCCATTTCTTGCTCCACCTTCACCTTGGGTATGGCCAAAGCTGGATCACAGGGCACATCAATGCTCCAGCTCATGCGAAAGGGAAGGGAATGTGGAAGAGCCCCCACGCAGACCCACTGTAGGCACATGTCACCTCTGTTTATGTTCCACTCATAAGAACTCAGTCCGTGGCTGCACCTAGCTGCAAGGGAGGCTGGGAGTGCACCCAACTACAGTTCTGTTATAGCAGCAGGACAGATGTGGGGAGGCAGCTGCCACTCTGGATTTTATATATTTTTCTTTGCCCCCTCATCCATCCGTATATTCCCTGTAGGGCCAGGCCCTTTGCTGTAGGGGTCCTTCAATCTCAGCTTTTCCTTGGCTGGGTGTCCTCAGGCAAGTGACTCAGCTTCTTTGAGCCTCAGTGTCTTCATCTGTCGAATGAGCACCCCTCTCCCCTCCTGGGGTTGGTTCCGTCCATAACCTGGAGCCTGGGGTGTGGCCCAGAAGGCCCAGCTCCTCGGGTGTGGGCAGGAAGTGTTTCTCATACCCAGAGTCCAGTGGGGCTGAGGCCTGGGGGGCCTCCGTAATCGGTACCTGCTCTATCTCCTCCACTTCCAGGATGGGCGAGTCCCCAGGGGGCTGGGCCTGGGGCACCTCCTGGGAAGAGAAGAGGCTGAGATGCCTCCCCTCATACCCCCCGATTCTCACCTACTCCCCACCGTCCGAGCTTTCCCCAACCCCCCCGAGGGCCCTGACAAGCCAAGCTTTCTGCTCACCTTCATGTGGGGCAGGCTGAAATTACTGTTGGCAGGATCAGGAACCTTCTCCCAGACCCAGTGGGGTAGTACCTTGTGCCGCAGGTGGACGCACCTGGCAAGCAGGTAAGAGTCAGGGCAGGGAATCCAGGCGGCTAGACACCCATGCCCGGATTGTAGGGTCCAGGAACGTCACAGAGACCTGAAGCATCATCCCCTTCCCACATCTCCCCCCAAGCTCAGCTAACGCCCAGCTGCCCTCCCAACCTGGGCAGAGACCCATGTGTCTGACAGCCTCACCTTCCGGAGGTGGCTAGGCTCACGCCACAGCCCGTCAGGAGCAAACCCCATATGAGAAAGACAACTGGCAGAACTTTCCATTTCAGGGTGTTATCTGGAAGGGGGGGGAGGGGCAGAAGAACATTTGGACACAGGGAGGTGGGGAGGGGTCAGGTAAGGCTCATGGGTGGAGCTGGGAATGGGTAAGGGAGGTGGATAAAGGGGCCTATGAATGGGTAGGGGCTAAGGGTGGGGGAAATCTTGGGGTGGGAGTGGGGCTTGTGAAAAGGTCAAGGTCAAGGTCAGGGATGGGGTGAGAGGGTCAGAGACACACATTGCTTGATAATCCACAGCAGTATTTAGCAGCATCAAAATGCACCATCAACATCCCGAAGTCTAAATGTTGTCCACCCCCTGAAGTTCAGTAATGATTAGATAACCCCCTCCAATGCCCCCCTCTCTGGGCCCCCTCCCATGGCAGTCCTGCCCCAGGCCCGTACCTGGTAGGTGAAAGCGGAGGCTTGGACCCGGTGGGCCCTGTCCTGCGATGGTGGACGCAGTCACCCACAGCTCACAGGTACCCCAGTGAAGGTCGGGCAGGGTGATGGTCCGGGTGCTGCCACTCACTGAAGAACACACCCAGAGCGGTTGGGGAGGCAGTCAAGTCCCATCTCAGGACCTTTGCACGTGCCATGCTGTCTGCAACACTCTCCCCCAGATATCCACATGGCTCCCTCCTCATCTCCTTCAGCTCTTTGCTGCAAGGTCACCTTCTCAGCGAGGGCTTCCCTGACCGCCCCCGCCCCACGATTAAAATAGCACCTGCTCCACCACTCATCTTCCTTGCTTTATTCTCTAACCACCACTTATCACCATCTGACACACTGCTTAGACATTATTTACTTTGTCTATACCTGCATGTCCCCCATTAGAAAGTTAGCTCCACGGGGGCCATATTCCCAGCACCTGGATCAGTGCCTACACTCTTGAGGAGCCAAGTGCTTTTGAGAAAGCACTCAAAAAAGATATACAGGGGACTTACCTGGTGGCACAGTGGTTAAGAATCCGCCTGCCAACGCAGGGGACACGGGTTCGAGCCCTGGTCCGGGAAGATCCCACATGCTGTGGAGCAACTAAGCCCGTGAGCCACAACTACTGAGCCTGCACGCCTAGAGCCCATGCTCCGCAACAAGAGAAGCCACCACAATGAGAAGCCCGCGCACCGCAACAAAGAGTAGCTCCCGCTCGCCGCAACTAGAGAAAGCCCACGCGCAGCAACAAAGACCCAACGAAACCAAAAAAAAAAAAAATGATATACAGTTGACCTTTGAACAATGCAGAGGTTAGGGGTGCCGACCCTCCACTCCTTTAAAAATCTAAGTACAGTATAATTTATAGTCCACCCTCCTTATCTGTGGTTCCTCTGTATTCCCAGTTCCACATTTGCAGATTCAACCAAACGCAGATGGTACTGTACTATTTACTATTGAAAAAAGCCATGTATAACTGGACCTGCGCAGTTCAAACCTGTGTTGTTCAAGGGTCAACTGTATATCTGAATAAATAAAAGGATGCATGAGTATCATATTCCTCACCTGCACAGAATCCAGTGAAGGGAAATTCACCCCAGACGAGGGGAATACATTTGCACCTCCCGGAATTGTTTTTGTTTACTTTTTAACTGAATTGCCCTTTTTGGTTTTCAAGCCAAGAGAGGAAGCAGCTTTTTGGTTTGTTATAGGATTACAGGAGACATGACTACGGATCAAGATATACTGCCATAGAAAGATGTCCAAGTTAAATCATCAGGTGAGAAAAAGAAAGTTGCAAAACATCACGTTCATAAGCTTCAGGGGCCTATAACGTAGTCCTCTTTTAATTATAGGTACATGTACACATAAATATATATGATTTTTAACCTAATGATATCTATATACTTGTGCAAGGTGCAATCATGGCGAAGTATCTATGTTAAAAAAAAAATAGGCTTTATCGGTTAGAGACAAATGCTGAAGTACCAAATTGTTTAGGGGTGAAATGATGCCAAAGGCTCTAGAAAAAAAAAAGTGTGGGGATAAATTGAAACAGGATTGATAAAATGCAGAAAACCATTGAAACTGGATGGTGGGTACACAAGGATTTGTTATACTATTTTTCCGACTTTTGTTTGTGCTTGAAATTTTCTATAATAAAAAAGTTTAAAATTTTCAGAAAACACAACTCCTATCTCTATGTTAACGTACGCATGGCAAAATATGGAAGCTGCGTTGTCGGTATCGGTGAAATGATGAGAATGACGATATACTTGAGTATTCGTCTTTAATGTGTCGGTTTTTAAAACAAGAACAGATAACTTTGGTAATTAGAAAAAAAAGGGTATTTTGAATTTTTATTATTTTTTTGCTTTTTCTTTTTATTGTATCTATATGAGATGATGGAAGTTAACTAAACTTATGGGAATCATTTCACAATATAGGTAGGCCAAACCGTTACACTGTATACCTTAAACTTACACAGTGATGTTGTCAATTACATCTCAATAAAACTGGAGTGGAAAGGGTAAAAAAGATATTTTAAAAAGGAATTTGTGCTCAGAGGAATAATTTAGCCTACACCCAAAGGTATAAAAAAGAAATACAAGTCATCTTTAGGGACTTCCCTGGTAGTCCAGTGGCTAAGACACAATGCAGGGACCTGGGTTCAATCCCTGGTCAGGGAACTAGATCCCACACGCCGCAACTCAGACCCGATGGACCCAAATAAATAAATAAATTTTAAAAATCATATGTAATCCTACAGTCCCTATTGACATTGTGGGGGAGTTTCTTTCCATATTTGTGCCTCTGCTTCGCTCAGTGCTGGGTTTATTTTACAAAAATGGAACCATCCCACAAAGTTTTACAATCCTTTTATCTTTTTCACTTAATAAAATATGACAGGCATCTTTCAATGTCAATAAATATAGATCGGAGTCTTCATGCTTAATGGCCAAATGACAGTCTATTACACTGAAAGCCACCTGGGTTATTATTCACTAGGGAACCCATGATAGCGTGTGTTCTCCCAGGGGCTGAGAGGGAGCCAAAGGGGCCCATCTGGGGGTAAGGGGAGGGGTAGACTGATGGGTGGGTCTTGTGGGGGCTGGGAGCAGGGGCAGGAGGCAGTGGAGCTCACCATTCATGCAGACAGAAGGCCTGGTCCCACTCTGTGCACACAGGGTGTAGTGGGTGAGATGGCCCCGAAGTTGGTGCCTTGGGACCTCTCCCCACGCTACAGCAGGGGTCCCTGGGGGGGCATCCTGGAGTCGCCAAAGCATTGGCCCTGCCAGGGGTACTGGTGAGAGAAAGTCAGCGGGTCAAGTTCTGCCAGGGTTCCAGGACCCTCCATCCTCCAACCCCACCACTTACCTAGTTCTTCTCTGAACTTCCAGACTGAGGGGGCAGGGGCCAAGCCCCAAGGAGAGACTGCTGTCACCGTGATTTGGTAGGGGACCCCTCCTTCAAAATCCCCTGAGTGGGGGAGGAGCAAAGACCAGTTAGAGTTGGCTCCCCTCCCCAACTCATTTCTTATTTTGTAGGCATCTTCGTTTGTGTCCCCAGAAGGACACCTTGATATAAGAATTTGAATAAATGTAATTTATCTGGGAGGCAACCCCAGAAAACACCAATAGGGCAGTGGGGAAGTGAAGCAGGGAAGGAAAGTCACCCAGTAAATATGTATTAGAGAACAAGTTCCCAACGTGGCCAACCAAGGCTCAGTCCCGCTGGCGAACTCTGTGTGGCAGTAGAGAGCACAATCCTGAGCACCATCCCACCCGAGGAGGGTGGGAGCTGGGGTATTTATCCATCAACCATTATCAGTCATTGATAGAGGGCTGCATCTGAGGGACCTTGATTTCCCGGCACTTCCAGCTGTCCAGGCGGGCAAAATGCTTCACATCAGAAAAAGCCCTCAGGCCAGGAATGCAGGTGCCAGAGGCTGGGAGATAGTCAAATGCTGGACTATAAGTGGGGCCCTGACACCAGCCATCACAGTAAGTAAGGCTCCTGAAATCCCTTCTCAAAACCTAATGCTGCCATATGGCCTTCCCCAACTGGGAATTTTCCAGAATTGGGGCTCCTCTTCTTTTGTCCATATATACTTATGGGTCTTGGGACTCTGTCCTAAATCTCTAGCTCAACACCTTCTCATGCTCTCCCAAGTTCTTTACACCAAGGACAGACTCCCCAGTGTTAAATCTCAGCCTAGAACTTATTGCTAGACCTGAGACTTGAGTATCTGATAGTCCCATGGACAATTCCACTTGGATGAGCACATCAGGTGCAACATATCCAAATGGGTCCCCAAAATTCTGCTCTAAGACTCCCCAACAAGAATCTGCCTGCTTCTCTCCCTTCCTTGGTCCCCACCTGGTCCAGTCCCCACCATGTCCCACTTGGACATACGCAGTCCCTTCTCCCGGGTCTCTTACCTCCAACCCTTGCCCTCCCAGTCTGTTCCTCCCACAGCAGCCAGGGGGAGCCTGTAAGCACCTGAGTCAGGACACATCCTTCCTCTGCTCAGAACCCTCTGTGGCTCCCACCTGACTCAGAGCAAAAGCCAAAGTTCTCCCCATGACCTACAGGGCTTTGCACACTCTGCCCCATCACCTCCCTGCCCTCACCTCCTCCCACTTTCCCCCTTGCTCATTCCACTCCAGCCACGCTGGCCTCCTCACTGCTGCTCTAACACATCAGGCACAATCCTGCCTCAGGGCCTTTGCACTGTTTGTTCCCTCTTGCTTTTCCCTTAGACATCCTCATGGCTCTCTGTCTCGCCTCCTTCAGGTCTTAGTTCAAATGCCACTTTCCCAGAGAGGCCTTTTCTAACTTTTTTTTTCTGAAATAGCTATCCTCCCTCCTCTCCCTTACCCTGATTTACTTTGCCCCAATTACATTACAGATGTACTTGTTTTTTGTTTCATTGGGTGCCTGCCCTACAAGATGAGGATGGAGATGTTGGTGGGGATGAGGGTGGGGATGCTGCTGAGAGGAGAGTAGGATGATGGTTCAGGGTTTAGCTTCAGGAGCCTGGCTATGTGGTTCAAATCCTGGTTCTACCACATAATTGCTGTATGGCCTCAGGTGAGTTGCTTAACCTCTCTGGGCCTTTTTCCTTATCTGTATGATAATAACAGAAACCTACTTTATAAGGAAGTTTGAATGATTTAATGCTTATGGTAAATGCCAATACACATCAGCTGCCATCACTGTGTACCAGTGTCTAGAATATGGCCTGGCACACAGTAGGTAGTCAATGAATATTTCTGGCATGAATTAATGATACTTGAACACTCTCTTCTGCAAATCCAGCCATCAGTCTGCTCTCCAACAGCTGAAATGGGAACCCAGGTGTCCTGGGGCCTCACCTGGCAACACAGCACTGAGGTTTCCAGGAGGAAGCCAGACCCAGTTGAGATCCTCCAGGGGGTCACCATCTCGAGCCCAGTCCACCACATGCTCCTGCAGCTCCCCGGACCCCTGCTGCCAAGTCACCAGCAGATCCGAGCTTGCAGGGATGCTGCTGACCACCACGCCGTGAGGGGCAAAGCCTGGACCTAGAGGATGAGGAGGAGAAATCTCAGCTGTCCACTCGGGAAGTCCCCTCTTGCACTTGCTCAGAGGAAGCTCACAGCCTCTCACCCAAGCAGGCCAAAGAGAGGTTGGTAGGAGGCTCCCAGCTTGTGGCGTTGACGGCGGACACCCCAGCCCACTCCGCTTGAGTGGGGATGGAGAAGCTGCAGCATGGGGTCTCCTCCTGGTTCACCTCCTGATCTTTTATCTGGAACCAGACTCTGTAGCTCACCTGCACGCAGTGCCCCGAGGCCTGAGGGATGAGGGGAAGAAGCGGTTAATATCTCCCATTTATCAGGCACATACTGTGCTTCTCAGTGAGGTCACCTGACAAACCAGTCTGTGAAATATTTTTGTTTCACTCTAAGATGAAGAAACCGAGTCTCAAGAGTGGCTCAGTGGCAGAGGTGGGATTAGAATACAGCTCCTGGGCCAGAACTAGGGTGAGGTGAGTGAGGCACTCACCTTGGCGGCAAAACAAGAGAAGATACCAAAAATCCAATCAAGATAAATTATATTTTAATGCAATATTTTTTAAAAAAATTTTTTATTGAAGTATAGTTGAATTACAATGTTGTGTTAATTACTGCTGTACAGCAAAGTGACTCAGTTATACATATGTATACATTCTTTTTCATATTCTTTTCCATTATGGTTTATCCAAGGTATTGAATATAGTTCCCTGTGCTATACAGTAGGACCCTGTTGTATGCAATATTTTAATCAATCAAAATTAATGCAGGGATTTCCTTGGCGGTCCAATAGTTAAGTCTCCATGCTTCCAATGCAGGGGGCGTGGGTTCGATCCCTGGTCGGGGAACTAAGATCCCACATGCGGCTCGGCGCGGTCAAAAAAATTTTTTTTTAATTAAAAAAAATTAATGCAAAAATGAAAAACCATGACAAACAAATTATCAAGATTTTAACTAAAGACAGGATCTGACCATGCACTTATATGACCCTGTCTTCCCTCACCTTACCTTAGTCTGTCGTGTGCAGTTCTTAGGGACTGCAAAATTCCCACTGTTGTATAGAGGAGTAATTACGCATAGCAAAGAGGATAGTACCCTCCAGAGTGCTTTGGGGAAACTTGTGAGAATATTTGGTTGCCTCAATGATTGGTATTTGATGGGCAAGAGCCAGGGACACTACCCTCTCCTAGAAACAAAAAAATTGTCCCACGTCCCTTGTGACTTTTGAAGGTCATCCCAACTGGAAACTTCTGTAGATGAAAAACCTGTCTAATAATTTTAACTGATCCTAGAACCAAACACATTTTGATGTATAAATACAAAACCTTTTGGGACCTGGTTTTAACATTCACTGAATTTTAAAATATTCTGAACATATGGGGACTTTCTAAGCACTTTTTATTATCTATTTCCAGTACAATCTGTGTTCTGATCAGAGAATTTTTCAATGTGCCCAGCATCACCTCATCCCTTTGAAGTCCTTGGAAACCAGCTCAATAGCCTAGCATGTGGATGATTTTGGTAAATGTCCTGTTTGCATATGGAAAGAATGCATGTTCTGATGTTTCCTATGTGAGTCCATTAGGTTGTTTGTTATTTATATGTTCAGATTCTCTGGATCTTGACTTGTTTTTCCATCTGCTTGTTATGAAATTACTTAGAGGGGTATGTTAAAATCTCCCACGACGGTTGTGGATTCATAGAGTTCTCCTTGTAGTTCTGTCAATTTTTACTTTATGTATTTTAAAGCCATATTATGAGGTACATACAGATTTAGTATTCATATCATACTGGTGAACTGAATATTTTGCATTATGTAGTAGCCTTATTTCCCCTTTATTTTCTACTGAATATTACAATACACTGTACACTGTATGTTATAATACAATATACTGTATTATACACATTTTAAAATATACGTATATATGGGTTATATTAGCTATGTATTTCATTTCAGTATAGTAAGGGGGCATTACAAAGTATGTGTTATAAAATAGAGGCACAAGGGACTTCCCTGGCAGTCCAGTGGTTAAGACTCTGCACTTCCAATGCAGGGGGCACAGGTTTGATCCCTGGTTGGGGAACTAAGATCCCACATGCCGTGCAGCATGGCCAAAAAAAGTAAGAAAAAAAATGAATTAAAAAAGTAATAAAATAGAGGCACTGAAACTGTGAATTAAGGTTTGAAAGCCAAAGAACTTCAGCTCTGCCACTTAGCTGTTGTTTGGTTTGGGGTAGCCTCTCTATGTCTCATTTTCTCATCTGTAAAGTTAGTTAATGTAAATAAGTGTTGTAGGCGAGGACCTGGCACATAGTAAGAGCTCTGTAGGTATTACGCATGGTTAAAGTTAGTGATATTAGATTGTGTGGCCCAAGAAAGTATGAGCCCTGTTGTTTCGTTTTTTGCCGTATTTATTGTGAGCCAGGGCCTTGCAATGTCTGGAACACGGTAGGTGTTCAGCAGATGTGCATCAGTGAGGACTGTTTCACTCTTGTCTGTCATCTCACAATGCCCTTTAATACTAGCATCAAAGCCCTTAGCATATTCTGCTATATTTTGTGGAGCTGAGTCTAGTCTTGCTTCTAAATCTTTGCACCTGGTGTCCCCCCTGACTGGAACACTTGTACCCATCTTCATGTCTCAGCTCAGATCTCCCAGATTCAGCCAACATTGGTGGAGTCTTTCTCTGCACCCAACACTATGCCAGGACCTCTCTGAGCATCCCCTCCTTGAAGCCCTGAAGCAACCTCAAGAGAGCAGCATAGTAACCTTTGTCTTGTTTACATCTTTGTTTTTGGGGGGTTTTTTGGTTTGGTTTGGTTTCTTTGTTTTTTGTTTTCTTGGTGGTTTTTTGTGTTGTTGTTTTTTTTTCCCCACTGCTCAGCTTGCAGGATCTTCGTTCCCAACCAGGGACTGAACCCAGGCCCTCGGCAGTGAAAGCCCAGAGTCCTAACCACAGGACCACCAGGGAATTCCCTACATCATTGTTTTTTGGGTTTTTAATATTTATTTATTTTATTTATTTGGCTGTGTTGGGTCTTAGTTGCGGCATGCAGGATCTTCGTTGTGGCATGAGGAATCTTTTAGTTGCAGCACGTGGGATCTTTAGCTGCAGCATGTGGGATCTAGTGCCCTAACCAGGGATCAAACTCTGGCCCCCCTGCATTGGGAGTGCAGAGCCTTAGCCACTGGACCACCAGGGAAGTCCTCTACATCACTGTTATTTGGGGTTTCCTGACATGTGCAGAGATATGGTCCTCACAACTCACCTTCCACAGAAGCAGAGGTTCCTGTCCGCCTGGTGCCCCACAGATGTTCCCTGATATCCACACATCTTTTGGAGCTGGCAAGGATGAAAAAAGGAGAGACCATGTGACTAAGTTCTAGCCAATGAGATATGAGATGAAAGATATGTGCAACTTTGGGGTTGTGCTCTTAAAGTGCAAGGGCAGGCTCCCCGACTCCTGGGGTCCCACTGCGCTGGAGTTGTCTTCAATTTTTTTTTGCTGTGTGAGCTTGGGAAAGTTGCTTAACCTCTCTGAGGTTCAGCTTCCCCAACTATAAAATATGACAAATGAGAATGGCATGATTGGCCAGACTTCCAGGAGAGGGGCTGAGGGTGTAGGGGTAAGCCCAGAGATCCTCACCAGAGGGTGGTGTCTGGAAGGACAGAATGGGGCTCCACTCGCTCCACAGATCCTCTTCTTCTTCCACTTGACAGCGGCCAGATACCTCATAGCCAGTGGCTAGCTCCAGGTCCTGGATATCAACAGGGGTCAGGGGTATGGACTTCACTTCTGGTTCCAGCTGGGGGAGAGACAGGGGAGAGTGATGAGGCTGAAGATTGAATTGAAAGTACTTGGCCTTATATGTCAGTAGGATGACCAATACTGTCCTGCTTTGCCTGGGATCAAGTGGGTTCGTAGGACACAGGGCTTTTGGTTTTAAAATTGGGACAATCCCTGGAAAAAAAGAAACAAGTTGATTATCCTCTGTGCCAGGTATAGCGGTAGGTGGTAAATTCTATTATTAATATTATTCTCATTTTACAGATGAGGAAAACTGAGGCCAAGAGAGGGGAAGTGACATACCCAAGGTCACATAGCTGGTGAGTTCTGGAGCTGAGATTCATACCCAGGCAGTTAGATTGCAAAGTCTGCATCTTAGCATTGCTCTGAATTGCATGAATATTCACAGTGACAACAACTCTGCTCTATATTGTAGTGTTTTGCATGAAAAGCTGTGACTGAGACAGTGGGTTATCCCCAATATCCATTCTCCCCTTCTTCCTTTGGAAATAGAACCCTTGCGTATCTGTCGGGAACATGTGTGTCAAGAATAAAGACTACATTTCCCAGTCTCCCTTGCAATCAGGTGAGACCATGTGACTAAGTTCTGGCCAATGAAATATGAGATGAAAGATACTTGCAACTTCGGTGCTGTGCTCTTAAAGTGCATGGGCAGGCTCCCCAACCCCTGGGGTCCCATTGCACTGGAGTTGTCTTCCATTTATTTTGCTGTGTGAACTTGGGAAAGTTGTTTAACCTCTCTGAGGTTCAGCTTCCCCAACTATAAAATAGAGATCTTAAAAGCATCTACTATATAGGGAGGTTGGGGGTACTCATCAAGATAATCCATGCAGATTGCTTAGCTTGGGCCCTGATGCGTGGCAGGTGCTCAGAAATGTGAGCTGCTTTTATTACTTTTGAGTGTTTACTGAAAACCAGGCTCTGTTCCTCATCTGTAAAATGGGTAGGCATAAAACACATCTACCTCAAAGAGTTCTTGTAAGGATCCAATAGACAGCTTAGAACAGTGTCTGGCACACAGTAGATGCTAAGTGTCTGCGGTTAACCTCTTATTTTAAGGTTAATGTAAGCTATTTGACGATTTTTATTCATTCACAAAAATGTTAGAGGAAGTTTACTGAGTTTCTCAAAACTTTCAAGTGGAAGGAATTCCCTGGAGGTCCAGTGGTTAGGACTCCTTGCTTTCACTACCGAGGGCCCGGGTTCAATCCCTGGTCGAGGAACTAAGATCCCGCAACCACAACCTTGCGGCGTGGCCAAAAAAAAAAAAAAAAAATTCCAAGTGGAATTTGGATTGGGACTGCATGGAATTTATAGATTATCTTGGGGGAACATTTTTTAGCTGAACAAGATGCATGTACAGGCCTTCTGTGAGGAATGTGGACAGACTCAGGGCCAGCTGAGGAATGAGCTCTGAGCTAGGTGTCTGATTTGGGAATGATGTCCCAGGCCCCGCCCAGAGTAGGGTGGGGGGAAAAGGGTCCCTGACACTCACCAGCGTCCAGGCCATCTCCTGGCATCTTCGGTAGTAGAACTGGCAGACCAAGACCTTATGGGGTGGCCACACAGGAGGGGCCCATTGGACAGTGGCCTCTAGGGGATCATCCTCTGAGAAGTCCACATCAGGGTACAGCTGGGGGGCATCTGGCTTCACTGAGGAAGGGGAGGTGCATTGAGCCAGGGCCTCCAAGACCACCCACCCCACACATAGCAAACCCCCACTCCCGCCTGTTACTTCGGGTTTCGAGGTTCACGAAGACTGGGGGCCAGAGAGGTTGGCCTGCCTTGGCCACCCAGACAAGGAGTTCGTCAGACGTGGTAAGCTGTTCCCGTGGAATGGTCACCCAGCTCTGCCCAGTGGGCACTGCCACAGTCCAGGTTTTGTTGGAATGGCTGTGAGGAGAGACGCGAGAATCGGGGCAGCATACAGTGGGCTGGGCCCAGAGCCGTAATGATAACATATTTTCTGCCTGGGTTCAAATCCCAGTTCTCCTGCTTCAGAGCTGTGTGACCTTGAGCAAGCAACTTAACTTCTCTGTGCCTCAGTTTCCTCATCTACAAAACGAGGGTGATAAAACTGCCTCCTGAGGGACTTCCCTGGTGGTCCAGTGGTTCAGACTCGGTGCTCCCAATGACCACGGTTCGATCCCTGGTTAGGGAACTAGATCCCACACGCCCCAACGAAGATCAGTGTGCCACAACTAAGACCCAGCACAGCCAAATAAATAAATAAGTAAATGTGTTTTTTAAAAAGTGCCTGCTGAAAGGGCTGAATAGGGGAGGGGAACAATGAGATGAGAAATGGACTGCATTTAGAACAGCAAGTGTCAGGGGCACAATACATGTTATATGAGCATTGGTTATTTTATTTACTGAGCACCTATTACATATACGCACATTTACTTCTATGCAACTGTTCAGTCAGCAAATATATACTTCTGTTGTAGAAGCTGGGAATAGGATTATGACCAAAGCAGGCAAGGACCCACTATCCGGAGCTGGTGTTCCAGTGGGGGAGGCAAATGAGAAACTCAAAAATATATAACTGAATAACTGATGGTGGTATAAGCGATATAAAGAACAATAAAGCAGGGTGAGGAGGATTCAGTGTGATGATGGGATGAAAAGTGACAGTGCTATTTTAGGAAAGGTGGTCAGGAAAGCTCTCTGATGAGACATTTGAATGAAGGCCTGAAGGATGTGGTGTGGAACCACGCGATACCTGGGGAAGAGCATTTTAGGAAGAGGGAGCAGCTGGTGCAAAGCTCCTGAGGCCAAACTGTGCCTGGTGTTTTACGAAGAACAGCGAGGAGGAGGCTTGTACTCTGGAGTAGAGTGAGTGAGCGAGAAAGTGGGAGGAGGTGAGGGCGGGGAGGTGACAGTCAAATTATACAGGGCCTGATGGGCTGCAGGAAGGATTCCGGCTTTTACCCTGAGTGAGGTGGGAGCCCTGGAGGGCTGTGAGCTGGGGAGGGACATGCCCTGATTCAAAAGTACACAGGTGTGGGACTTCCCTGGTGGTCCAGTGGTTAAGAATCCGCCTGCCGATGCAGGGGACAGGGGTTTGAGCCCTGGTCCAGTAAGATCTCACATGCCCCGCGGAGCAACTAAGCCCGCGAGCCACAACTACTGAGCCTGTGTGCCACCACTACTGCATACTGCACGCCTAGAGCCCGTGCTCCGCACCAAGAGAAGCCACCGCGATGAGAAGCCCACGCACCGCAAAGAAGAGTAGCCCCCAATCGCCACAACTAGAGAAAGCCTGCGCACAGCAATGAAGACCCAACGCAGCCAAAAATAAAATAAATTAAAAAATAAATTAATTAAAAAAAAAAAAGACTCCGTGCTCCCAATGTAGGGGGCCCGGGGTTCGAGCCCTGGTCAGGGAACTAGATCCCGCATGCTGCAACGAAGATCCCACATGCTGCAACTAAAACCCAGAACAGCCAAATAAATAAATAAATAAATATTTAAAAAAAAAATAAGAACAGAATTTCACAGGTGTCCTCTGGATGCTGTGGTGGAGAACAGACCGTGGGGCTAAGGGTGGAAACCGAGTCCAGGGAGGAGGTGACCGCATGGTCCAGGCCAGCGATGATGGGGACTGGACTATGGTGGGGGCTGAGGAAGTGAGGAGTGCCAGATTCTGGATAATGTAGAAGATAGAGCTGGCAAGGCCTGCTGATGGATCAGATGTGGGTGACAGAGAGAGAGAGAGAGAGGAGTTGAGGACATCCCAAAGGGTTGGATTTCAAAGGTTCAAATCAAGGCCTTCAGAAAAAAACAACAAAAACACATGTGTTATGTTATGTTGCTGGTAGGAACATAAAATGGTGTAGCTGTTGCGGAAAACAGTTAGGTGGTTCCTCAAAAAGTTAAACACAGAACTGCCATATGACCCAGCAATTTTACTCCTAGGCATATACCCCAAAGAACTGAAAACAGGGACTCAAAAACTTGGACACATTATGTTCAAAGCAGTGCTAGTCACGATCACCCAATTGCAATTGCCCAATGGTGGAAACAACCCAAATGTCCATGAACAGATGAGTGGATGAACATAGTATATCCATACAGTGGAATATTGTTCAGCCACAAAAAGGAATGAAGTTCTGATTCGCCACGACATAAATGAACCTGAAAAACATGCTAAATGAAAGAAGCCAGATACAAAAGACCACATGCCATATGATTCCATTTACGTGAAATGTCCAGAACAGGCAAATTCAGAGACAGAAAATAGATTAGTAGTTGCCAGGGGATAGGGAGTGTCTGCTGTTGGGGATGGAACTTCCTTTAGGGGTGATGGACATGTTTTGGAACTAGATAGAGGCACTGGTTGCACAACGTTGTGAATGTACTCAATGCCACCGAACTGTTCACTTGCAAACGGTTAATTTCATGTTATGTGAATTTCACCTCGTTTAAAAAAAGGGGAAGACCTTCTCTTACTCCCTCATCCTCTACCAATTAAAACCCTAGGCCCCCCCTTCTGGACATGGATGGTGGTGATGGTTGCACAACAATGTGACTCTACTTAATTCCACTGAACTGTACACTTAAAAAAGGCTGAGAAAAAAAGGTGGTAAATTTTATGCGTATTTTACCATCGTTAAAAAAAAAAAAAAAGACCAGCCTCCCATCCCAGTTCCCATCTTCAAATGTTCCTTTCCCTCTCCTCTCACTTAGCCAAACTTGAAATGAATTTGTGTTTCCATGTGTGATTCATTGTGAAGCAACATCAGTCACCCCCTCAGAATGTGGGCTCCACGAGGCTTTCTGTGTCTCTTTCACCGTTGCATCCCCAGCACCAGACCAAATGATCTTTTCATATGCTCAAAGAGGTTAAGCTATTTGCCTAAGGTCACACAGCAATAAAAACAGCTTCTAATCATTAAGCATTTTCTTTTCCAAGTGCATAACTCATTGAATTCTCAGAACCAACCTTGAGAGGCAGGTTCCATTATTATCACTACTTGATACAGGAAGAAACAGAGGCTCAGAGAGGGAAAGTGACTGGTCCAGGGTAACACAGCAAGGAAATAAGGGAACCTGGAATTGAAGGGCTTGAGAGTGGGGCAGGGCTGGGGGGTGCGGATGGGCAGGACTAATGGGTCCTCTCAACCTGAGAAGTCTAGAACCTGAGTGGTCACTCTTCCAAAGCCTCTGTTTCCCCAAATCACTCCATTGTACTCACTACTTCTGGCTCTGGAGGTACAGCGTGGAAGGGGCTCCCAAGTCCCCAAGAGGCTCCCATGAGCAGTTCAAGTCGCCCAAGGGTCCAAATCCATAGCACTGCAGTGGCCCAGGGCTGCCTGGAGAGGGAGGAGGGAGGGTCCGAGGGAAGGGGGTCAATTCCCCCAGCCGCCCTCCCACCCCAGAACTTGAACTCCCCCCACCCCCGACAACTGTGGAGGGCGATCCAGGGTCCCTTACGGAAGTGAGCAGCAGGAAGGGGGCGCTGGGCACCGCTCCCCAGGCTTCGGGCATAACTCCTCCCTTCCCTCTACCAGCCACATCCTGTTACCACCCGAAGAGCCCTTTCCCCTACCACCCCCCAACCCCGGACCCTGGCTCCCACCTCGCTGCCGCCCATTCCCCAACTCCTCTCCTCGCCCGGTCCCTGCCCCGGGGGGGAGCAGAGTGGCATCCGGACCTTTGTCATTCATTCCGCAAACTTGCGGTTTACCCCGGAGGATGTGCGCTTTCGCGGAGCGCGGCGGCAGAGCGCCGACACGAGTTCGCTCCGTAACTCACCCTGGGGCCGAGTCCTGCAGAACAGCAGCGTCAACAGGGGCAGCAGAACCAGCTTCGGGCGCGGCCGCGGCGGGAAGGGAGCGGCCCGGGTTCCCCGCATGGCGTCCCCGCACCCCCAGTCCGGCCCGGCCCTGCCCGGCCCAGCGCTGCAGCGCGGCCCGCTTAGCTCTCGGGGTCCAGCGCCCGAGCAGCGACGGGAAGCGCAGCCACCCCTCCCAGCCGCCTCCGCACCTTGCGCTTCGGCTCCCCGCCCCTTAGCTGCGCCGGAAAGTCCCTCGCAGGGGCTGAGGAGGGGTAGTGGGGGTGGGCGGCGCTGAGGCGTGGCCGAGCTCCGCAGACACCTGCCCCTCCCCCTCCCCCCCCCACAAACACGCACTCACAGGCTGCCGAGTCCTTTTGAATTTTTTAATCTGTGGGGTTGGAGAAGGTTCTGATCCGTTCCCCCCACTGAGCTTCCCACCCCAGGATATGAAGGGAACCCAGGGGTCCCTCCACCAACCCTGGGGTCCACAGCTCTAGAACCCCCAGCAGGCGAGGTCGGAGGGAGAGGGGCTGGCAGACAGGGGGAAGGGAGCGGGCAAAGGCTGGAATGGGGCAGCGGTATAATTGGGGCTGGCCAGGGGACAGTGGCCACGGTTGGGACAGGAGAGAGTGACAGTTCGGGTAAGGGTCTCAGCGTGGCCAGTTTGGGTAGAGTAGGGGCATCCATTGCCGCAGGAGACAGTATAGGCCAGGAAAGGCATGATATGGGCTGCGGAGAGGTCAGGGTCCCCATTTGGCCAGGCAGGGGCACAGCTTGCTCAGGGTCAGGATAGGCAGGCCGCTCAAAGGTCAGTGTTGGGTAGGGGGGGACTCTGGCCAAGTCCACAGTGCCTGACTTCTGAGACTCGCTGATGAATGAATGCATGAGGGGCCAGAAGCAGATGCCCAGCTGGACACCGGTTAGGTGGATGGCAGGGCTGGGGCATTCACCCTGGTGCTCCCCGGCTGCTCAGTTCCCCTTCTAGCAGAGGCTGCTGATTTCACTCTTGCTGCAACCGTACTTGCAACAGTTGCTGGAGAGGCCAGCCAGGACATCGTGGCTGGCCCGCAGCGCCCCTGGGGTGCCCTGCCAGCCCGGTCGGCCTCCATAGAAGGCCTGGGGGGACTTGGTCGGGGCCAGCCACTCGCTGGAGGCCACTGCCTCATCCAGCTCGCTGTCTGCATTGGAGTCTGCGTCTGGGAAGGCATCCCCTGCAAAAGATGAGAAGAGTTAGTGCTTGGGACTCTGTCATACCCAGAGTCCGGGCTCCTGGCTGGTCCAGCTACTTCTCTGTTCTTGTGGCTCAGCCTTGGGATTAAAGATTTTGATTCCACTCAGGCCTGGGTTCCCGCTTTGATGGGCAGCTTACTCAACCTCATTGAGCTTGACTTTCCTCTTCTGTCGTATCTTTTCCCCTACTATTTATTTACCGAGGACCTGATGGTTAAGAACATGTGTTTGGGAGCTGAACTGACTGAGCACCAATCCCGTTATCATCTCTCAGCTTCCGTTTCCTTGTCGGCAAAACGGGGATAGTAATAACTCCTACCTTCTAGGGTTTTATACAGAGTAGATGATTTAATTAATACCCATTTAAAAAAAAAAAAACTTAAAATAGTGTCTGGCACATGGTAGGCACTCAACTTTGTCCTAATCTGTTTTCACTCAATTTTGCCGCTTAACAAACCTGCAAGATACAGGGGCCGTGCCTCCCTTTTGCAGATAAAGAGGATCAGGGAAGGAAAGCAACTTGGTAGGAGGGTCACCTACTAGGTGGCAAATCTAGCCTTGTACTCACCACACCCCTCACACTCCCTTCCCTGAAGGCTTGGAAAGCACTTTAGTTTCGGCTTCTGAAAGGCACTTTCCAGTGTTGGGCAAAGAGCAGCCTTGCCTAACGCAGGGCATGGGGCTCCCAAGTGGCAGCAGACTTTTAGCTGGTGTGGATGGCTTGCTGCCCCTCCCTCATCCGGCTCCCCCAGCCTTGACACAGCTTTGAGGGCCTGGCCCATCTCCCCAGCTGCACGTGGTGGAGGAGGGACTCCCCTGCCCCAGCCCCTCATCTCACCTCCGTCCCTGGCTCCTTGGACCCATCTTGTGTCCTGTCAATGCCCCTGACACACACACAGCACCTCTCCAGCCTCACCCATAGCTTCATAGGCCAGGATGTCTGACCGCCTCCACCGGGAGCCCCCGCAGGTGAAGATGACTGCTCGGATGAATTCACGGCCGCAAAGCTTCACTCTGTAGGGTGCTGCCTGGGCCTCGGTCCACAGCTCCCCAGCCAGCACCCCCATGGCCAGCAGCAGCAGCAGCGGACGTTTGGCCATGCTGAACAGGGCTGCCTGAGATGTGAGAGGTGGCACAACGAGGCAGCTTCCTGTGGTTGGTGCCTCCACCGCCTCCTGGCCCCCCATTTCCACATCTTAGCTCCCGCCTCCTGTCGTGGAGGAGCAAAGTAACCTCCTTTATCTCCACCAGCAGAGAGGAGGCAGGCATGCGGCCCCCTCCGCCCCTCCAGCACTGACCTTTCCCATTTCCCAGGACCAAGCGATAACCTTTCGCCAGGGATGGGGTGATGGGGTCCAGTTCACTGTCATCTTCAACAGAGAGAGGTGAGAAGGCCTCCACTTAGCAGAGACCAGGAACCCAGACCCCCACCAGACCGGGAGAGAGGGCACGGCCAGTCCCCCATCACCACCATACTGCTAGGGTCCCAGGCCTCCTCCGTAATAACAACAATAATGAGTGCTTACACAGTATGGGCTATGGGGCCAGGCACTGCTCTAAATATGTATATTTGTTTAATTGATTGAATCCTCCCAACAACCTATGATAATAGTTCTCAAAATTTGAGCAAGCCTCAGAATCTCCTGGAGGGCTTGTTAAAACACAGATCGCTGGGCCCTACGTGCAGAGTGTCTGAAAATCTGCATTGGCAACAAATTTCCAGGCCATGCTGATGCTGCTGGTCCAGAAACCACACTTTTATTTTTTTTTTAACTTTTTATTTTATATTGGAGTGTAGCCAATTAACAATGTTGTGATAGTTTCAGATGCACAGCAAAGGGCCTCAGCCATACATATACATGTATCCATTCTCTCCCAAACTCCCCTCCCATCCAGGCTGCCACATAACATTGAGCAGAGTTCCCTGTGCTCTACAGTTGGTCCTTGTTCAGAAACCACACTTTTAAAAGCCACTGGACTATGAGACTAGGACGAAGACTGTCTCCATGTTACAGGTGAGGAAACAGAAGAGTGACCTAAGGTGCCCAAGATCAGCTAGTAAGTGGAGGTGAGAGTTGGGGTTCAAACAGAGCCTCTGGCTCCAGAGCTCATGCTCTCCAAGGGAAAAAAAAATTTTTTTAATTTTTATTGGAGTATAGTCGATTTATAATGTTGTGTTAGTTTCAGGTGCACAGCAAAGTGAATCAGTTATACATACACATATAGCCACTGTTTTTTTAGATTCTTTTCCCATATAGGCCATTACAGAATATTGAGTAGAGTTCCCTGTTCTATACAGCAGGTTCTTATTAGTTATCTATTTTATTTATAGTAGTGTGTGTATGTCAGTCCCAATCTCCAAATTTATCCCTCCCCCCAGGGAAAATTTTTAAGGATTAAAAAAAAATGTTGGGACTTCCCTGGTGGTGCAGTGGTTAGGAATCTGCCTGCCAATGCAGGGGACACGGGTTCGAGCCCTGGTCTGGGAGGATCCCACATGCTGCGGAGCAACTGGGCCCGTGAGCCACAACTACTGAGCCTGCGTGTCTGGAGCCTGTGCTCCGCAACAGGAGAGGCCACGACAATGAGAAGCCCGTGCACTGCGATGAAGAGTGGCTCCTGCTCGCTGCAACTGGAGAAAGCCCGCGCACAGAAACGAAGACCCAACACAGCCAAAAATGAATAAATAAATAAATAAATTTATTAAAAAAAAAAAAAAGTTGGGGCTTCCCTGGTGGTGCAGTGGTTAGGAATCTGCCTGCCAATGCAGGGGACACGGGTTCGAGCCCTGGTCCGGGAAGATTCCACATGCCACGGAGCAACTAAGCTCATGTGCCACAACTACTGAGCCCACGCGCCTAGAGCCCATGCTCCCCAACAAGAGAAGCCACTGCAATAAGCCCGCGCACCGCAACAAAGAGTAGCCCCCGCTCGCCGCAACTAGAGAAAGTCCGCGCGCAGCAGCAGACCCAACGCAGCCAAAAATAAATAAGTAAATTTATTTTTTAAAAAATTGTTATGGGGGGCTTCCCTGGTGGCGCAGTGGTTGAGAGTCTGCCTGCCAATGCAGGGCACACGGGTTCGAGCCCTGGTCTGGGAGGATCCCACATGCCACGGAGCAGCTAGGCCCGTGAGCCACAATTACTGAGCCTGCGCGTCTGGAGCCTGTGCTCCGCAACAAGAGAGGCCGCGATAGTGAGAGGCCCGCGCACCGCGATGAAGAGTGGCCCCCGCTTGCCACAACTAGAGAAAGCCCTCGCACAGAGACGAAGACCCAACACAGCCAAAAATAAATAAATAAATAAACAAAGTAAACAATGCGTTTAAAAAAATACATTAAAAAAAAAAGACTAAAGTTTAAAAAAAAAAAATTGTTATGGGGACAGAGTTTCAGTTTCGCAGATGAAAAGGGTTCTGGAGATGGATGGTAGTGATGGTTGCACGACCATGTGAATGTACTTTATGTCATTGAACTGGACACTTAAAATGGTTAAGATGGTACATTTCATGTTATGTGTATGTTATCATAATTTTAAAAATAATTTTTAAATGTTTAATATCATATACAGAGAGGAACTGTCGTGTGCTGGGCAATGTTTAACAGTGGGCTTTCCAGATACAAATGAACTTATTTACAAAACAGAAATAGACCCACAGACATAGAAGACAAACTTATCATTACCAAAGGGGAAAGGGGTGGGGGAGAGATAAATTAGGAGGTTGGGATTAACAGATACATACTACTGTATATAAAATAGATAACCAACAAGGACCTACTGTATAGCACAGGGAACTATACTCAATATTTTGTAATAACCTATAAGGGAAAAGAATCTGAAAAAGAATATATACATATGTATATATATATACACATATATGTGAATGTGTGTATAACTGAATCACTGTTCTATACACCTGAAACTAACACAACATTGTAAATCAACTATGCTTCAATTTTTTAAATAGTTTTTTAAAAATATTTATTTATTTATTTATTTGGCTGCACCGGGCCTTAGTTGCAGCACGCGGGATCTTTAGTTGTGGCATGTGGGATCTAGTTCTCTGACCAGGATCGAACCCGGACCCCTTGCATTGGGAGCACGGAGCCTTAGCCACTGGACCACCAGGGAAGTCCCTATACTTCAATTTTTTAAAAAATAAATTTATTTATTTTATTTTATTTATTTTTGGTTGCATTGGATCTTCATTACTGCATGCGGGTTTTCTCTAGTTGCTGCGAGCGGGGGGCTACTCTTCGCTGCGGTGCGCGGGCCTTTCATTGCGGTGGCTTCTCTTGCTGCAGAGCACGGGGGCTCTAGGTGCGCGGGCTTCAGTAGTTGCGGCTCGTGGGCTCTAGAGCACAGGCTCAGTAGTTGTGGCACACGGGATTAGTTGCTCCGCGGCATGTGGGATCTTCCCAGACCAGGGACTGAACCCATGTCCCCTGCATTGGCAGGCAGATTCTTAACCACTGCGCCACCAGGGAAGCCCCCTATACTTCAATTTTTAAAAGTATTAAAAAATAACAAAACAAAACAAGTAAACCCCAATGGGTTCTCCGGGAAAAAAAAGGCCCTGATTTATAGCAGTTATAGGTTTCTGGCCAATTTCAAGCTACCAGCGTGATATCAGTGTGATGTTGCCAAATTCCTGAAAAGGTAACAATCCGTTTTCACAAGTCAGTATAAGCCGGCTCCAGGACACCACCAAAATGTGAAAAACATTGCAATTTGCGCAATTTAAAAAATAATGAATTTTTTTAAACACCCATGTCATCATTACCCAGATCAAGAAGAAGGACAGTGCCAGCACCACAGATGTCAACCCCCCCACCCACGCATCCCTGGTCACAATTTCTTCCCTACAGAGGTAACCACCATCCTGACTTCAGCCATCACCACTTCTTTGCTTTTTATTCGTTTTGTGTGTGTGTTTTTTTTTTCACCGTGCCACATGGTTTATGCGATCTTAGTTCCCCAACCAGGGATTGAACCCAGACCCTCTGCAGTGAGAGCTTGGGGTCCTAACCACTGGACCGCCAGGGAATTCCCTGCTTTTAATTAGTTTTAACACCAACCTGGGCATCTCTGAAACAGATAACTGAATCTCTGAAACATAACTAAGTCTATTTCTTTTTTTTTTTTTTTCCTTTTTTTTTCGTTCTAACAAATTGAACTTTTTATCAAAGTTCATACAGATCTGGGCACATACAGAAAAGTGCCCAGATCATCAGTGCACACCTGGAAGAATTTTCACAAACTGAACACACTTCTGCATCCACCCCTCAGGTCCAGAAACAGAACATTCCCAGCCTCCATCCAGAGCAGGGAAATTAAACTCCACCGTCTGGGAGGAGGAGTATGGAAGAATTTGTGGACATATGTTAAAACTATACTAACTAATAAACGCTTTGAGTGAGATGCTTTGAAGCTATGCAAAGATCCTGTTTCCCGTTCCGCCCACTGATGTTAGCATTCATTGGTGGATCGTGTGCATTTGCTATTATATATTATTTGGAATTCTTCTGTAAGGAAGAGCTGTTTCATCTCCATTTATTTACTTGTTCAATTATTTGTTTATACCAATATGGACTCATGAATAGTTATTTTTATTCTTTGGGTTAAAATTCAATACTATTATTATTTATTTCACCGCCCAAGTTGTTTCAGCTTCAGCCATTGGGAGCTCTTTCAATTGGTCCCTGCTCTAAGCATTTTCTTTCAGGCACTGCTCTTTTGACATGACTCTCTCTCTCTGTCTCTCTCTGTCTCTCTCTGTCTCTCTCTGTCTCTCTCTCTCTCTCTCTCTCTCTCTATATATATATATATATTTAAGTACTTCCTTACTGTCTGGCACCACAAGATGTTCCAGGCTCATCTTGCATTTCCCCTGCCCCAGTCCTAGTATCAGCCATTTTCCCAAGGAGCCTGTGTTCCCTTCACTGGAGAGTGGCATTGAGAAGCCAAGACCTGGATGCTGAGTCTGTTCATTGCTACTGAGGGTGGGAGTTGATGTTGTTGCTTCTGGGCCTTCTCAGCTGATAGCATCACTTTTTAAAAAAAAATATTGAGGTAAAATTCATATGAAATCAAATTGACCATTTTAATGTTACATGTACATGCATGTGCACAGTAGCACTAGTCACAATAGCCAAAAAGTGGAAACAACCCTGATTCCCATCAACAGATGAATGGATAAACAAAATATGGTCCATCCATACAATGGAATACCACTCAGCCTAGAAAGGAATGAAGCAATGACACACGCTACAATGTGGATGAACCTTGAAAACATTATGCTGAGTGAAAGAAGCCAGACACCAAAGGTCACATAGTGTATAATTCCATTTATAGGAGATGTCTGGAATAGGCACACCCATAGAGACAGAAAGCAGACTAGTGGTTGCCAAGGGTTGGGAGGAGGGAGGAATCGGGAGTAATTCCTATCAGGTATATCTCCGGGGTGATGAAAACATTTTGGAGCTAGACAGAGGTGGTGGTTGCAAAAGATTATGAATATACTAAATACCACTGAATTGTTCACTTTAACACGGTTAATTTTATGTTATGTCAACTTCACCTCAATTTATTTATTTATTTGTTTGGTTTTTTTGTTTTTTGTTTTTTGCCACACCGCGCAGCTTGTGGAGCTTCCCCAGCGAGGGATCGGAACCGTGCCCCCTGCAGTGGAAGTGCAGTCCTATTTAATTATTTATATTATATATTTTTAAATTTCACCTCAATTTACAAAAAACAACAATAAGGGCTCTGGTGATGGGCAGAGCTGGGTTCAAATCCCATGTCTGCCTAGTTCCTGCTGTGTGACCTTCGGCAAGTCACTTAAGCTCTCTGTGCCTTGGTTTCCTCACCTGTAAAACAAGGAGGATTCAATGAGTGCGTCAAATTCTTTAAACAGTCTGTGGCATGCAGTAAGTGCTGCTTAATTAAATGTTATTTCTTTTTTTTTTAATTTTTTAATTTTTTAAATTTTTATTTTTATTTTGGCTGCATTGGGTTTTTGTCGATGCACGAGGGCTTTCTCTAGTTGTGGCGATCGGGGGCTACTCTTCGTTGCGGTGTGTGGGCTTCTCATTGCGGTGGCTTCTCTTGTTGTGGAGTGTGGGCTCTAGGCATGCGGGCTTCAGTAGTTGCGGCACATGGGCTCAGTAGTTGTGGCACGCGGGCTCTAGAGCTCAGGCTCAGTAGTTGTGGTGCATGGGCTTAGTTGCTCCTCAGCATGTGGAATCTTCCCAGACCAGGGCTCGAACCTGTGTCCCCTGCATTGGCAGGCGGATTCTTATCCACTGTGCCACCGGGGAAGCCCCTTAAATGTTATGTCTACTTGACACATCCCCTTTGGATTCGAACTTTATTCCTTTGTCCTTTTCTTCATGACAGACTCCTGGCCTTGGTTGCCCCCAAGGCCAAGGACAATGCTCCAGAAGACAGGAGTCGTATCTGACTGTACTGCTTCAAATGGGCTGATGAATAATATGCTCCCCTCCTCTGCCTCTTCTCCTGGCCACTCTCTAGGGATGTACCCTTCTGCCCTTTTCTCCATATCCCCAATCCTGGCCCAGGGGTTGCTGATGAACAAACACATCAGGAAATATCTGTTGCCTGACTGTTTGACTTTAACTGACTGTCCCAGAACCAGAAGCTTCTTTTGTGCCTCACACAGAATCAGAATTTTGAGCCCATCACAGCTGAGTGCAAATCCCAATTCCTGCGAGCAAGGCACTGCACCTCTATGAGTTCCTTGGGAAGATGTAGATAATAAGCGTATCTACTTTATGGGGTTGTTTGAGGACTTGGGTGAAATTATGTAAAGTGCTTAGCACCGGGCATAACACCCAAGTACAGAGGGTTGAATGGTGATCACCTCCTGGTGATATATCGCAGGACCTGTGAACGTGATCTTATTTGGAAAAAAGGATCTTTGTGGATATAATTAAGGACTTTGAAATGAGATCATCCTGGATTATATGGGTGGGCCCTAAATCCAATGACAAGTGTTAATAGGCAGAGACAGAAGAGATAAACCAAGTGAAGATAGAGGCAGAGATGGGAGTGATGTAGCCAAAGAGACCAAGTCATGCCAGGAGCCACCAAAAGCTGCAAGAGAGCAAAAGATCCTCCCCTAGAGCCTTGGCAGGGAGCCACGGCTCTGTTGACACTTTGATTTCGGACTTCTGGCCTGCAAAACTGTGAGCGAATAAATTTCCACTGCTGGAAGCCACCCAGTTGTGGTGAACTGTTACAGCAGCCATAGGAAACTAATATATAAGAATTGGGAAATGTTACCTGCTACCAATATCATTATTGTTACTGTCATCAACATCATCATCACCACCATTATCATGGGCAGCATAAAAATGCACTTAAGGGACTTCCCTCGTGGCGCAGTGGTTGAGAATCTGCCTGCCAATGCAGGGGACACGGGTTTGAGCCCTGGTCCGGGAAGATCCCACATGCCACGGAGCAACTAAGCCCGTGTGCCACAACTACTGAGCCTGCAGTCCAGAGCGTGAGCCACAACTACTGAGCCCACGTGCCGCAACTACTGAAGCCCGTGCGCCTAGAGCCTGTGCTCCACAACAAGAGAAGCCACCGCAATGAGAAGCCCGCGCACCACAACGAAGAGTAGCCCCCGCTCGCCGCAACTAGAGAAAGCCCGCGCACAGCAACGAAGACCCAACACAGCCAAAAATAAATAAATAAATTTATATTAAAAAAAACACCTACAACCCAGATCTTTAAAAAAAAAGCACTCAAATCTTACCAATCCATCCTAAATAAAGCCATTCTCCTAATTCGTTAACTAATTTTATTTATTTTTCTTTCTTTCTTTATTTAATTTTTGGCTGTGCCAGGTCTTATTTGCAGCATGTGGGATCTTTTAGTTGCGGCATGCGGGGTCATAGTTGCGGCATGCGGGGTCATAGTTGCGGCATGCGGACTTCTTAGTTGTGGTATGTGAACTCTTAGCTGTGGCATGCATGCGGGATCTAGTTCCCCGACCAGGGATCAAACCTGGGCCCCCTGCATTGGGAGTGTGGAGTCTTACCCACTGGACTACCAGAGAAGTCCTTTTATTTTTGAACAGTTAATACATTCATGGGCTTCAGAAAACGAAAAGTATAAGGTTTATGCTGCAGTATCTCCCTCCCAAGTCTTAGTTCCCCTCTCTTCCCCCACAGGTAACCCACTGCTCTTGATTTCCTGAGTATCTTTCTGGAATTTCTGTGCACATATGAAAAGAAATATGAATACAAGTCCTTATTCCCCCACCCCCTCCAACACACACACACCTGCTTTTACATTAAAGGTAGCATTAAAATGTTGGGTTTTTTATTGTGGTAAAATATATATAACATAAAATATACCATTTTAGCCATTTTTAAGTATAAAGTTCAGTGGCATTAAGTACATTCACATTGTCATGCAACTATCACCATCATCCATCTCCAGAAATTTTTCATCTTCCCAAACTGAAACTCTGTACCCAGTTAAACAGGTACTCCCCATTTCTCCCTCTCCCAGCTCCTGGTAACCACCATTCTACTTTTTGTCTCTATGAATTTGCTTATTCAAGGTACATTGCAAATTGGAACGATACAGGACTTTCCCTTTTGTGTCTAGATTCTTGCATTTAGCATAATCGTTCAAGGTTCATCCATGTGGTAGAATGTGTCAGAATTTCAGTTCAAGGTAACATGTTTTACATATTCTTCTGCACCTTCCTCCTCCACCCCCGCCCCAACTTAACAACAAATGCTGGAGTGCTCCCCTTTCCAAAGCTCTCTTTGCACCCTTGTCATTTTCTACAGCCGGATAGTATTTTGCCATGTAGATACCCCATAGTTAATTTCACTGCCAGAGACAGACATTTTTTTCATTTGTTTGTTCTTAGGTTAACACTGCAGTGAAGAACCTTGCACAAATGTCATTTCACACATATGCAAGTGTATCTGTATATAAATTCTGCAATGTGAGATTTCTGGCTCGAAGATTATGTGCATTTGTAATTTTTACAGATATTACCAAATTTCCTTCCTTGAGGGTTAGATTAATTCACACTCCCTCCAGCAATGGATGAGAGTCCTGTTTCCCTTCAGCTTCACCAACAGAATATTATCAAACTTTGGATTTTTGCCAAAAGAACAAGTGAAAAATGGTATCTCAGAGTAGAGAAAATTTGCATTTGCCTAACCACAAGCAAGATGGAACATGTTTCCATATTTCCATGTGTTTAAGAGCTATTTATAGTTTTCTTTTTCCTCTCTGGTCACCTTCCTTGTCCATTATTCTTTTAGGTTGCTGATCTTTTCCTTCCTGATTTCTAGGAGTTGGTTTTTTTTTAAATTTTTGTTTCTTTTTTTAAAAAATTAATTAATTATTTTTGGCTGCGTTGGGTCTTGGTTGCTACGAGCCGACTTTCTCTAGCTGCCACAAGCAGGGTATACTCTTTATTGCAGTACGTGGGCTTCTCACTGAGGTGTCTTCTCTTTGTCGCAGAGCACGGTCTCTAGGCGCACAGGCTTCAGTAGTTGTGGCACGCGGGCTCAGTAGTTGTGGTGCACAGGCTTAGTTGCTCCGTGGTATGTGGGATCTTCCCAGACCAGTGCTCGAACCTGTGTCCCCTGCATTGGCAGGCGGATTCTTAACCACTGCACCACCAGGGAAGTCCCTTGTTTTGTTTTGTTTTGTTGGCCGCTCCAGCAGCTTGCAGGATCTCAGTTCCCTGACCAGGGACTGAACCCGGTCCACGGCAGTGAAAGCCCGGAATCCTAACCACTAGGCCACCGGAACTCCCCTAGCAGTTCTTATACGTTAAGGAAGCTTACCATATGGTTATGAAATGTGTAGTAAATATTTTTTCCCAATTTGTCATTTCTCTAAACTCTTAAGATTACTGACCACTAACATTTATTGAGGATTTGCTACATGTCTGGCTTTGTCCTAGGTACTTTAAACACACCATCTCTTTTCAACCTTATTGACACCATTTTTCATCTCTAAATACTACAACACACATTTTCCTACATAATATGATGCCATTTTCACACCTAACAAAATATACAATCATTCTTCAGTATCATCTTACACCAAAGCGAATGTTAACATTTCCCTGAGTCTCTGAAATATCTGTTTAGGGTTGGTTTAGAGCAGTGCTGGCCAATAGCACTTTCTCTGATGATGAGAATGTGTTTTCCCATACAGTAGTCACTAGCTACATGCGGCTGTTGAGTGCTTAAAATGTTTCCTGTGAGACTGAGGAACTGAATTCTTCATTGTATTTTATTTTAGTTTCTTTAAGTTTTAATAGCCACATGGAAAATTACAGGCCAATATCCCTGATGAAGCTAGATGCAAAAACTCTCAACAAAATATTAGCAAATCAGGGACTTCCCTGGTGGTCCAGTGGTTAAGACTCTGAGCTTCCACTGCAGGGGCTAGGGTCCGACCCCTGGTCAGGGAACCAAGATCCTGCATGCCCTGCAGCTCGGCCAAAAAAAAAAAAAAATTAGCAAATCAAATTCAACGATACATTAAAGGGATCATACACCACGATCAAGTGGGATTTATTCTAGGGATGCAAGGAGGTTCAACACCTGTAAATTAATCAGTGTGATAAACCACATTAACAAAATGAAGGATAAAAATCATGTGATCATCTCAAAAGATGCAGAAAAAATATCTGACAAAATTCAATATCCTTTCCTGATAAAAACTCTCAGCAAACTGCTATTCAGAGGAAATGTACTTAATGTAACAAAGGCCATATATGACAAGCCCACAGCTAACATCATACTCAACACTGAAAGTTTTTCCTCTAAGATTAGGAACAAGACAAAGATGCCCACTCTCACTACTTCTATTCAACATAGCACTGGAAGTCCTAGCCAGAGCAATAAGGCAAGAAAAAGAAATAAAAGGCATCCCCTCCCGTAAAAATAGCCACACAGGACTAGCAATTACCATATAAGACAGTGCAGATGTAGAATATGACTTCCTCACCCAAATACATCTCACCTGTACTCACTTTCTCCATTATTCCCCTCCCACTTGGCCCTCAGCCTTTTGCAATGTGATATCTGCCCCCTGGCAAATTGCCACTGAACCCAGGTCTCACCCCAGCCCTGCTTCTCCCCAGATTCTATCATAGCTTCATTGGTTCATGCAAAGCCCTCACCAGTTTAATTTCTGTCCCCTCCATCCCAGATCCCCAATTCCTTGCCCTTCCCAAACCTTTGCCAGCATCTCTAAGGCATTTGCTACATGTTCTTAAGCTGGTAGATATTCTTAAATAATAGGATGTATCATTTTGTATGTTTATACTTTTACTTTACATGTTTATACAAGTATGTTGTAATTTTCAAAATGACATTGTATACTAGATCTCCATCTGTATCCTTTTCAGTGATACATTGTGGGATTTTTTGTTTATTTTGTTGCCTTTTTTTTTCTTTTTTTAACCAGATTGAAAGCATTTATTAACTTCTTTCCTTCAGCCTCCTCCCAACAAAAAGTTGTCTTTCCACTGGGGGTGGGATTTGGGGGGACGGGGAATAGGTTGACACAGGTTCATGTAGATATGCATGCACCCCAAGCATTTTCTCTAAAAGCCCAAGTATTTAGGGCATTGTCTCTCAGATCTTTGTTATTTTTAAATCTCAGTCCATTCCTTTCTTTTACAAATCTTCTTTTCAGTGCCTCCAGAAATAGGTTTCCATGCGTGAAGATTGTCTTCACGCATCAAATTCATGGATATATCTGCAGTGTTTATATATCAAACATATATATATATATATATTTCTTTTACCCTACTGTGTACATAGTTTGAAAAGTTAGAAGAACCACCCTGGGCTTCCCTGGTGGCGCAGTGGTTAAGAATCCACCTGCCAATGCAGGGGACATGGGTTCAAGCCCTGGTCCGGGAAGATCCCACATGCTGCGGAGCAACTAAGCCCGTGCGCCACAGCTACTAAGCCTGCGCTCTAGAGCCCGCGAGCCACAACTACTGAGCCTGCGTGCCACAACTACTGAAACCCGCGTGCCTAGAGCCTGTGCTCCGCAACAAGAGAAGCCACCGCAATGAGAAGCCCGCTCACTGCAATGAAGAGTAGCCCCTGCTCACCACAACTAGAGAAAGCCTGCGCATAGCAACGAAGACCCAACGCAGCCAAAAATAAATAAATTAAATAAATTAAAAAAAAAAGAAGAAGAAGAACCAGCCTGCTAATCATTCACTACACCTCGTGTTTAATAAGCAGAAATGCACAGGCTTTTAAGATGAATTTCCAGCATAACAGAAGGACATCTTGTTTGCATTTCAATGCACCAAGTGCCAGATTCTTATTTCATTACTCGCTGGCACATTAATGGATGGCTCTTAATTTCTTTTTTTCTCTCTTTTAGCAAAACTCCATGAAGACCTCTCACTCGTGCCACTTGGGTCAGGAGCAAGGTTGCCTTATTTTAAAACGCTATAGTGTCTGAGTTTCACCGCATCAGCATCACATTTTTTAAGAGCTACTTTGTTGCTTTCACTGGTAGATTAGTACTCTATATCATTCAGCATTCTTATTTCATCTTTCTAGTCCCCGAGGGATGGACACCTACATTGCTTCCAACTTCCTGCTTCAATGAGCATTCTTATCTGGTGCAAAACTCAGTGAATATAAAAACTTGGAACAGAATTACCAAAGTTGTAGTTCTCTCAATTTAACAGGGATCCAAAAACTGGCTTAAACAAGAGAGAATGTTTGTCTCTGCTGGCAGACAGCCTGGGGACCCTCGGTCCTTCTGTCAGTTGCTCCACCATCCTCCAGGGCAGTATCTCCAAGGACATTTGGCTGTGTCTGGGGACATCCTTGGTTGTCACACCTGGCGAAGGGAGGGGGGTGGGAAGGTTGTGTGCTACTGGCATGTAGTGAGTGGTGGCCAGGTATGCTGCTCAATACTCTACAGTGCACAGAATATCCCCCTGCGACAAAGAACAATTCGGCCTCAAATGTCAATGATGTCGCCTGCCCTACAATAGTCCCCACTCTTTTTTTTTTTGTTTTTGGCCAAACTGCGAGGCATGCAGGACCTTAGTTCCCCAACCAGGGATGGAACCCATGCCCCCTGCAGTGGGAGCTTGGAGTCTTAACCACTGGACCACCAGGGAAGTCCCCCACTCCTTTTTGTCATGACTGATGCGTTGAAGACACTGGGACAGTTGTCCTGTAGCACACTCAACCCTCGGGGTTTGTCAGTTGCTTCCTGATGTCATTTAACTTGTTCCTCTACGCTTCCCATTTCCTGCAAACTGGATGTTAGGTCAAGAGACCTGATCAGAGTCAAGTTTAACATTTTGGCAAGATGTGTCCCAGGGGAAGCTGTGAACTTCCATTGGTATCACATCAGGAGGCCCCGGAGGCCCAAGGGTCCCTCTACTGTGATGCTCAGTTTCATTGCAGCTAACACTGGTGACAGTCTGGCCTCTGTGATGAAGTCTGCACCCCTACACCTAGTGAACCCTGGGCGTACATTGTTCCCCATCATCTTCTCACCTGATGTTTGATAACACCCGTCGATGAATACTGCCCAAATCAATTATTTCATTGGCTTCTGCAAAATGGTGATTGTTCTAATTCTCTCATTCCTTCTAGTTTTTTTGGCCATGCCACACAGCTTGCGGGATCTTAGTTTCCCGACCAGGGATGGGGCCAGGGATCAAACCCAGGGCCCCTGCAGTGGAAGCGCGCAGTCCTAACCACTGGATCGCCAGGGAATTCTCTCCTTCCACATTTTTTAGCTGGCATTCTTAGACTGTTTGGTGACCATGAAAAGTTACTAATGGGAAGGCAAGACCGTGCTTAATTCCTTACTTTTAATTACCAACATTTTCGGAAAGGAGTTGGCTGAGAGCTTCTTCCAATGGGTTAATAAGTGTGTGTGCGTTTTAACTTTCAAATCGAGGTATAACATACATAAAGTGCACAGATCTTAAATGGAGAGCTCAGGGAATTTTTACAGCTACATACCCGTGCAACCACCACCAGATAAAAATATAGAGCATTTCTAATCCCACACTACCTTCCCTGCCATTAAGTTTTATAATGAGTAATTTTAATTGAAGAAATGATTTCCAGGCTTGGTTGTACCCATCTTGGGGGTTCAAGGACTTCAGGAAGGTGGGGAAATGGGTGAGAAGTAAAAATAGGGCTTCTTGGCACTCCCCCACCCAACATGGCTGGCTCTGGCACCCAAACCTGTCTCACAGAAGTAGCTGCAAGGGTCGAGCAACTTGCTTTGCCAGTCAGGATTTATCCCGGGCACCTCCTGCCTGGAAGTCTCATTAATTCTTGGGGCTCAGCTAGCATTTCCAAGCAGATGGGGACTGCCCCTTCTAGTCTTCCATCGAGGGTCACACCCAGGGGCAGCAAAGCACACTGGAAAGTTCCAGAAAAGGAGACAGGCTGTCTGGGTTCTGCTGCCTTCAGTTACATGATCCTAGAGGAGGTACTTTCCCTTCTGAGCCTTTGTTTGCTCACCTGTCAAGTGGGGGGAATATTCCGCTTTGCTGGGTTCTTGGGAGGATTTCTGCAGAATCATCAGACTACCTTTACATTTCTGACCTCACCTCTTGGCACTTTCCTCTTTGCTAATTCCACCCCTGCCAGATGTTTGTTCCAGTCTCCAGGCCTTTGCTTCTGCAGTTCCCTCCACCTCGCTTTTGTGGGGCTTGCTTGCTTTCTACAATTCAGGCGCAGTTCGAATGACCCCCTCCTCAGGTTACATGGGCTACAGCAGTCTCTCTTATCATGCACACTCTAATGTTGATTTTTTTTTTTTTCCTTTAAAGAGTCTTTGTTGTTGTTTTTTAAATTGAAGTATAGTTGATTTACAATGTTGTGTTAGTTTCAGGTGTAGAGCAAAGTTATTCAGAGATATATATATATATATATATATACACACTTTCTCAGCTCCTTTTCCCTTATAGGTTATTACAAAATATTGAGTATAGTTCCCTGTGCTATATTATCAGTCCTTTCTGATTATTTTCGATATAGTAGCGCCTCACAGCTCTTACGAACCTGTCTTGAGTATTAATTTCACTGCTTATCGTGTCTCCTCCTGTAGTAGAATGCAGAGTCTAGGGACTTGTCTGCTTTTTTCACTTTTACAGCCAGGGCCTTGCACGAGGAAACTGTAATGTTCGTTGAACTAGGAAACATAAGCCCAGAGAGGTGGAGCCACTTTCTCATTTGTCACACAGCAAAATCTGAATTAGAACTTCAGGCTCTGAGCCTTTGCTTTCTTTTCCCTCCCTCTTTGGTGGGGATTAGGACACAAAATTTAAGGGGTGTCAAAAAAATTAGTCATCGAGATATTTTTAAAAGTCAAAATTGGGAATTCCCTGGCGGTCCAGTGGTTAGGACTCTGCGCTTTCACTGCGGAGGGCCAGGGTTCAATCCCTGGTCTGGGAACTAAGATCCTGGCCAGCTGTGCCGCCGCTAGGAAAAAAAAAAAAAAAAGTAGAAAGAAGCAAGCTGTGTGTCGCCGCCAGGAAAAAAAAAAAAAGTAAAAATTAATGTCAACAAAAAGCAAAAGATGAGATTCGACCTTGCACTCGCATGACTCACCCCGCCCTAATCCCAGTCCTGGCAGATCCCGTCTTTATTTAAAATTTTGCTATTCTGTTCACCATGGATTTATTTTTTTCCCATTAATTTTGATATTTAAAAAATATTGCAATATTTCATTAGAATGTTATTCATCTTGATGATTGAGTTTTCCCACCCAAGACGCTCACCCTAGTACAAGCCCCGCCTTTGTCTCTTCTCCTCCCCTAGAGAAACTGAGGCACGGAGGACTCGGGGTGGGAGTGGGGGAAGGATGGGGGAGCTGTGTGGAGCCGGTTGAGCAACCCGAGCTGCCCCGGGAGGGGCTGGACGCTGACCTTTGTTTATCGCCCGCGGTAGAAGCAGCTAATTAAGTCTCCCCCGCCTGCGGGAGACCTTTCCCAGGTCGGCGCGCGCCTCCTGCGGGGCCGAGATGGCCGCGGTAGCCCCGGCAGCGGTGACCTTTCCGGGTCCAATGGGGCGGGGAGGCGGGAGAGCGGGATGGGTTGAGGCGGAAATGGTGGCGGGGGTGTCGCGGTCCTGGGATCGAACCCCGCCTCGGCCCCCCACGTTCATCCTACCACCATAGGGTAATAGGGGGAGGGAAAGAACGCCCGGTGACGTCATCGAACCCCGAGCCCGGCCTCCGCCGCCGACGTCACAGACAAGCAGCGCAGCGTCACCGCATTCCTCCCGTGACGTCAGCGCGCGAGGCCAAGAACTGGCCCATAGGGGAAGGGAGAAGTCTGAAGGAAGAGATCTTTCCTTTCTCGCACTTTATATTTGGTAAGGCGTTTAAAGTACGCAGAAACGGACTACCACTCCCATCTGGCCTTGCGTGCTGCGCATGAGCACAGCTTCCAGCGAGAGAGCGCGGCAAACCTTTGGGCTAGATTGACGTCCCTTTAGTCGAACCAAAAGGCAAGTTTTACGGCCGCAAACCAGTCCGACCTCACAGGCCCCACCCCTTTATTCTTAGCCCGCAGCTTCCTTGAGGGAGTGACGGGCTCCTCTGCCTTTGAGGGCTTAGTTTCCTTTGATTAACATTCACACCGATGAATCAGAGCGCCGAGAAGTCGAGAGGATGTTGAAATACGTGCCTTGGAGCCAATAGCTTAGCGGCAGGGCCTGGCGCCGTCCAATCACTTTTCCCAGTGCCGCCAATCACCCTGGACCCCGCCCCCGGCGCGTGACGTAAGTAGGGTGGGTAGCAACAGTTGCCCCGGTGAGGGAAACGGAGGCGCCATAGCCACGGTAGTCGTGGCGACCAAGCAACCCGGCAACGCGAGTCAACAACAACAACCGACCGGCCGACCCCCACCCCCACCCCCCTGGCCCGGCCTGGGGACCCCGGCACGTTCTGTCCCCCTCCCAACATCGCCTCCGAGACCTGTGGAAAGCCCTTCCGCGGACAGAAGTAGGGAGAAGCCGAGGTAACCCGTGCGGCCCCAGGGTGGCGGTCCGGGCCGGGGAGGACAGCGATGCCCGGGCGGCGGGTGTCGCTGTAATCATAATCTTGGGGGAAGGGGCGAGCGGTCAAAATGGCGGCGGCGACTGTCGGGGCCGTGGGGGAGGGGGCTGGGGCCCGGCTGGGGCTACACCACCCGCCCCCGGGCCCCGCAGCCCGGCCCCCGCGAGGGGCGGGCGCTCGCAGGCAGACGGCGAGTGGAGGTAGGCCGGCTAGCCGGGGCGGGGGGCTTTTATATGTCGGGAGGCGCAAGGGGGCGGGACTGGGAGGGCTGGGCCAATGGGAACGAGGGAGGGGCGAGGCGGGACCGAAGTGGGTGGGCGGGGCCAGCTCATAAGGTGTGGGCGGGACCGGCCGGTGTCCCGGGAACCGGGTGGGGCAGCTGCCGCCTAGGCATTCCTGCTCCCCTAAGCGATGGAGGTCACCTGTGCCTTGTCACTTTAGAACCTGCCAGGACTCTGTCTACCACATGTGTGGCCTCAGTTTTCTATCCTGTAAAGTGGGGAGAATCACTGCCATCGCCTCTTTTTTGCATTTCAGGGACTCCTAATTCCTTTCAGGAATTTCTCTAGGGCTCATTCTTGAACTTTTTACTCCTATCTACTTTTTCTGAATTTTTTTATAGATTAACTGTTATTCTTGATTTCAACATTGCTGTTCGCTCCTACATCTGCCTTCTCTCTGAGAAGAGGTGAAGGTAGACAATTTCATGAAGCTGTGGGTAGGGGTATGGCTTTAGTCTGGACGATTTGGTTCGCAGAAAGTGAAGCCCATGGCAGAGAGGAGTGATCTTGGGTGACTGAGTTAGAAGAACAGAAACTTGATTGCTTCTATGTGGGCAGCTCTAAGATCTAAGATCTCATCTTGTCCCTGGGCAGGGGGCTTGTTCCTGGAGATGGGACCATTCCTAGCTGTTCTGCCCATTCTGGTCTTCCTTTGGGGAAGGAAGTAAATGATGGAGTAAAGGGCGCCTGAGGAAGTTTATGACGCTGCTTCTCTTGGCTAGACACATGTTTTTGTGTCAGTCAAGTTGGTGTCAACTGGGTCACATGTCACTGAGGAGGTACCAGCTTCCAGAGCCACGTGGGCAGGGAGCCGGGACACCGAGGTCAGAGGGAAGGGGAAGTGTTCCACGTTTGTTAGAGGAGAATCTGAGTGACTGCTTTGCCGGGAGACAAGATCTGCCAGCTTGGGGAAGATTTTTTTTTTTTTTTTTTTTTAAATAGCAGCTGGGCCAAGTCCACTGTGCTTATTCTCTGTCTTGCTTTGGAGCTTGGCATCAGCAGAGCCGAGTGCATGCTGCAGCCGTTTTCTTTTAAAATCAATTAGTAAACTTCAGGGAGAAGGAACGTTTCAGGTTCTCCCAAAGCCTTCCCTCAAGAATTTGAGATAAGGCTTGGGGGTGTCACTTCTCCAGGGACTTTTCCCAGGTCAGGAAATAACCTGATCTGGGAAATATTTCTAAAATCTAGAAATAACCAAGTTGCCAGGTCATCGGCACCTATTAGAAAGGCAAGCTCTGAGCAGAAAGTGATCTAGTCTTGTTAACTGCCCCTCCCCCTTCTTATAGCTTATGCATTTGAAAGGCCCAAGCCCAGAGGGGCTATTAGACTCCTGAAGGGAACACTGGCTTTGGTCACTTGTCCTTGAAACAAACAACTGCTTTCTAGCTGTATGCTCCTGGGCAAGTAACTTCTCTGGACCTTAGTTTCCTCCCATCTAAACTAGGGACAGTGATCCTTGGTAATGATTTTAATCTCATATTACTTTGCTGTGGATCCCATAAAAGAATACATGTTGAGCATCAAATACATAGTAACTGCTCAAACTATGTTGGCTGCTACTGTTATTATGATGGTTGTTGCTTCCTGCTCAGCCTTTGGAATTATACCATTCGCGTTTATTTTTATCATTTTGAATCGGGTGACAGCCTAGTGGCTTTAAAGCTTGACTCACTTGCTGTGTGGGCCGATGACTGGGATCCTGGGAAGCTGAGTGCTAGGACTCTAGTTTCTAGTGGGAAAGTGTCACTCTCCTAAGGCCCTTCTCCAGCTTTAGGAGGGTAGCCAGAAAGAAAATTTTTCCCTGGGCCCAGGCTCAGATCCAGCCCTCCGGGAGGCAGCTGGATGAGCTGGAGCTGTGGGTGTCATGGGAAAGGTGGGGACCTGGGAAGGGTGTCTCTGGAGCTAAGGGTCTCTCCCTCCCCTTCCTGCCACACGCCCCAGCATTTTGGGGCTGAAGACAGGGGATAGGCTAGGCAGGATCCACCCCCTCCCCATCACCACCTACTAGGGACACGGCTTCCAGATAGCACCCACACAGCGCATAGTCTTCCTGGCCTAAGAGGCCTGTTCTGGACCAGGAGGCATCACCTGCCCCTGTAGCACAAGCTTGCTGCTGGCAGGAGGCAGTAACTTTTTCACAAGGTCTTACCAGTTGCTAGATTTGAACCGGCTTTTGACAGTCACTAGCAGTGTGTTCCCAGCATTGTGGACACTCATTTGACAGTAAAAGTTGAGCCCCAGCTGTGTGCTTGTCAGTGTTTTAGTAGCTGGGGATAGAGTCATGGGCAAGGCAGGTCACATCTCCACCCCTGGGGAAAGCTTACTTTTCTGGTCATGGAGGGAAGAGGAAAATAAACAGGATACAGGGCCAGGAAAAAAATAAAACAGGAGTATGTACTCCAGAGGGCTTGGAAGGGGGTTACCTGAGACCTGAGAAGGTGGCATATGAACTAGGACATGAGTGATAAGGAGCCAGCAGGTGGAGGCGAGGAGAGCATGCCAGTAGATGGAAGAGCTGGTGCAAAGGTCCTGAGGCAGGAGGAGGCCTGGAGCATTTGGGAAGCCACATTGTGGCTAGAACATTCAGGGTGAGAAAGGGGACTGGAAAGGGCCAGATCCCACAGGGCCCTGTGGGTCATGGGGAGGGCTCTGGATTTTATTCTCTGTGATGGGGAGCCTTGGAGCCTTCTCAATAGAGAAGTGACACGATAGGGTGTGTGTTTTCAAAGGATCTTATAGACTATACAGGCAAGAGTAAAGCCAGGAGCCAGTGATGAGAGGGTCCAGGCAAGAGATGATGGTAGCCCAGACTAGCATGGTATTGATAAAGATGGAGGGAAATACCCAGCCTTAGGATCTATTTTGGAGGAATTATTGACAAGTCTTAAAAACTAACTGGCTAGGGAATTTCCTGGCAGTCTAGTGGTGAGGACTCCGTGCTTTCACTGCTGGGGCCCGGGTTTAACCCCTGGTTGGGGAACTAAGATCCTACAAGCTACGTGGTGCAGCCAAAAAAAACACAAAAAACCCCAAAAAACTGGATATAGAGGATGAAGGAAACACACATTATTATATTTAATTTCCCCATTCCCCCAAAGTGAGGGAAGTGAGGTTTTCTTTCCACTTCCTTGGGAGGGCCTTGTCCAAGATGTAAACCATTCAGTTAAGTATCTGGCATCTAGAACAGTTGGCAAACTACAGGCTTCACCTGTTTTATATGGCCTGTGAGCTAAGACTGATTTTTACATTTTTAAGAATGATATTTTGTGACATGATTAATATATCATGATATGTGAAAATTATGAAAATTCAAATCTAAGTGTCTAGAAATAAACTTTTATTGGCACCCAGCCACACTTGCTTGTTTACATATTGTCCATGGCTACTTTAATACTCCAGTGGCAAAGTTGAGTCATTGCAATAGGCTGTCTGCCTTCAAAGCCAAAAATGTTGACTTCACAGAAATTTGCCAGCCCCTGACCTAAAGAATTGATTCAAACATTCTCCAAAAACAGGTGTTGGCTTTGAAGATAGATGCAGCCATTGGTGCTTTTTTTTTGGCAGTTTCATTGCTAAGGAACAGATTTGCTGAGTCATGCTCAGATAGCCGGGGAATGCCTCATCCTGTATAAATATTTGTGACTTATTCCTCTCTAGGGAACACCCTACAGAACTCTGCTTAACCTAGTCTTCCACAAATGGCAAAAAAAAGAGGGTTCCCTGGTGAAATAATTATGGGAAATATGTCATTCTGTATCATTGTTCCTGGAGACTAACAATGACAGTGCTGAGAAGGTCTCCAATAGAGAAGTTGGTTTAACTGTTTTATCCATCTCCCCTTCCCCTTTTTGAGCTCAGCCTTTCAGTTGTCTCATCACCACCTCCCCCTGCCCCTGAGGGGAAGGGAGGAGGCCTGCAGGGTTGGCACCTCGAGGAGGAGAAAGCACCAGCAAGTGTGGAGCTTTTTTTTTTTTTTAATTTATTTATTTATTTATTTATTTTTGGCTGTGTTGGGTCTTCGTTTCTGTGCGAGGGCTTTCTCTAGTTGCGGCGAGCGGGGGCCACTCTTCATCGCGGTGCGCGGGCCTCTCACTATCGTGGCCTCTCTTGTTGCGGAGCACAGGCTCCAGATGCGCAGGCTCAGTAGTTGTGGCTCACGGGCCTAGTTGCTCCGCGGCATGTGGGATCTTCCCAGACCAGGGCTCGAACCCGTGTCCCCTGCATTGGCAGGCAGATTCTCAACCACTGCGCCACCAGGGAAGCCGAAGTGTGGAGCTTTTAAAGCCCTTTTGTGGTGGGAGGGGCCCCTAGAGGCCAGCTCTCCTAGGGCTGGGAAAGTCCAGGCCAGGGTTTCTTAGTGCCCCCAGTACCACCTGCCTCTGAATCATCCAGGGGACTAGCTCCAACAGTAGACTCCAGGGTCATCCCAGACTCTGGCAGTGGGGCCTAGGAACCTGCCTTTAACTAACTCCCCAGGTGAGGCTGATGAACACCAGAGTCAGAGTCCCCCTTGGCACCTCTTTGCAAGAGCTTGAGGATTGTGTCTCTCTCCCCCTTCCAGCCCCAACTGGCATGGATGTTTGTTGAATGAATAATAATAATAGCAACTTCCACTTCTCAGTGCTTGTTGGGTGCTGAGCTGATCACATTGGATCTTTACAACAGCCTTATGAATCAGGTGTTCTCATCATCCCCAGGTGACAGATGGGAAAACTGAGACCCAGAGGAAAGTCAGTTACATGTTTATGAATTAAGAGACAGGCCAGGGTTCACGTGGAGGTGGGTCTGACACTGGGCAGACAGGTGCTGATCAGCTGCAGTGACTTGAGCACCTGATCTGGGCCAGAGTTTGGACCCAGTAGTATGAGGAGACCTGAGGAGGTGGGCCTCTCTAATGCTGGCAGAAAAGAGTTTGGGAAGGGCAGGGGCTGGGGGAAGATGTCTTCTCTGTGTTCATGGCAGGCAGTAGCCTCTTCCCTCTCCCGGTGGGCAAGCTCCCCCTGCTGCCGGAGTCCCTGGCAGGCCACCCTTCCGTCCTGCCCAGTGGGAAAGCCCAGAACAACTCCCCTGGACCTGAACCAGGGCCCATTCCCCCTTGGCAAGAGAGACCATGTGCCTCACCCAGCTCCTGGGAGAGGGACCACAACCTTTTAGCAACCACAAAAGCTGCCTCTGCCTGGTCAGGTGGGCCCCATTCTGAGGTCAGCGGCGGCTGCTGGGCCTGCCCTGTGGCCAGGACCTGTTCCCAGCCCAGCTGCCCCTGGCCCTAGAAGGCCACTTTCCTTGAGGAGCTCACATCTGGTGTCACCACCCATAACTGCCCTCACTTCTGTGGCAGCAAGCAGCTCAGGAGGCTTTTTGGACTCAAACAGCTTCCCTGTGTCTGGCACCCCACTGGGAATGATACTCAGCCAAGAACCCAAGCCCAGATGGCAGGCAAGTAGGGAACTGGCACAGGTTGGCTGGGAGATAGCTTTTCCCATGACTTTCCTTTCTGGCAATTAGCCAACTAGTCAAGAGCTTAGAATGCCCAGGGTTCAGACTCAGTCCTGCCACTTCCCTGCTGTGTGGCCTGGGGCAATCTCAGCCTCTCTGAGCCTCAGCTCCTCCTCTGGCAGAAGGAACCCAAATTCAGATGTGATTGTTGCAAAGTTTTAAAGTAAATAACTAGGGGGACTTCCCTGGTGGTGCAGTGGTTAAGAATCTGCCTGCCAGTGCAGGGGACACAGGTTCGAGCCCTGGTCCGGGAAGATCCCACATGCCGCGGAGCAACTAAGCCCATGCGCCACAACTACTGAGCCTGCGCTCTAGAGCCTGCGAGCCACAGCTACTGAGCCCGCGTGCCGCAACTACTGAAGCCAGCGCGCCTAGAGCCCCTGCTCCACCGCAATGAGAAGCCCGGGCATCGCTCGCCACAACTAGAGAAAGCCTGTGTGCAGCAATGAAGACCCAGTGCAGCCAAAATTAAATTAATTAATTAATTTAAAAAAAAAGAAAACCACAAGCTTTAAAAAAAAAAAAAAAGTCATGTAGGGACTTCCCTGGCGTGGCAGTCCAGTGGTTAAGACTCCACGCTTTCACTACAGGGGGCGCGGGTTCAACCCTGGTCAGGGTACTAAGATCCCACGTGCCACGTGGCATGGCCAAGAAAAAAAAAATTAAAATTAAGTAATGTAAAGAAAGCACTCAGCACAGTGCCCAGCCTGCAGGAGCCCTCAGGAGAACTGTACTATTCGTTTTTGGGTGAGAGCCGGAGCTCTTCCAGCACAGGGGTCCCCCAGGCGCTGGGGCCTAGGAAGGAAGAAGGCAGGAATCCTGGGCAGGGATGAGTGGAAGAGGGCAGACCAGCCCTGGTCCATACTCAGTTGCCCTGCAGTGATGGATTCGTTATATCTTTGCCTCCAGCCTCGGGATTTAATTAAGTTACTGATGAACCCAAATATGTCTCTAGGGAGCCAGGAGCTGTCCCTGGTTTCCTCTGCCTGTAGATTAATTCTTGTTTTTCCTTCTTTTTTTTTTCCTCCTCTTCTCCCCCGCCCCACCTTTCTTCCCAAGCAAGCAAAAAAAAAAAAAAAAAAAAAAAAAAAGAAAAGCCTTATTTATTATCATTTTCCCCACTGTTGGCATGGCAACACAGGCGTACGTTACCGAGCTACAGGCAGCCCCACAACCATCCCAGCCGCCACAGGCCCCTCCACAGGCCCAGCCCCAGCCACCGCCACCACCACCCTCAGCAGCACCCCAGCCCCCCCAACCCCCCGCCACCACCACCACCCCCCAGCCCCAGTATGTCACCGAGCTGCAGAGTCCGCAGCCTCAGGCACAGCCACCAGGCGGCCAGAAGCAGTACGTGACAGAGCTCCCGGCCACCCCCACGCCCTCGCAGCCGGCCGGCACGCCCGCCCCATCCCCGGCGTCCCAGCAGTACATCGTGGTCACCGTCTCCGGTAAGTGGACACGTGCTCAGAGCCAGGGCGCTCAGTGAACAACCCCAAAGGGAGTTTTGGGGAGCCTAGCATCCTGGATGTGGGGGCACCCTGGCGGCCTCCCATTGTCACTTATTATGCCTGTTACCAGGAGGGCAGCTTTTAAACTCTCTGGGGTTCCCCGGTGGGATCTGGGGGGGGCGCCTCTGGGGAAGGAGTAGTCAGACCAAGCAGCGAGGCCTCTGTGCCCCCAAACTCCTCCCCACCGGGGCAGCTCTTAGAGCTGTTTCTGTCTCTATCCTCAAGTAAGGTGTCACTTGAAGAAAGGATTGGGCAGTGGAGTTAATTTGCAAACGCCTGCTGGAGATGGAGGGTGAGCGCACAGCCATCATCCGTAAAGGGATCATAGCAGCTTCGAGCGCTCAGGGGCTGCGTGTGAGGTGCTCCCTGTGGCAGTTCAGGGAGGTCCGCTGGGCGGCCTGGAGGGACCACTTCCCCTCCCCTCCCATTTCATTTTTTGGCAAGCCTCAGGCCAAGCGGGGCTCTTGGCTGGGCGAGTTCATGAGCATGTGATGTGGCCAAGGGCTCCTGTTTGTCACTGTGGCCGCCCCTTGAGGCTGTGGAGCAAATGACCAGGAAGCTTGGGTCATGGCACCCATGGTTCCTGCCTAGAGCATCTTCCCCGTGCCCGCTTATTCTAGAATGGGGATGGGCTGAGCAGAGGGAAGTGGGAGCACAGGGTCACGACAGGCAGTCTCTCCCCTAAGGGAGAATGGGGAGCTCCGAACAGGGCTCGGCGTCGTTAGTGGTTTCTGACGGGCTCTGCGTAGAGGGGAGGATGCAGCGAAACCTCAGGTTGAGGCTGGCCCTGGTCCTCCCAGAGCGGACAAGGAAGTGGTGGGGGTCCTAAGGGCATCCTGGCAGGCTGCGGAAGGAGCAGGTCAAGACTGCGTTTAGGACCATAGGACAATAAAGAGTCAAAATTTGTGGCAGTTGACATGGCCCCATAGGACCAGGACAGAAGCAGCTGGGCCCCGACAGCATCCTGGGGGCTCCTGGCTGTGTCGGGGTCCCCAGGGAGGGCCAGGGGGTGGGGCACGCAGGGGCTCAGGACAGTGACTCTTTAACACACAGACTGGTGTGGAGGGATGGCACGCGAGAGTCAGCTGAGTGCAGAGCGAGGCCAGGCCAAGGACGTGGCCAGGGTCACCGGGCCACAGATCTCCAGGGGGTTCTTGGCGCTGCACAGGGATCCTGATACACTTCCTAGCCAGCATACGCCTCACTGTCCGAGAAACCCACTCCCCCATCTCTCACCTCTGTCACCTCCCTCTCACTCTGTGCTCTTGACCCCTGACCCTGCTACTGACCTCACTGGGGACAAGGCATCATCACATGACAAGAAGGACCCCTTCTCCCACCCAGCCAGCCTCCCAGCACCCGGGCTCCATCTGCACCCACCAGCTCTGCTTTCTGGCTTCTGGAAGGGTGAATCGGCCCCCTGCCTGTTCCAGGCTGCCCCCTCCAAGACTTGCTTCTGCCATCCCGGCCTCTTCACTTGGTCCCTCTCTTGCTGATCTTTTCCACCTGCATGAAAAGATGCAACAGCTCCCATTTTAACCGGGCCCCCCAGGCCCTGCACCCCCTTCAGCTGCTGCCTGATTCTCTTCCCTTTAGGTTAGAATTCCTCAAAGGATTCATCCTCCCTTCCTCAGTCTCTTCTCCCTCACCTCAGCCACCTGCACCTTCCCTCCCCATAGTCCTACGCAGGGTCACCCATGGCCCCTATCTGGTCGATCCACTGGTCACTCTCTGTGCTTCTCTTCCTTGGCCTCTGGGTAGCGCCTGACACACTGGTCCCCGTCCTCCCAGAGATGCCCTCCTGCCCTGGTCTCTGCCCACCTCCCTCCTTCCTCCTCATCTCCCTGACTTTGTCAGCAATGACCTCATCAGGTCTGAGGCCTCCTCTGTGCTCCAGTGATTCTCCCTTCGTGGTGGCCTTGTCCAGCATCTCAGCTTCCGACGCCACCTCTTATGCTGGCAGTGCCACATTGAGGTCTGCATCGTGGGCCTCAGCCCTGAGCCCTAGCTACCTGTGAGCCAGCAAAGGGACCTCTCAAACCAGCATGGCCAAATAGAAGTCTGGATTTTTTTCCTTCTTCAAATCTGGCCTCCACTGAGATTTCCTTGTCCTAGTAAATATCACCCCCAGGTCTGGGTCAGCCTTGATTCCTGTCTTACCCATCCTTTTTTTTTTTTTTTTTCTGGCCACACCGTGCGGCATGTGGGATCTTAGTTCCCTGACCGGGGATCGAACCCTTGCCCCTGCAGTGGGAGCGCAGGGTCTTAACCACTGGACCGCCAAGGAAGTCCCCTGTCTTACCCACCCTTGAGCAAGCAAGATCTCTTGGCTCCACCTCCTCAATGCAGCCAGAACCCACCCCTCTCCCACCTCCACGGCCCCCTACCCTGGTCCAGCCTCTGCTCATACCCTTCACAGTCCTCCCCCCACGGCAACCAGACGGAGCCTCTTGCCAGCTGTTGATTAGGTCCCATCATGTCCCAGCTCAACCCAGATTATTCCAAGGCAGGTGGCCCTGGGGGCACTCTCTGAGAAACCCTGGCCTGGCCTTTCTTGGCCCTAGGAGACCTGGCCCCCTGTGGCTCACAGGAAGGGGCTTAAAAAGCCCCACACTCCCTGTGCCCCTGCTGACAAGTGTCCAACCTCCTGACTCTGGCCTTCAAGGCCTGCTGGCCACCCAGCACTACCTGGTACTAACCTGCCCCCTAGCATACCTGCTTCAGCCCCACTGGTCTTCCTGTGGCTCCTCAAACCTTCCAGGCTTAGTTCGCCTCTGGGCCTTTGCACTCACCTTGCCCTCTGCCGGGAGCGCTCCCATCCCAGACCTTCTGGTGCTTCATCCCTCGTGAATGCTGGCCTGACCCAGCTCAGCCCTCATACCCCATCAGCCCCTGGGCAGCCAAGAGCAGGTAGGAGGGCTTGCCTGTCACCGCTCGAGGACTTTTCGTAGCCTACAGGGCATCTTATTGGCCCTGAACCTCCTGAGTGCTGGCTTTTGCTGCTTCAGGTGTCCAGGGTCCCCAGAACAAGGGTCTGGAATGGATGCACATCTCCAGACCCCAGAACACCCCAAGTCCCAGCCTACCTCCTCTCTTCCCCTTGTCTTCTCCAGCTCCTCCCAGCACTCCCCCAGGGAGTCCCTGGTGCTTACAGGTCAAAGCCTTTGTTTCCCTCCTCCCCTGGTCCCCCCATCTTGCTGTGGGGCACTCAGTGTGGACGGGTTGCAGTGTTGGCGTGAATGGCTGTTGGCGTGAATCTTAGCCTCCCTTCTTTGGTCAGGCAGTGGCTTAATTGTCTTTCACAGTGGTCCTGGGGAAATTTCATTTCCCTTCTGCTCCCAGTTCTGCCAGGAGCAAGCCTGTCCCCGGAAGGCTTACTGGGCAACGCTTCCTTGATTTGTTCTAAGAGGAGGTTGGGTTGCGCCCTGTCACTGAACTTGTGCTGCTCCGTTCACCCCGCCCCCATCCCCTTGCCGTGATTTCCTAGGGTTCCAACATAACCCTCTCCCAGTTTTAGTGTCCCTTTTATCTAAGGGTGGCCTTTGGGCCACGTGAGCCAGTCCTAGGGGTGGAGGTGGGGGTGTAACTGACACCAGCAAAGGCTGCAGCAAGGTGCCTGGGGTTCCTCCGGAGCCAGAAGCAATCTGAGCTGAGCAGGGACCCAGGGAGTGGCAGGGAGGAGGCAGGGAGGGGCCCTGGACGCAGACCTGGAGCCTAGGCTGGAAGCCAGCCAGGAGCAGCACAACTAACCCGATCCTTGCAAGCTCTGCCCTAAGGTGACTTTGGAGGTGATGGGAAGGAAGCTCCAATGTCCCGGCTTAGGAACAGTCCTCTAGATCCATAAATCCCTGGCCTCAGAGGCAACCGGACTCTCACCCGAAACCCGGGTGGAAGGAGGGCATTGTGGGTCCCGCCAGCTGTCCCTAGGAAAGTGAAAGTGAGCCTGTGGAAGGGGATAGGGCTGGGCTGCAGGAGGGACCATGTCCAGCCTCTCCTCCCTGCTTCTGACTTGGAGTCCTTGGGAGTCCAGCAAGACTTGTGTCCAGGAGAGGGACATGGAGGGTGTTTGTCAGTGTCCCCAAGCATAGATGGGGAAACCGAGGTCAGGGCAGACAAGGGACTCAGGACGCTGGGGGCAGCAGGAGTCCACAGGCCCCCCCAAAGAACCTTTGACTGAAATCATCGGCAGGATGGGAGCAAAGGATCAGGAGGGAGAGGGCCATGACTGCCCCATCTGTTGTCCGTGGTGAACTGGGACCCAGCTTGGAGTCGAGCCTCTCAGGTTTCCCTCTGTCTTCCCCTAAGTAGCTCGTGACATTTGAGGCATGAGTAGGTCTCAGTGAGGAAGTGCAAGGCCCAGGGAGGAAGAGACACTCATCAGACTGAGGGACAGGAAATCAGCTGCCGCTTCCTGACTGGAGACTTGAGACAGCGGGGCCCTCTCTGGTCTGGTGCACATGCCCAGAATGGAGTTTGCAGACAGATGCAGATGCTCGCGGACTCAGTGACCCCCTACGCACACATAAACACACACACACACACACACACACACACACACACACACACACACACAGCCAAGAAGACAGGGGCTCACACACAGGAAGCCCCTTGTCCAAAGAGTAGACTCTGGAACCCCACCTGCCCGGCATGCCCTCCTGGCCTGGCAAAGATGGGGATTCCGGCCTTGAGGGCTACCCCAGAGGCAGGAGATGGGCAACACTGGTTCCCAGGGCTTCCCTGTCCCAGGCAGATGCTTGATCTCAGCAAGTCCCCAGGCCTCCAACTGCTCAGGGTCCCGCTTAAGGATCAGCCTTGGCACTTTCATCAAAGCACCAGGGCCTAGGAGGTGGCTGGGGCCAGCCCCCCATTCGCTGCCCACCCTGAGCCGGGCTAGACCTGCCACGGGCCTCCCCTGTCAGGCACTATCCCTTGGGCTGTGCCTGGCTTCCTGTGCCTCATGGACACCCAGGTGTGCCGGGCCCCTCACGTGACTTGGGGCTTTCTCAGGTTCCTCCCAGCGGGCCAGCTCAGTGAGGGCCTCCTCTTTTACCATTCAGGGAAGCCTAAGTACAATAGATGCAAGGGACAATTCCAGCAAAACATAGGAATCGGTGCCCCCTGGAATTGGTTGCGGAGGCAGCTGGCCAAGCAGGCCTGCGGTTCCACTGTCCGCCCCACATCTGGCTACCACTCCCCCACACCCAACATATATACATTCATGTGCTCTGCCCCAGACTTGGCCCCTGAGGTCCTTGCTTCTACCTGGGGTGACCTTTCTGTCCCGGCCAGGCCCTTCTCCATGTCTCCCCACAGCAGCTGAGGCCCAGCTCCCCGCTTTGGAAGCTGAGCCCCAAAGGGATGCTCTGGACCTTGTGGTGTCCCCATAGGCCCCCGGCTCACTGTCCTCTGGTACCCGCGTGCCTGAGTCTGCACACCACTGCCTTTGGGCCCTCAGCCTGGGCCTGACCCTTGACTCTGGGTTCCACACATGGTGTGACATTCATGTGGGCACAGACACGAGCCTGTGTTCTGGTCTGCCAGTTCCTGGCTGGGCGACCTCGGACAACTTACTTCCTCTCTTCCGGTCTCTGTTGCCCTCTCTAAAAACAGAGGTAATAAAAGTTCTTTCCATTTCCAGCTGCCCAGGAAGACCCTACTGCAGTGCCTGGGGCACCGGAAGTGCTATAGTTACTTTTATTATTCCTTGCCCACTGCCCTCCAATCCCACCAGAGGGCTCCCAGGGGATGGGACTGGGACCTTGGCTCCTTCTGGCAGCACATTGGAGGAAGGGCAGGCGCATGTGTGCCCCCAGCCCTAGCCCACAACTGAAACTGCTGGGAGCAACCAGGCGACACAGAGGGGGTGGGGCGGATTGTGTCCCAGCTGGGGTGAGGGTCTCCCAACCAGTGCCTCGCAGGGACACTCGTGCTCCACGCCCCTCCCTCCCCCCCAGCTCCCCTGTTAATCACTTAGCGAGATGTGCATGAAACTCAACCCGTGCCTTCCTGATAACATCTCTGGGTACCAGCCTCCCTCCTGACCCCACAGAGTGGCCCCAGCCCCGCGAAGGCCCCGCTCAGGCTCTGCCCGCTGGGAGGGAAGTGTGTTTATCCCAAGAGGACAGCCAGGAACTCTGCATCCACTGGGGGGATTAGCTCCCCAAGGTTGCAGGTATAAAGCCGCCCGCACAGCCTGCTGTTCCCCAAGAGGTGGGCGAGGAGTGCTGGGCAAGCTCCCCGGGACAGACGGGGCGGTGGGGCAGGTGGGCACCATGTTCTATGATTGCCTCTTCTTGGCTGCCTGTCAGCGTGAGTACCCGCCTGCCCAGCTCCAAGCCCTCTGCCCCCCCCCGCCCCACCCCCGTGAGGACCGGGAAGCAGGGACGGTGGAGAGGGAGGGAGTGTTTGGCCGCAGGCCCGTGAGACCTTCTGGGGCGACTTCTCTGACCAGCTTCCATCCCTGGGAAGCCAGGGGTCACTTCAAGGAAGGTGGCCCCGACACCTTGCAAGGCTGTGGGACCTGGGGGGGGCGGGGGGCGGGGTCAGTCACGGTCCACAGTCCTGCCTGTTGGGCAGAGGGGTCCATCCCTCCGAGCCTCCGCTGCATCATGGCTTCTCAGTCACCGCTTCTGGTCTGACTTCGGGACAGTGAGGGTAGGGGTGAGGAGGGGGGCTGCTTCTGGGTGTTAGGGATTATAGGCCCTTGGGGCCCCCAGCCCACCCCAATGGGCAGTGTTGGGGCTGACCAGGGGCCAGGCAGGATTCTTGGAGAGCCTAGCCCCACCCAGAGCTGGCTTCAGGCTGCATCGTCACATCCCAGCGGGCTCAGGCTCAGGGTGGGGGCAGTGGCAGCAGGCAGAGCTGACCTGGTGACCTTTCCCTACAGAAGGTGCCATGCGGGCCAGCGAGACTGTGTCAGAGACCAGCCCGGGCTCCACGGCCAGCCAGACCGGAGTCCCCACTCAGGTGGTGCAGCAGGTGCAGGGCACCCAGCAGGTAGGACACACACCCCTCCCCCAGGGGTGTGTAGAGAGGGCACCTGAGGGGGGCAGCGAGGCTGTGGCCGTGGGTACCTTGCTTCCCCCCTGGTCCTGTTGCCCGAACCATCTGCTCACCTGTTCTTATCAAGATGTTCACTGCTGCCGCCCCAACAAATCCCCCCCCCTCCCCGCCCCGGGCCGGGCCTCCCCGGGGAAGCCAGCGCGGCTCAGGTCCTTCCTCCTTCCCCCACAGCGGCTGCTGGTCCAGACGAGCGTGCAGGCCAAGCCGGGCCACGTGTCACCCCTCCAGCTCACCAACATCCCGGTGCCCCAACAGGTAAGCGCCCCGCACCCAGCCCCCGCCCTCAGAGCCTCCCCAGGGTGCGGAACCCACCCCGTGGCCTGCTCTTATCTACCCTCACCAGCACCGAGGCTGTGGGGCCTATCCAGGGGCTGCCTTACCTGCTGCCTCCAGCCGGTGAGGCCGTGTCAGTCAGGGCCCACTGGGGAAGGAAGAGCTGCAGGAGTCATCTTAACAGAGACACCTGAGGATTGACAGTAAGGCACGCGGCTGGTGGGTCCAGCCCCAGTGTCCCAAAGCAGAGACGCCAAAGCCGATTAAGAGCCAAGAACCCATAGCCAGCACAGGGGCGTGAGCGCATGGCGGTCTGTCGCCTGGAAGGCTACACACGGGGTGCCGGCGTCCATTGTGAACCGGGACAGAGTCCTGTCGGGTTTCAAGGGTGAGCGCACATTTCCTGTGCCCTGTGGAGCCAGGCTCCCTGGACGCAAACTCCAGCTCTGCTGCGCGCGGGCTCCAGGATCTCGGGCAAGTCCTTTCGCTGTCCTAAACCTGTGTGAAGTGGGGGAGCGACTGCAGCATCAGGACTGTCAGGGCGAGTCTGTGAGCTAGCAGGCATGCAGCCCTAGAACGGCGCCTGGCACGGCACAGGTGCTCCTTAAAAACACACAGGCCGTTGTCAGGAGCTGTGGTCCTTCTCCCCTCTGGCTCCAGGCTCTCCCCACACAGCGTCTGGTGGTGCAGAGCACAGTCCCGGGCGGCAAGAGCGGCCAGGTCTCCCTGACGGTGCATGGCACGCAGCAGGTGCACTCACCTCCTGAGGTAGGTGGCGGCCCCTTTGGCCGCCCTCCCCACCCCTCTCCCCGGAGGAGTCGGGACACTCCTCCCAAGTCCTCGTTGACCCTGGGTGGGGTGGCTCGGCCGCCAGATCCTAGCCCTGCTGGCTCTGAGCTGAGCCCGGCTCCGGGAGGAGGAGGCAGCTTCTCCCCTGAGTCGAGATGGGCCTTGAAGCTCCAGCGCAGGGCACTGCATCCCAGGAGGCAAAGTGGGCCCCTCTTCCCTTGACAGGATTGGTAGAGGTTCCTCCTCTGACCACAGGGTGGAATCCAGGGACCCCTGAACACCAGTGAGGGTGTGGAGGCAGGCGAGCCGTGGGTGGCCGGGAGCATGGGTGTCAGCAATCGGAGCTCAAGGTCAGATCCCTGGCTCAGCCATTCAGTCCTGGGGACTCTGGAAAGGCCCTCAGAGCCTACTGAGCCCAGAGTTAGAAATGTGTAAAACAGTTAATGATACCCCCTGTGACACAGCACGGCCCAGCGCTATCGGGCTCTGCAGCCAGCCCACCTGGGGTCAGCACCTGGTGCCACCACTCACAACTATGTGGCCCTGCATATGTCCCCTCCCATCTGTGCGTCAGCAACTCATCTGGAAAGCAGGGGTGCCCTCACCTATCCTTTCTCACTTCAGGGCTGCAGCCCATCTGATGATGGAGGCAGCAGGTGGCCCATGAGCTGAGGCTAGAGTCCCAGCCCTCTTCCCTGGGGAAGATGGGTCTGAACTCTGAGCCTTGCATCTGGGATGACTGGGGCTGTGGTGGGGACCAGGCATTTGGATGCAAAGGATGGTTACCAGCTTAGGTGGTTGGATACGTCCCCTCTGGCTGCTGCCCTCCCCTAATAGCTCTCTGGACAGCCCTTTCGAGCAGGGTTTTGTCAGGCCCCGGCTGCTCCACACACACACCGTGTCTCCTTCCATTGCAGCGGTCGCCAGTGCAGGCCAATAGCTCCTCCAGCAAGACGGCTGGGGCCCCCACGGGCACGGTGCCTCAGCAGCTGCAAGTCCACGGCGTCCAGCAGAGTGTCCCCGTCACCCAAGAGGTGCCAGGCAAAGGCGGGCAGTGGCAGGGGCGAGGGTGCTGGCCAGGCGGCCTCTGCATCCTCCTTCAGTTGTCAGTGGGAGTTGCAGCGGGGAAGGCCTGTGAGAGACAAGCAGATGGGGGTCCAGCCCCAGCCTGCCACCTAGGCCTTTGGCAAGCACCTCTGCTTCTCTCCAGACTCCGCGTTCTCACCTAAATAACGGCTTCTCCCCGAGGGCCTGGGAGCAGGGTGGTTGGGGCCGCCGTGAGGATGAAGCGTGTCCTCGTGGAAAGCACCTAACACTGAACAGGCACTGGAAACAGCTTCGAGAAACAGCCTTGGCCTCTCTGGGCCCATTTGCCTGGAGGAAACCCCAAGGCCGAGTCCTGGCTCGCCCCTAAGGGGCTCAGGGAGAGGCCTCAGCCTCCAAAACCATGCCCAGTCTTCTGCAGGAGGCCTCACTCTGAGCTGCCAGCCACGGCGGCCAGAGCAGGTTAAGAGGCAAGGGCTGTCTGCCATCTGGTCGTTACCGCTCAGGTTGGGAGGTTCCCAATCCCTCGGAGAACCAGATGAAAGCCATAGACCCTTTCCCTGGAGGAAAGCAGAAACCCCACCCTGAAGGATTCATAGATACTCTCCTGCCTGGCACCACAGCCCCTCTGAACCTCTAGGCCTGGGTTCAAGTCCCGGCCCCATCACTCAGCAGCTTCCCGCCTCCCAGCCTCTGTCCCTCACTCTGTGCCCTGAGGGTGATGCCGGCATCCCCTCCATAGCATGGAAGTAAGGACAGCCGGTATCATGGACGTGTGGGATAACCCATGTAGGGAGTGGGGGTAGAGAGCAGGGAACCCCTCAGTCAGTCCCAAGTTCAGCTCAGTGCTACTTCCCATCAGCCTCACCTTGTTGAGCCTGGGTTCCACACCTGTAACATGGCGCCCAGAGGCAACCTGGTAATGAACCTGGAAGGCACTTGGTGCAGGGCCAGCAGTGAAAAGCTGGAGAAAGGTGGCGTCTTTCCTTACAGGGCTGCTGTGAGGCTTACATGAGTTCACGTGGGCAGGGGGTGGTGCTTAGGGGCAGGTGGGCAGCCATCATCGCCATCGTTACCATAGTCTGACTTGCCTTTCCTTCCCCAGAGGTCCGTGGTCCAGGCCACTCCACAAGTGCCCAAAGCTGGCCCCGTGCAGCAGCTCACAGTGCAAGGGCTCCAGCCGGTCCACGTGGCTCAAGAGGTGTGTGTCTCCCCCACCTACCTCTGGGCAAACTGGGGCCGGGCCTGGGCTGAGCTGGGGAGGGGTGCAGGCCCCTCAGGCCGCAGGGAGGGAGTGGAGCTCCCCTGGGGGGATGTAGGTGGGGAGGCAGCTGGAGCCTTCAGAACCGCAGCCCCATCCTGGGCTCCACCTCTGGCCTTGGGCTGCGGACCCAGTCCTGGAGCCTTACTCTTTCCGGGCACCTGGCAGTTTAAGGCCCAGGTTTTGCTTAGAGAGATCTGGGTTCTCCCTTCCCTCACACGGGGTGGGGATCTTCTGGTCGGGTTGCTGAGTGAGCTCAGCAGCCTCGTGGGCGGTGGAGGCCTGGAGCCCCACCCGCGGCCGCCCTCGGTGACCCCCCAGTGTCTCTGTTTGTCCTCCAGAGCTCAGGCAGTCAGTTTCCCGCTAGGAAGGCAGAGCAGCAAGAGCCCCGGCCCACGCCGCCACCGGAGCCGCCGCCCCGGCCGCCCACGCCTGGGCCCGGGTCGGGCGTGCTGGCCCCGGAACCGCCAGCGTGCAGCGGGGAGGCCCCGCAGCTAGGCAGGCCCGAGCCGCCGCCGCCCCGTTACGAGCCGGGCGCCGAGCAGTGGGTGGAGCTGGTGGGCGTGCTGCCCCCGCACCTGCTCCTGCCGCAGCAGAAAGTGGTCCTCGAGCCACTGCCCGGGCTCCCGGCCCGAGCCAGCCCCGACCAGAGGGTCAGGATCCAGAGAGTCCCCCAAGTGCTAGTGTTCGGCACGGCCGCCACGGCCCTCAAAGTAGGTGGCGGACGCATGGGCGGGGTGCAAGGGGCGGGCGGGGGCGGGATCCGCTGGCCCCGGCCCGCGCCCGGCCCCGCAGGCCCTGTAGACCCCACCTCCACCCAGCCAGTCTGGGGACCCGCCTCTGATCCCCCCTAAATCGGGCTCCAGGTCCCAGGCTCTGCCACTACAGATTGGGGTGGGGGATGGGGTGGGGAACTCAGGCCCCGCCCCTAAGACTTTGTCAGTAGTTCCAGATTCTGGCCCACAAACAGGGCCCCACCCCTGGCCCCGGCTCCGCCCCTAGCATCCGGTTCAAGGTTTTAGGCCCCGCCCCTGTAGACGGGGGTCCGTCCCTGATGCAGGCTCCAACCCTGAAGCCATGTCTGTAGTTCCAGGCTCCGGCTTTAGTGACAGCCTTGTACCAGGACTTGGCTCTGCCCTTGGGTTTCAACTTTCACACCCACGGTAGGACCCCGTCTGGGGTCCCCTCTACGCACCTCAGGCCCTACCTTTACTGTCCCCAGCCCAAGCAGAGAGTCCTGGCTTCTCCTGCCACAGCTGTGCCTGATTCCCAGCCCTGGCCCCGCCCAGGGTATTCAGAGAGCCCAGAAGTGCAGCCTTCCAGCTGGGGAGCTGCCAGACTTTTAGGAGCAGAGGCGAGGAGCTGGGCCACCCCTGACCCTCTGTGTACCCTTCCTCCTGTGCCAGGTGCAGCAGCTCCAGCAGGTGCCAGTCCCACATGTGTACTCCAGCCAAGTGCAGTATGTGGAGGGCAGTGATGCCAGCTACACGGCCAGCGCCATGTGAGTGGGGAGGGGACGGGGGGGGGGGGGGGGGGGGGAAGGGACAGGAGGAGGGGCAAGGGTCTGCTCAGGACCCCCCGGGGCTTGCGGCCCCAGCCCCCAGCGGACCAGCCAGCCTTCAGGGCCTCAAGTGACGGTAAAGCAGAGGGGACCCTGGCAAGTTGGGAAAGGCATCCCAGCAAAGCATAAGACCTTTGGAATCAGGTTGGTCTGGTTCTATGCAAAAAAAACAGAAAACAAAAATGGAAAAAAATTTTTTTTTTAATTTTACAAGATAAAATTTTCTAAGGAATAGGGAATGTTAAACTGTGAAAAACAAGTTTCCTTCACTCCTGACCCCCAACCCTGCCCCAGAGGGGATGCTGTGGCCCATTTCTTTGTTTCCTCCCAGAGATACTCTGAGAATAGAAATTACCCCCTTTCTTTACTCAGAAATAGAGGCAGCGTGTTCTGTCCCCTATCTCTTCCCCTGCCATGTAGCTTGAAGCTCTTTGACCACGTGGGTCCCAGTCACCCTCTTTAACCGCTGTGGGATACTCCAGCATACAGCCGCAGCATGAATGACATAGCCAATCCCCACCCAGCCAACACGGAGGTGACTTCCACTCACTGGTGCTGCGCACAGCTCAGCGTCAGCATGTGCCACATCAGGCAGCTGTCAGCCCCAGGCCTGCCTTAACCCCGGCTCTGGCTCCTTGCTGGGGATGCTCCATGCATATTACCATGGAGAAGGATCTCCCCTTCTCCATGGGAGCAATTCCAGGGCTTATAGTCTCTCTAGTTGTTGTTTCAGTTTTTGGAAGCTTCATTTGGCTTTTTTTGTATTTGCCTGATTTTTTTCTTACGTCCCTGCCACCTGCTTCTTGTGGGCATGACACCGGGGGTGGATTAGCTCATGGAATGACTTGGTCTCTGGGTCCTGATGCTGTGGCTGACCCCAAAGGGTGTGACCCTGGCACCTGAGTCGTGCTCTACGACATCCAGCTGCCTCATAGTTCTGTTGATTTATTTCCAGTGCTGCCAGTTTCTCTTATCTGTGCAGTTGATCAGAGCTGGCAGGGACCGCAGAGGACATTCCAAAGAGGAGCCAGGCTCCCGAGGGCCCCCAGGGGCTCTTCTGCCTCTCCTGGTCTGTCTTTTGCTTCCTTTTTTTTTTTTTTTTTTTAACAAAATTATTTATTTATTTATTTTTGGCTGCATTGGGTCTTTGTTGCTGCACGCGGGCTTTCTAGTTGCGGTGCGCAGGGGCTATTCCTCGTTGTGGTGCACGGGCTTACTGCGGTGGCTTCTCTTGTTGCGGAGCATGGGCTCTAGGCGCACGGGCTTCAGTAGTTGTGGCATGCAGGCTCAGTAGTTGTGGCTCGCGGGCTCTAGAGCGCAGGCTCAGTAGCTGTGGCGCAAGGGCTTAGTTGCTCCGTGGCATGTGGGATCTTCCCGGACCAGGGCTCGAACCCATGTCCCCTGCATTGGCAGGCGTATTCTTAACTACTGCGCCACCAGGGAAGTCCTGGTCTGTCTTTTGCTTCTGGTTCAATTCTTCCTTCTGTGATTATGTGTTTGATCACACGGAGTCCATTGTTGCCATCAGATTCTTCTGCTATGTGAAGTTTTTGAGGACACTGTATCTTGTCTCTCCCTCATAGTGGGTCATTACCATGTTCCCAGCCCTTTGCTGGTCCAGGTCCCCACGCTGACCAAAGCCACAGCCCTTGGGCCTCCGTCCCTGGCCCTGTCCAGCTTGTGTCCAGAGATACACACATTCATTTATTCAGTCATTCAGCAAACAGTTACCAAAGCAGTGTTTTCTGGGAGCACGTGTCGCGTGTAGGGTGCTGGGCTGGTTTTGGTTTCTGCCAAGGGGAGCATGGGCACTTACCAGTCCCTGCTCAGGTCATGCACTCTTGGTGTCACTTGTGCAGTAGATGTGGACTGATGCGAACCAGGGCACAGTGATCAAGAGCTGCATCCTGGTGTCTGATGGGCAATGCTGTGCACATCAAGTGATCACATCCCGCACCCCAGAGCCTCTCCTTGCTGCCCCCAGAGGCCCCCACGACTCCCTCCGCTGCATCCTTCAGCACCTTCTGAGCCAGGCCACTCCTGACGGGCCTCCCTCCCTTTCTGGATTCTAAAAATTTAACTTATGTTTTTAAGTCACTAATGCATTGAGAGGACTCAAAAATCAAAACTGTGTCCAGCCACGTTTGGTGAAGTGCCTGCCCCCATACACGGGCCCTCCACCCTCACAGACGGAAGATATAGATACGAAATGCCATGTAATCTCCCCCTTCTTCCCACTCTCTGCACCCTTCCCTGCCTCTTTTGTTCACCTAACCGAATGTTCTGGAGCTTGTTCTTTGGCAGGACCCCAAGACCTTCTTCCTCCTCTCTCACCCCTGTGTAGGATTCCATCACCTTTTAACTTGACATCCCACTAAAGATGGACACCCCCCGCCCAGTCATTTTTACTCTCTTGCTACGATTTGCAGCCTTGAGCTCATGTGACCTGATGCAGATCCTGGGATAGCTGGAGAACTCTCCAGGGTGGGGTGGGTTTCCGGGTCAAAGGGAAACACATCTGTACCTCGATAGTCATTGTTGACCAGCCCCTCAGGGTGACGGCTGCTGGATTTCGAAGTAGAGCCCCCGCTTCTCCAGCACCCTCTTCCTGCCTCATGTACCTTGGTGTGTACCAGCTTCCGAAGTGCCCTCAATTTACCTTTGTACTTGGCTTCTGCTCTGGCTCCCTCGCTAAGGCATTACCACCCCTGGGGGGACCTTTTCTCTCTCATCCACTGTTGGGTGCAGCATACCTAGAACAGTGCCCAGCATACAGCAGGCACTCAATAGTTCTTTTTTTTTTTTTTTTTCCGGCTACATTGCGTGGTTTGTGGTATTTTAGTTCCCTGACCAGAGATTGAACCCGGGCCCCTGGCAGTGAGAGCGTGAGTCCTAACCGCTGGACCACCAGGGAATTCCCTCAGTAGTTCTTTTTATGATTGACTGAAGTGTGTAGCCTATTGCAAGTTACTTAGCACTTCCAGTTCCACTTCCTCCCATCTGAAGTAGGGACTCCCAAGTCAGGGGGCCGCTTTGAGGATTAAGTGAAAATTTGCCCATCCTGCACCTGGGGTGATGCCCGGGGCTGTTGCTTCCCGCTCTCCTTCTCCCCCCGCTGCAGGCCCCCCTCAGTCATGCCCCTGTGCCACCCAGCTCTTGTCCCCTGACTGCCTCCCTCTACTTCTTTCGCAGCCGCTCCAGCACCTACCCCTACCCTGAGACGCCACTGTACACGCAGACGGCGGGCACCAGCTACTACGAGGCCGCGGGCACAGCTGCCCAGGTCAGCACACCTGCCACCTCCCAGGCGGTGGCCAGCAGTGGCTCTGTGCCCATGTACGTGTCCGGCAGCCAGGTCGTCGCCAGCTCCACCAGCAGTGGGAGTGGGGCCAGCAACAGCAGCGGCGGCGGCAGTGGCGGCGGGGGAGGCGGTGGCGGGGGCGGTGGCAGTGGCAGCAGCAGTGGCAGCGGAGCGGGCACCTACGTGATCCAAGGCGGCTACATGCTGGGCAGTGCCAGCCAGTCCTACTCCCACACCACCCGTGCCTCACCAGCCACTGTAAGTGCCAACCCAGGCCCCAGGGGAGGGGGTGGTGGGAGGGGGACCCTGGGTGGAAGCGATGGGTGGTGGATGGTGGTTGCTGGCCACCGTCAGCAGGAGCCTGGGTAGCCTGCTGTCAGGGTGCTCAGGTGAAGATGGCCTGGGATTGAATCCTCGCTGTGTGGCCTCAGACAAGTTACTCAGCCTCTCTGGGCCTCAGCTAATATGCATGACGCTCTTGGAGCTATTACCCAAGAAGTGTCATCTACTCTGATAGTAACCGGTGATGGCGGATAGATAGCAAGGGGAGGGAGATGCAGGCACCACCATGCAAGGAGCTGCCCCGAGCAAGGTTCTGTGTCCATTCCGAGGGCAGCGAGATAACCTTCCTCTGCCAGTGGGGCTCTGTGGAGCAGCCCTAGATCCTAATCCTTACTGGGCCCCTCACCAGCTCTGTGACTGTAGGTGGGTTGTCCTGGGGTGGTCCCCGTCCTCTTGGAGCTTGGCGTCTGGAGCGATGGCTTCCCCTCGTTTTTTTTTTGGTTTTTTGGTTTTTTTGATTCATTCATTTATTTTTGGCTGCGTTGGGTCTTCATTGCTGTGCATGGGCTTTCTCTAGGTGCAGTGAGCGGGGGCTACTCTTCGTTGCGGTGCGCGGGCTTCTCATTGCGGTGGCTTCTCTCATTGCGGAGCATGGGCTGTAGGCGGGCGGGCTTCAGTAGTTGTGGCACATGGGCTTAGCTGCTCCACGGCATGTGGGATCTTCCCGGACCAGGGATAGAACCCATGTCGCCTCCATTGGCAGGCAGATTCTTAACCACTGCACCACCAGGGAAGTCCCTTCCGCTCATTTTTAACCGTCGCCCTCTCCCATGGCGACCCATTGTGGACCCCATAACCAAGACAGAAGGTTTCTCAGAAGACAGGACCTCCCTCACGCACCCAAGCAGCCTGGCTTCTAAGTCTAATATTTTAATGCTGGTCATAACCCACATAACTGATTTCATGACTCCCTAATGGGTCCTGAAAACATGCTTCGCTAGACCAGTGACGTCCGATAGAACATCCTCCAGTGATAAATATTTTCTCTCTGTGCTGCTTAGTGCAGAGGCCTCTGGCCACATGAGGCTATTGAGCACTTGAAATGTGAGTTTCAAGGTCCCAGGAACTGAGTTGTTTTTTTAAAAAACTATTTTGAAAGAATTATAGTCACAGAAGCTGCAAAATAGTACAGAGATCCCTGTGGACCCTTCACCCAGGTTACCCCACTAATTACATTTTACGTCACTGTAGTACAGGATCTAGCTAGGAAACTGACATTGGTACAATGTGAGGGTGTCTACTTCTGTGTCTTTTTATCACATGGGTAGGTTTGGGAAACCACTATCACAATCAAAATGCAGAACTGTTCCGTCACCACAAACTCCTCCTGCTAACCCTTTTTAGTCACCCTTGCCCTCCTCCCTCCCAACATCGCTAACCCCCGGCAATCACGAATCTGTTCCCCATTTCTCTAATGTTGTCATTCCGAGGATGTTCTATGAATGGACTCATACTTTACATGACCTTTTGACATTGGCTTTTTCCATTCAGTGTAAATTAATTTAACAGCCCTATGTGGCTGGTGGTGACTGATTTGGACAGTGCAGTTCTAGAGAGTTCCACTGGATTTAGTTCCCATGGGAGATTGTGATATGACACCCTCTCCAGTGTGGTTGTCAGGATCACAATCAGAAATAAATATAGAGAGCACTTAGCAACGAGCACTTGAGAAATGGAAGCAATTCTTAGCATTCTTCCACCCCTCCTCGGGCCCCAGGTCCAGTGGCTCCTGGACAACTATGAGACAGCCGAGGGCGTGAGCCTGCCTCGGAGCACCCTCTACTGCCACTACCTGCTGCACTGCCAGGAGCAGAAGCTGGAGCCTGTCAACGCCGCCTCCTTCGGCAAGCTCATCCGCTCTGTCTTCATGGGCCTGCGCACCCGACGTCTCGGCACCAGGTGGGACCACCTGCCCCTGACAGTCCCTAGCAGCCACAAGGCCCAACCTCACCCTAAGTTATCGAGGTCCTCAGCTCCCCTTGTCCCCTCACTCACTCCACTCCAGCCCCACTGACCTCTTCACAGCTCCTCTGACACTTGCATGCTCCTACCTCAGGGCCTTTGCACTGCTGTGCCTTCTGCCTCACGTACCTTTCTCCATCTCCTGACTCAAACGTCCCCTGACCCCCTTAACTAAAACTTCAGCCTTCCCTCACCTCCTTGACATCCACCCCCCCTTACTTTATCCTCCTTAGCACTGAGCACCATCCAACATGCCTTTTATGTTACTTCTCTTTTCTGATCTGTCTTCCAATGCTGAAATGCACGTCCCTTGAGAGTGCAGGGGCTACACACAGTCAGTGCTTAATCAGGGCCTATGAGTCAGTGAATCCATGTAGGAAGGAGCAAGGAGCCCTCCCGTGAACCCTCTCTTCCTTGCCTCTCCTTTGCGATCCCCCACACCTCTCCAGGCTGAGCCCCGCTCTTCTGCTGGTTCCAGCTCCCAGCTTAGGCCTTAGACATCACCTCATTCGTGCATTCATGCATGTGTACGTGCAGAACCTTGGGCAAAGTACTGCATGTCTCTGTGCCTCAGTTTCCTCAGCTGTCAATCTAGGATGCTAGGAGTACCCTTCACAGGGTAGGGATGAGGAACACGTGGATTCGAATATGCTAAGTACTCAGAACAGTGCCTGGCAAATTGTTATGACTAGCAGGCAGCAAATACCTGCTGAGTGCCTGCCCCTGACTCTGGCCCTGTCTTCACAGAGCTCAGTCTGCAGTTGGGGGCCTCTCCTGGCACCCATAGTCCCTGTGGCTTCCCCAGCCCAGCACCCCCAGCTCTGTGGAGATATGGGTCTCACCCCCTGGGCTCTGTTCGGCCCCCTAGCAGAGAGGAGGCAGGTGTGATGTGAAGCTCCTGGTGGACGATCGGTGACCACCCCCAGCCCAGCCCTCATCCTCTGCCTCCCTCCCAGGGGCAACTCCAAGTACCACTACTATGGCCTGCGCATCAAGGCCAGCTCACCCCTGCTGCGGCTGATGGAGGACCAGCAGCACATGGCCATGCGGGGCCAACCCTTCTCGCAAAAACAGAGGTAGGAGGGCAGGGCTGGCCCGGTGCTGGCGGGCAGGGAAAGGCATGGCAGCCCGTCCCCACTCCAGTCCCCTGCCTATCCCTTCTCCAGGCTCAAACCCATCCAGAAGATGGAGGGCATGACCAACGGTGTGGCCGTGGGGCCACAGCAGGCCACTGGGCTGTCGGACATCAGCGCCCAGGTCCAGCAGTACCAGCAGTTTCTGGGTGAGGGCTCCCTGGACTCTGGGGTGGGCCCAGGGCAGGGTATGTGGCCCCCGGAGAGTGTGCAGATGGTTCACTTGCCCTCCCGGAACTTCTTTGCCCCCACTGCACATGGGGGAACTTCTGCTTGGTAGCAAAGTGGTGCCAACTTAATAGGATCCCAGGATGAGGCTCGAGGGGGCAGGCAGCTGGAGGATGAAGGGGCTCACGGTGTCTCCTCTGCCCCCAGATGCCTCGAGGAGCCTCCCTGACTTCTCAGAGCTCGACCTCCAGGGCAAAGTGCTGCCCGAAGGCATCGGACCTGGGGACATCAAGGCCTTCCAGGTCCTGTACCGGGAACACTGTGAGGTAGGGCATCTGGGCAGTGGGCAGGGGCGAGGGAGGGCCACGCTGCCGCTCAGCCCCCTTGAGCATCCAGCCTCCCCAACAGGCCATCGTCGATGTCATGGTGAACCTGCAGTTCACCCTGGTGGAGACGCTGTGGAAAACCTTCTGGAGGTACAACCTGAGCCAGCCCAGCGAGGCACCGCCGCTGGCTGTGTGAGTGCCTTTGGGGGAGGGGGGAGGAAGGGAGGAGGTTGGGTACCGTGTGAGTCAGCCCCCAAGGCTGGGGTGGGCAGACCTCAGACTTCATGCAGGAGTGGGGGCTCCTCTCTACCCCTGCAGTTTGTGGGGTGCACACGGCCTTCAGAGCCCACCTCCAGAGTGTACATTGGTACCGGTCTGATGCTCGGTGTTTGGGATGGCGTGCCCCACCAAGCCATTTCCTCCCTGCGGTGGGTAGATGCCTGTGCCCCAATGTGCAGGGTGTTAAGATCCCTGTCTGACCCTGGGGGCAGTGGGGTCTGTGTCAGCCTGACCCCGGGGGTCTTCCAGAGACAGAGAGTACCTGCCTGACCCCAGGGTGGGGTGAGGGTGCTGTGCCCTTCTGACCCTGGGTACAGGACCGTGGAATGTCCTCGTGACCCCCGGGTGGGGTGGGTGCCCACAGGCATGATGAGGCCGAGAAGCGGCTGCCCAAGGCCAGCCTGGTGCTCCTCTCCAAGTTCGAGCCCGTGCTCCAGTGGACCAAGCACTGTGACAACGTGCTGTACCAGGGCCTGGTGGAGATCCTCATCCCCGATGTGCTGCGGCCCATCCCCAGTAAGTGCACGGCCGCCCGGTCCCCGCACCCCACCCCACCCCTGAGTCCTGACCAGCCCCCCTACCACCCACAGGTGCCTTGACCCAAGCGATCCGGAACTTTGCCAAGAGCCTGGAGAGCTGGCTCACCCACGCCATGGTGAACATACCCGAGGAGATGCTGCGGGTGAAGGTGAGGGCGTGAGGGGGTCTGAGGGGCCAGCTTGGCCCACAGCCCGGGGCCTCCCTCCCGGCTGGGGGCGGCTGGGGGCCTCGGTCTCCTCTGCCTAACAGGCGGTAAGATTTGTCCCCGTTTCTGTCCCCTCAGAGTGAGCTTTGGCCGTTGTCTTTACAAACCAGCTTCCTCAGGAGCCCACTTCTGAAACACAACCTGTGTGTGGTGTTTTTGTATGCAACACAGCATCTTAAAAAAATAAAAACCAAATGCACACTTGAAGTAGTTCTCTTCAGAGAGCTTCAACAGAAAGTGCTTTAGGTGTTCAGAAAGAGACAAAATCTTAAAAACAACAAAAAAACCAAAAACAAAAACGTCTATAAGGAAACAGAATAGCCCTCTTCGTCAATGCTGCACATTCACTAACTACCAAGATGTGAGGAATTAGATGGGGTGTGCTTGCTCTTGAGCAAAAAAAAAAGTTTGTTTTCAAAGTCCTCAAAATGCCAACAGGACAGCTAAACAGAAAGGGATGTCTGAAGAATGACCCCTGGGTACGCTGGACACAGGGCTGGGGTTGGGGACCTGTGGAGAGAGTAGAAGCTGGATCCCAGGGGAGCCCTTCAGAACGGGCAAGACTTATGTATTCATTCATTTATTCCACACGCATTTACTGAGCACCGGCTGTGTGCTCGGCATGGTTCTGAGTGCTGGGAGCACAGCAATGACCAAGATGCACAAAACTCCGGCCCTCCCGGAGCTGACGTTCAAGGGAATAATACAAACAAAATGAAACCAAAGGTTATGGAAGCAGTGCCCTTTCTGGGCAGTGCCCTCCGAGATTTACTTGTGTCCTTTGATGAAAAATAATAATGCTGTTCAGATATAATACACTGAGTTTTTTGGAGGCATTCTTTGGATGGGTGGTCGCCCAAAGTTTAAAAGCCCTGACCCTTTGATCTCCCAAAGAAAGCAACAAGGTACATTCCTCCCTTTTTTTTTTTTTTTTTAATTATTATTTAGCTCCTAACTCTTCTTTTTTTTTTAAATTAATTAATTAATTAATTAATTTATGGCTGTGTTGGGTCTTCATTTCTGTGCGAGGGCTTTCTCTAGTTGCGGCAAGCGGGGGCCACTCTTCATCGCGGTGCGCGGGCCTCTCACTATCGAGGCCTCTCTTGCTGCGGAGCACAGGCTCCAGACACGCAGGCTCAGTAATTGTGGCTCACGGGCCCAGTTGCTCCGCGGCACGTGGGATCCTCCCAGACCAGGGCTGGAACCCGTGTTCCCTGCATTGGCAGGCAGACTCTCAACCACTGCGCCACCAGGGAATCCCCATTCCTCCCTTTTAGGAGAAAGAAACAGGCTCAGAGAGGTCGCATTGGGTGGGGCAGGGGACTGCGCGGGGTGGGTTCCGCGGAAGCCACAAGCCCTGGGCCCCACAGGTGGCAGCGGCCGGTGCCTTCGCGCAGACCCTGCGGCGCTACACGTCGCTCAACCACCTGGCGCAGGCGGCGCGCGCTGTGCTGCAGAACACCGCGCAGATCAACCAGATGCTGAGCGATCTCAACCGCGTGGACTTCGCCAACGTGCAGGTGAGCGTGGACGGGTCAGGCGAGCGCGGGGCGGCCCGGCGGCTCCGGCCCGGGGCGGCGGCTGAGCCCCGGGCACCCGCCCACTGTGTCCCAGGAGCAGGCCTCGTGGGTATGCCGCTGCGAGGACCGCGTGGTGCAGCGGCTGGAGCAGGACTTCAAAGTGACTCTGCAGCAGCAGAACTCACTGGAGCAGTGGGCGGCCTGGCTGGACGGCGTCGTGAGCCAAGTGCTTAAGCCCTACCAGGGCAGCGCCGGCTTTCCCAAGGCCGCTAAGCTTTTCCTCCTCAAGTGGTCCTTCTACAGGTGCGCGCTCGCTGGGCGGGATGCGGGCGGGGAAGGGGCTGGGCGGGAGGACGTCCCTCCCACCAGGGCCGGACCCAGAGAAGGCTCCTTTGCTTTGGGATCAGGCCAAAATGGGACCAACGAAGGCCCCGCCTCTTCGAGGAGGGTGGGGCTGGATGAGGGCCCCAGCCCCACCCTCTCTGGCTGGGCCAGAGAAAGCCCCACCCCCTGGGGGACTCGGGTGCTTTTTAGGAAGTCGAGGGTCCTGCTGGTGGTGGGCGGGGCTAGGGCCCTCCTCCCTCTCTGAGGGACGCCTTCCCTCTCTGACCGGGAAGCCTGTGCGGGGCCGGGCGGTAGTAGCTGGGCTTGCTCAGGCCTGGGGTCCTTACGGCAGGGAAGAGGGGCGCGGGGCGGGTCCCGGCCTGAGGATTTCCTCTCTGTCGCCTCCCCCAGCTCCATGGTGATCCGGGACCTGACTCTGCGCAGCGCCGCCAGCTTCGGCTCCTTCCATCTCATACGGCTGCTCTACGATGAGTACATGTACTACCTGATCGAGCATCGCGTGGCCCAGGCCAAGGGCGAGACCCCCATTGCCGTCATGGGCGAGGTGCGCACGGCGGGTCCGCTGAGGGCACGGGCGGGGCGCCCCTGGGCAGGACCCTCATTCCTTCTCCTCTCCCCTCCTTCCAGTTCGCCAACCTGGCCACCTCGCTGAACCCCCTGGACCCGGACAAAGGTAGGTAAAGCGTGCCCCTACCCAGGGCCAGAGTCCAGGGGGCGGCGTACAGCGAGGCTGGGGTGGAGGAGGCGGCGGCTGGGGCGCCATGTGGCGGCCTGGTGGCGCCGCCGCCCCGCGCTGAGCCAGGCCTGGTCCGTGTACCCCAGACGAGGAGGAGGAAGAGGAGGAGGAAAGCGAGGACGAGCTGCCGCAGGACATCTCGCTCGCGGCCGGTGGCGAGTCGCCCGCGCTGGGCCCCGAGGCTCTGGAGCCACCGGCCAAGCTGGCGCGGACAGACGCACGCGGCCTCTTCGTGCAGGCGCTGCCCTCCAGCTAAGCCCGTGGCCTCCCCCATCCCCCCACACCACCCCCCGCCCCGCCCCGCCCCGCCCGCCCTACCCTGCTGCCCCTCCTCGCCAGGGTCCCTCACAGCTTCTGTGGCTTCGCTGTCACCGCTCCAGCCTCGGCCGGGGCCGGGAGGGGGCCTCCGAGACAGGGAAGGTAAGGGGGTCCCTGCCCCGGATGGGGCGGGCACAATCACCGGGCCGGGCGGAGCCGCAGCTGCAAACTCTGACACAAAAGACGTGCCTTAAGGAACCCGCCGACGTGCCCAGGTGCCCCCTGGGGCAGCCAGCTTGGCCCCTTGGCCCCAAAGGCTGCAGCATCTCCCTCCCCCAGCCCCACCCCCACCTCCCCAGGGGGCAGGCAGGCAGGCCCCCTCCCTCGCGGAACTGTTAACTTATTCAGCTCGCTGGCTTTGCACAGCCTGTCCTAGGCCCAGCCCTGAGCCCCGGGTGGGCGCAGGTGGGCATCACCTGGGGACCCGCCACTGTCAGCAGCAGCCCCGGGATCCCTCCCCCAGCAACCCCACCGCTTCCCACTCCTTGGTATAAGTGCAATTAAAGCTGTGGGTGTCGCATCTCCAGAGCTGGGCCCTCCCTTGCCCCGCATCCCTAGAGGGGGGCACTGCCCGGCCTGGATAGGGGGAGGGCAGAAGGGGCACCACCTCCAGCTTCCAAAGAGCAGCAGGCTGGACCGGGCGCCAAGCCCGGAGGGACCTGCTGCAGGCAGCGGGCCCGGAAGTGCCCATGCCTGCCCCGGCCAGGGCTGGGTGCTCCGCTCGCTCAGATCCTGGGCCCTCCTCGCCGCTGGTTTGTAATGGAATCTCTATGCTCCTACTCTCCCTGGAGACCGTGCTTCTCCTCCATGCGTGCGATCCCCGCCCTCCACATGACTATTGTGCGATTTGTGAGCGCCGCCTGAGCGGAGTCGGTAACTTGTTGGGTTTTTTTCCAACCATCATGGCCTTATCTGTTCCGGTTTTCTCAGTGTTTTCAACCTGTGAGATAGATGTTTATGGCAAAAAGCGAAAAAAAGAAAAAAAAAAAAAACCTGATCTATTGTATAAAAATCACTATTTTGTGTGCTCCGTGTGCTACAGCTTTTGGGGTGGCTTGCCGACTCCCCCTCCTTACCCCTCGGGGCTTCCCTTCTCCTGGTGGTGAAAGTGTCCACGCGTGTGGTAGTCTAGTGTGCCGAGCTGTTTTCTACCTTTTTGTAGTCTTTCTTAAAACACAATAAATTCCGCTGTGATATTTGGCTACTGCTGACTTGCCGGGCGTTGGTGGGAAACTTGGGGCTGGGGGCTCCAGCTGGGCCCCCGAGCACCTGAGTGGCAGGCAGTAAAGGGAACTCAGTGAGGTTCAGAAATAAAACATTTATTATGTGAAGAGGAACAACAGGGCCGGGAAGGGGAGGTGTGATGGCCACGAGGTTCACCACCTCAGGTCGGGGGAGAGGCTGGGGGTGGACAGGGCAGGGGTATGGGATCCATCTGGCCTCCCTGGGGTGGGGGTAGGGGGGCAACGTCCACACCTGTAGCCGAGAAAAGGGGCAAACTCGCGAGGAACGAGGGCCCATGCCCAGCTTGGGGTGAAGGCGGGCGCTCAAGGCTGGTGGGGCAGGGGGCTCCCTCCCTCTGCCCCTTTCCAACTTAAATAGGCATAAATAAGAAGCGTCCAGACTCTCAGGCCACCAGGGGCTGCCCCGCCCAGCCCCCTCCCCGCAGCCTAACACTAGTGCCGGCCATCGGCCGGCCGGCAGAGGCTGCCGGGAAGGCGGCCAGCTCCCGGGCCGCGGAGGTAGTTGGAGTCAGTGTCCAGGGCGGCCGGGCCCTCACAGCACAATCCACGTGTATCGCTCACTGTCCGCCAGAACCTTCAGTGAGCACCCTGCAGGGAAGGGTGGGGACAAAGCCTTGGAACCTTGGCCTGCCCAGGCTGTAGGAGAGGCCTCTTTCCCCGACTTGATATGGGCCCAGAAGGTTCTGGAAGGCAGGCACCCTGCGACGTCATCTCTGCCTCCTGCCTGCAGCCTTTCAATAAAACGTCTGCTGAATGACTGACTGAATGACAGGCCGGGGGCCCCCAGGTGCCACACCTGAGCTGGCCCCCCGGCCTTGGCCTGGGCTGCCCTCCCCTCACCCAACGCCACGGTGTCCACTAGCTCAGCCAATGTGCTCCTCCATTCAGCAACACTTAGGAATTAGCGCGTGCTCTGGGCCTGGCCTGGCCCCAGGATAAGGACCTCAGTCCCGGACTGTCGTCGGGTCACGGGGCCCACCTTTGTGCAGCGCCTCGTTGGTCATCCTGTTGACGTAACGGCCGCTGCTCTCAGGCACCAGCCACTTCATGACCATGTCCACGCAGCTCTTGCGGTATGAGCTCCAGACGCTGCCGCTGAGGGAGAGGGGGTGAGCAGTTCTCCTCACCCTGGCCCAGCCCACCCCCAGCCCTGGCCCCCGGCCCTGCCTCACCTGGTCTGCCCTTTGACCTCAGTGAGGTCGCCCACGCTGACTGTCACAAAGATGCCCGTGTTGAGGTCCCATGCCACCTTGAGGCTGGTGTGATAGGTCTTTGGTCTACAGCGGGGAGGGATGGTGAGCAGAGGAGAGAGGGAGTGGGACCACGGGGTCCCTGAGCTTGAACCCAGGCTACCCAGAGGGGCCTTTATCTTTGGAGCAGTAATGCAGTGGCCAATCCAAGTTTTGGTGGGCAGGGGGAGGCTTCTCACATCCCCCCTTCCCCCCACTGAGAGGTCTTGAGTGCAGGGCCCTGCTGGGCAAGGGTGAGGGTGGGGTCCCTGCCCACTCACCGGAGCTGGCCCTCCTCGGTGGGGGACGGGAAGGCCAGGAGCAGCAGGCCAATGTTAATGAGGACCTGGTTGGTTTCTGGGCAGACCTGGGGGGCGGGGGGGCGGATGGTGACACATACTGAGAGTGCTGCCCAGAGCTGGGAGGCCCCGGGCCTGCCCTGCCCGACACCTGGGCCCACCTCCAGGATGACAATATCGTAGTCGCTGAAGGAACAGAACTGGTGACCCCAAGTGGCATCATGGCGGATGACCTCGTTGATGACATACTCGAAGTCCAGTGTGAGCTGCTCCACTGTCAGGTACTGACCCTGTGGACAGTGGGCAGAGGGGGAGGGGGAGGATTTCGCCAACTGCCATCCCAGCAGGTCCCCCGGGAGCTGCCCCTTGGCCTGCCCGCTGCCAGCACCAACCTGGACGGCAGTCTGCTCCCGCATGGGCCGTAGGTTGCGGCCGCGGAGATCAGTCACCACGAAGGGCAGAGAGATCTTGTCGTCCTCCAACTCTGAGGGGGCAGGATGTGGGGGTAGGGATGGTGGTGGGAGGCCTAGAGGCCCCTCCAGGCCAGCCTCCCATGCCTGGGACCCCACCAGGTGGGCTCCCCGCTCACCATCCTCTGGCTCCGTCCCCTCACCGGACCCCAACACATAATACAGCTTGGTGTAGTTGACATATCCAGGCTCGGAGGCGGGCACCTCTGCTGCAAGGGGGCTGTCCCGGGGCACCGCCTCCCCACCTGGGGCTAGGGGCTCAGAGGGCAGGCGGCAGCGGCTGCTCGAGGGCCCCGGGCAAGGGGGTGGCCGGACTTCCTCCGAGGTCCCACCCTTGGCCTCTTTGGCCCTGCGGAAGATGTCAGCCACAAACTCCTTGGCTTTGGCGATGGCAGGCGAGTGCTCGGGGGCCCCAGAGGGCCGGGCTGGGGCCGCTTCGGGGCAGAGGGTGGGGAGGACAGGGGGCATTTCTGGGCTCTGGGGCCCAGGGGGGCTGGGAGGGGCCGGGGGGTAGGTGGTGTGATCATACAGGATTTGGCAGAAGCTGCTATCACCTGGAACATAAAAATAAAAGGTGATGGATGTGGGAAAGGGGTCAATAGATGAGTACAAGTCCAGAATGCTCTTCCGATCTCCCTCATTATGCTGGGGGGTTCTTAGAAATCCACCATGAGGAGACGCCTCTAGAAGATTTACATATTCTGAGATCAGTCTGAAACACCCAAAAGGGAAAAAGGACTTTTACACACACACACACACACAATCATGTTCATTCAAACCTTACTCTTGAGCATCTGCTGTATGCCACACACTGAGGACACAGGAGTGAACAAGACAGACAAAAATCCCTGCCCTTGGTAAGCTGACATGTCATCATCATACCAGATAAAAGCCACTTAAGTTTGACAGTTTACTACACAGCCCTCTGTCCTTCCCAACGCGAGCCAGACCAGCACAGGCACAGACTGCCCGAATCCCAGGCCTCTATGACTTCATCTGACTGGGAGGCAGATCCCCCTCTGGGGAATGTCAGTGTGGAGAACCCAAGGCATTCACTGAGCAGCACCATGGCCAGGCCCTGGGCTCTGCCTGCCCTGCTTCATTTGGGCCCCGCTCAAGCAACCCTTGGAGAGGGGAACTGTCCTCCCACTTCAGACTCGGGACTGAGGCTCAGAGGAACTTGTCCAAGGTCACACTGAGAGATAATACAAGTCTGCCAACGAACTCCTGTCTGCCAGAGTGGTGGCACTTCTTCCGGAGGGGAGGGGGAATGAGTGGAAAATGTTCAAGTCAAAACTCCCCCTCTGTGTGAGTGCCCTCCTAGGGTGAGATGAGTGTTAAACACTGATGACAATGCCCCTCACCTGGGCTGTGTGCGCACGGGCTGAATCCCGTCCCATGTGGTCCTTCCTAACGGGGCAGGGGGTGGCGGCCCCATCCAGGCCTGGCTTGTTGGGGGCTCACGGCTTGGCGAGAAGCAGGGCCTTGCCCATGCCGGCACAGGTGGCCAGGGCAGGGGTGGGAGGCCCCTGGACAGGCCTGAGGACAAAGCACCCTGCCCCTTGCTGGTCTGTGGGCTTCGTTATATACATAGAGTCCTCTTTTCATGTCCATTCCCCTCACACCCCCAGGGACAACCATTTTAAATGCAGTTAGTGGGCATCTTTTTTTTTTTTTTGCTGCACTGCGCAGCTTGCAGGATCTTAGTTGCCCGACCAGGGACTGAACCCAGGCCCTAAGTGAAAGCACGGAGTCCTAACCGCTGGACTACCAGGGAATTCCCAGTGGGCATCTTTATTTGACTGCATTCTGGCAAAACTGGAACACGTTTTAAATTTAAATATAAGTGGTATCACTATCAGGTGATAGATCTTCTTGTGTTTCTTCTGCACTTGAACATGTCTTTAAGGTACACTCTCCACAGATGTGCTCTCCCTGCTGACCCAAGGGAAGTACCCACCCTGTCCTACCTCCCCAAACCCCAGCGATGGACACCAGGCAGCCCCTGGCTCCCGCCACCAAACCTTCAGACATGTCTGGGTGCAGCGCTGCTGGGCCACAGGCACCTCTCTGGCCATAAGGCCCTGGGAGAGCGGGAGAGCCCCCAGGGCCCCACGCTGCCACCAGCCAGTGGCATTATCCAGCTTTTTAACATCTGCCACTCTGCTGGGGGACATCACCTGATTTTCACTGGCATTTCTGCGATCATCAAAGATGTAAGAAGGCCGTCTGTCCACTAACCACTCCCTGAAATTTTTAATCAACATTTCTCTTTTTGCAGAGAAGAACGCACTGCACTGTCTGTCCAGCACGGCAGCCACTGACCACATGTGACTACTTGAACTTAACGTGACTAAAATTAAATTTAACAACTCAGTTCCTTGGTCACATGAGCCACGGTCAAGTGGCTACTGGTGGTAGCTATAGCAGATACAGCAGATCTGGAACATCCCAGCCCTGTGGAAAGTTCTAGTGGACAGCGCTGGGGTGGGCAGTGGCTGGGTTCGGATCCCACATTCCCACTTCCTGGCTGTGTGACCTTGGATGAGGGACTTCACCTCTCCAGGGCCCTGGTCTCCTCATCTGTGACGCGGGGTAGTGACAGCACCGAGCTCGCAGGGCCGCTTGGCCAAGTCATTAGGTCACAGGGCCCCGAGGCTGACAGCGCACGCGCGAAGGGCCTGTCCTCAGACCTGGGGGCCTACCTGCCGAGTGGACCGAGACGGCGCAGGCCACCAGGGAGTAGCTGGTGTTGAGCAGCACCACCTGGTCCTTCTTGAGCTGGAAGGCGGGCTGGAAAGTGGGGAAGGGGTAGACCACCTGGTACTTGGTGTGCAGCATGAAGCCATGCCGCAGGCACTGCGCGCTCGGGTCACCTGCAGCGACACAGGCCACGCAGGCTCAGCTGTGGCCCCAGGGCGGGGAAGCAGGCAGCCTGCGCCCCAGGCCCCGGCCCCTCACCTGGGTGGGCGCGGCTGGCGTCCCGGCAGGCGGCGCAGCGTCCTGGCGGCGGCACGGCCACGGTGCTGATGTAGATGTCCCGGTGGTTCTCATCGCTCATCATCATCATGTTCATGAGCATGCCGTTGGCTGAGCGAGTGCTGGGGGCCAGCACAGCCTCAGAGCCTGGCCCAGGCGCCCGCCCCACCCACCCCTGCCCACCCTATCCCTAAGTCTCACTTGAAGCCGAAGACAATGACCTTGGAGGCGTCACTGGGCCACTCGCACACGGTCAGGTACAGGTCACTGTAGATCTCCTCATCCTGGAAGAGCCGTACCTGCCGGACCTGAGAGGCATGTTCGGGTCGGGGGTCCGAGCGGGCCCGGGGCCCACCCGAGGCTGCACCAGCCAGCAGTACCGGGCCAGGGAGCCCCAAACAGCCCCCACCAACACCCCTCTGCCTTCCTGAGGACAGGCTGAGGAGACTCACAAGCGTTGCCCCTCACAAGTGGGGGACACAGGGAGGCCAGGCCCAGGATAGGGCATGGCCAAGGAGAGCCCTGCCCCAGCAGAGGGGGCTCAGCCAGACACAGCGGTTCCAAGCCCAACCCACCCTGAAACCTGCTCGCCTCTCTGAGCTCATGTGTAAACTGGGGTTAATGGCACTCACCTCCTGGGGTGGGGTATTTGAGGAGTCGAGGTCAGGGCTAAATTGGGTGTGGCAGCCTGCTCGGTCCTAACAAAGCTAATGGGTCCCTCCTGGCTTGAGCCGTCAAACCATATGAAATTGCTGCCATTTACCCATTTTCAACTCTAAAAATGGCAATTTCCTACACTTCGACCTAACACTTGGAGTCTCAACAATGGCCCCATGGGTACACTGTTTTCACTTTGCGGACATGAAACCTGAGGCTCAGAGGGGTGCCGTGACCGGTGGGAGCCGTGCTGTTGGAAGGGACAGCCGAGCGTCAGGCCTGGCCCTACCAGCTTGAGCTTGCTGTGGACGTTGAACTCCCACCAGTACAAGTGGTAGATGTAGAAAGAGAAGTCGTCGTCCCCGCTGCTGCTGGTGTAGGAGAGAACATAACGGCCGCACTTGGAAAAGCCCAGGAAGATGTGTCTGTGTGGATGGGGGGAGGGGCAGAGTAACCAGGTCAGGGCCAGCCTGCCGCCCCACCCAGCCACCGCCCTGCCTGGCCCCAGCCTCACCCTGCGTAGAGAAAGTCTTCATCCACGATGTTCTTGAGAGAGACGCAGACCCTGGGTGGCAGCTTCCGGAAGAGACGAGGAGAGAGCTGCCCACTGATCTGAGGAAAGGGCAGGCAGGGCTCTTGAGGCACCACGTGGCGGAAACAGCCTGCAGCCCCCCAGTCCCCTCACCCAAGGCCAAGCAGCACCTTTGGGGTCCAGCCCAGCCATGCAGGCCTACTCCCTGCCAACCATAACGGTCCAGGGAGGTCCAAGCTCTGGAAGGTGCAAACGGCGTGAGCCTGACTCTCCACCAGGGACCCGAGCCATCCTCCCACCTCCAGAGCCTCAGGGTTCCTCTTGCCTAAGCCCCCAACCTTTGAGGACTAGGGCTGGCATCACCTCCCCCAGTCACCCCTGGCCCAGACTGGGCCACGGAGCTGCCTTCCTGAAGGCTGCCTCACTGCACAGTGAGCTGTGGGCATCGAGAGCCGCTAAGGAGCCTGGGATGGGGGCTTGATCAACTACACTCACCTGTTCCCGACCCACTAGCCTATACACAGGGCGCTCAGGCCCCTCGGGGGCCAGCTGAGGCAGACAGAGGGTAAACCTGACCAGTGACCTTCCAACTCCTGCCCGATTCCCCCTTCCAACAGACTCCCTCATCCCAAAAACTTCACCAAGGACGGATTTGGGGGGCCAGGCAGGCACAAGTTGGGCACTAGGGGATCAGAGCACCTTGGACCCTGCTATCCAGTCTAATGGGGGAGATACAGCCCAGCCCTCAAGGAGATCCCAGGGTGGAACAGCCCTGTCAGCGAGGCCCAGGCTGCTGGGGAGACACAATCCCTGTCCAGGGAGCTTCCAAGCTAGGGGCGGAGCCACAGCCCAACCCAGGGAGCAGTCAAGCTGAGGGTGGAGACTGTCCCTGCCCAAGGAACTCCAGTCAAAAGGAGAAGCCACAGCCCTGCCCTCACAGAGTTCCCAGCCTAATGGAGAAGGCACACTACTCCCGATCCATGGAGACACAGACCTGCCCCAGTTGCTGCTGACCTGACAGCAGATTGTCCGCCCTCCCAGAGCTCCCAAACTGATGGGGGAAAGATCCCAGCACACTGAGAGTTTACAGTCTCATGGGGAGACAGAGCCCTGCTCAGGTAGCTGAAGATCAGGCCTTCTCCAGGGAGCTCCCTCCCATTCAATGCGGGAGGCAGACGCAGTTACAGGAACTCCCAGCTCCCCTGTGGTCAGAGCTGGACAGAGAGAGGAACCCCAGGCGGAGGAATCCCAAAGCCGGTAGCAAGGGCTCTGCCAAGGGGGCGGTAAGGCTCCATAACGGAAGGGCCGTGGGAGCAGGGTTTTGAAAAATGAGTCTGACCCTGGATCGCCCCCTTCCTCCTTACTCCCCCAGTGGCCTCTAAGGCCCCTTCCATCCAAGCCCCCTTCCCGGGGCCCCGCCCCCAGCCCCTCCATCCAAGCCCCATCCCCGGGACCCCGCCCCCAACCCCCTCCATCCAAGTTCCCGCAGCAGCCCCCCCAATCCAAACCGTCTCCCCGGGGCCCCGCCCAACCCCTTTCCTCCGAGCCCCCCTCCCCCGGGGCTCCGCCCCCAACCCCTCACCCCGCGAACGCCCTCCCTCCCTCCGCCTCCCTCGTCCCTCCTCCCCACCCTTCGACGCGCTCCTCCCAGACTCCAGGCCTCACCTTGACCCGCTCCAGCTGCTTGAGGACGTGCTCCCGCCGCCGCCCCGTTGCCCGCTTCCCCCCGGCACCCCCGGGGCCGCCGCCGCCGCTCCCGGTCCCGCTGTTCCGCTCCGATTTCGAGCTGGGCGCCATTTTCACCCCCTCCCTCCACTTCCGGAGCAACCGGCCTCTTCGCCCCACCCCTGCCGCCTCTTCATTGGCCCTTTCTCGGCACTGCCGCCCGCGGGTTGGGTGAAAGCCCGCACTCAGGGCCTTTGCCCGCTACGCCTGTCCATCACAGCCATCTCGGCCCCTGATTGGTAGAGACGGTACAGTCCCCGCGGCCTGTCTCCGTATTCCCTCCTTCCCGCAGGGACGCCCCCGTCAGAGGCCTCATTTGCGCCCCTCGCCGAGATGACTTTGACTGAATAGGCAGAGGCGCCCATCAGTCTCCACGGCGTCACGCCCCCTTGTGGCTGGTGGGTTTCCATGGAGACCCAGGCGGTCCAGGCCTGTGGGCGGGGCGATGGGAGCCTGTGGTCCAGAAGGGCCAGAATTCCCAGCCCAGGGATGTCCGCGCCCCGTCCGGGTGCGCGGAGGCCTGGCGAGCATCCCGGGGCCACCGGGCCGGGCCGAAGGAAGGGACTTGCAAAATAAAAGGAAGAAATTCGATTAAAACATCTTTCAGATGGTCTGGGGGGCGGCCTGGCTGGATGATGATGATGGTAATAATGACAACATTAATCACTTGTATATCACTTTACACTTGCCAGAAACAGTTCTGAGCTTACGGTTCTATGTAGAAGGTCGCTGTTATGCCCCTTTTATAGATGATAGTAATAACAGTTGTTTAATGCCTGTTATGAGTATCATCTTCCTGTGCTTTTAGCTCATTTAACTTTCAAAAACCGTTTTGGGGATGGGTCCTTTTATTATCTTCATTTTACACATGATGAAACTGAGCCTTACAGTGTAGCGCTCCTGAATGGTACATATATACCCCAGATGCGAACTGTTACTATAATTAGAGAAGAATCAAATGGATCTGGCTCTCATATTCTTCCAAGCCTCTCACATTCATTTATTCAACAAATACTGATTGAGCACCTACTATGTTCTAAGCACTGGGGATACAGCAGTAAACAAGACAGATAATAAACAAGGAAATCAATTTATGTTATCTAATTCCAGCTAGGATTAGAGAGGAAGGAAGAAGGCTGCTTAAGCAGGGCAGTTAGTGAGGGGCCCTGTGAAGGTGAGGAGGAGGAATATTCCAGCAAAAACAAAGGTTTCAGGGTGGCAAGATTGAGAGACCATAAAAAGACCAGTTGAGCCAGAGCAGGAATGTGCAAGGAAGAAAGTAAGAAAGGAAAACAGACAAGGACCAGGAAGGAGGTAGGGAGTGTATGAGACTTGTAGGTAAGAAAGACACCTGGGTTTCACTCTTAAGCATAAAAGGAAGTCTCTGGAAGGTTTTTAATAGAAGATGATGGAATCTGAGATGAAATTTAAAAGATTATTGTGATCCAAAGAATTAAATAAATACTCATGAGTCCATACTGGTATAAATAAATGATTGAATAAATAATTGGGGGGGGGAAGGGACCAATCTTCCTTATAGAAGATGAGGGATTAATAATAATAAAAGTAGGGGACTTCCCTGGTGGTCCAGTGGTTAAGAATCTGCCTTCCAATGCAGGGGACGCAGGTTCGATCCCTCTTGGGGGAACTAAGATCCCACATGCCATGGGGCAACTAAGCCTGCCCGCTCTAGAGCCCATGTGCCACAACTAGAGAGCCCTCACACTCCGTAACTACTGAGCCCTCGCGCTCTGCAACTACTGAACCTGCACGCTCTAGAGCCTGTGCACCATAACTAGAGAGAAGCCCGCGCGCCACAACGAAGAGCCTGCGCTCCACAATGAAAGATCCTGCGTGCTGCAACGAAGATCCCGCAACTAAGACCTGACGCAGCCAAATAAATAAATAAACAAACAAATAAATAAAAATAATAAAGGTAGAAGGAATGAGGGAAATAGAAAATCATCATCACACAATTACCACAGTAATCATTGCAGCAAGCAAGATCTACCAATGGATGCTAAAATTCATGGATGAAACTTGAAGGAGAAATAAGACTTTTGCCTACCCTAAAGGTATCGCCCCTAAAATATTTATTCAGTACTGGCAGTTTTTAAATATATGTCCACAAATTATTTGATGTGCCTCCCTCCAGGAGGTGGAGCTTAATTCCCCTCGTTGGGTGTAGGCTGGATTTAGTGACTCACTTATAAGGAAGAAAGAATGGAAAGGGGACAAGTAACCTGGCACTGAAGAAACCTGGCAGATACCACCTCAATCAAGTGATCAAGTTTCCCATCATAGTAATAAGTCATGTGCATGTCATGGGCTCTTGATGTGATGTGATGACACTCGCACCTCTCTGGCATCCTCTCCAAAACCCATAACCTCCATCTAATGAGGAAACATCAAGTGATTGTCCCAAATGGAGGGACAGGACATTCTACAAAAGTCCTGACCAGTATACTTCAAAAATGTTAAGGTCATGAGAAAGCATGACCAAGAAACTGGCACAGTTTAGCGGAGTCTAAGAAGACATGATAACCAAATGAAATGTGATGTCCTAGATGGGATCCTGAACCAAAAAAGGACATCAGAGTGTCCTTTTTTGGGGAAATTCATATTAAGTCTGTAGTTTAGTGAATAGTATTATACCAACAATGGTTAATCTCTTAGTTGTGACAAATGTGCCATGGCTAGGCAAGATGTTAACATTTGGGACAGTTGGGTGAAGGGTAGACAAGAATTCTTTGTACCAACCACCTCTGCAAATTATCTTAGTCTGTTCAAGCTGCTATAACAAAAATACTATAGACTGGGTTGATTTACAACAAACATTTATTCCTCACAGTTCTGGAGGCTGAGAAGTCCAAGATCAAGGCGCTGGCAAATCTGGTGTCTGGTGAGGGCCCACTTCCTGGATTGTAGACAGCGCCTCCTTGCTGTACCCTCATATGGCAGAGAGAGAGACAGAGAGAGAGAGAGAGGCAGACAGAGAGCTCGAAAGCTCCCTTATAAGGGCACTGATCCCATTCATAAAGGCTCCACCTGCCAAACCTAATTATCTCCCAAAGGCCCCAACTCCTAATACCATCAAATTGTGGGGGGGTGGTTAGGGCTTCAACATTTGAATTTCAGGGGGACACAAGTACAGTCCATAGCACAGACCTGTAAATCAAAAAATTTTTCAAAATAAAAAGTTTTTAAAGAGTTTAAAAGTTTTTAAAGGGGGAAAGGACATTATGGCTGTGATGGTGTCTTGAATTCAGATAGTAGCAGCAGAAAGAGAAAAGTGGTCATATGCAGAGCTGAGGGGCGATGCTCATGGATTGGATATTGGGGTGGAGGTGAGAAGGGAGTTAAGTCAGTGACTTCCTTAAGCAAGATGAAGGCAACCAGACAGGGGGTCCCCCTCATCCCCTTTCCAGAGCCCCACCTACCCCAATGGAAGAGACCTTGTATCCGTTATCCATTGTTGTATAATAAACAACACCAAAAACAGTGGTATAAAATTACAATAATCATTTAGTATTATTATCTCTCACAGTCCTAAGTGTCTGTTGGGCTCAGCTGGGCAGTTCTCACTTGAGGTCGCTCATGCAGTCAGATGGTACCTGGGGCCGGAGTCACCTCGAAGGCTTTCTCATGCCTCATGCTGTCTGTCAGCAAATGCTGTCTGTCAGCCAGAACAGAACAGAGTGGTCTGTCCAAGTGTCTTGGGCTTCCTCACAGCATGGTGGAGGGGTTCCAAGGGCAAGTCCTATGAGAGAGAACTAGAAGCAATCTGTATCATCTTTCATGATCTAGGCTCAGAAATGGCATTGTATAACATCTACCAAACTCTATTGATTGCATTAGTCACAAAGGTTCACCCAGATTCAAGGGGACAGGACATAGAATCCACCTCTTAATGGGGGAATGGAAGGACATATTGTAAGAAAATCATGTGGTCCCAAAATTTAAATAACTATGCAGTAAAGTTTTAATATATATTTTAAAAGCACATGGCATTTGAGTTATTGTCACGGCCACCTTTGGAAATTACAATCTGCCATAGTCCTCTTATCAAATGTTGATAAATGTGAATTATCAAATATTGAATATACAAAATAATAATTTTAAATACATGTATATGCCTTGTATAAGAATAAAAATTTTACCAATATTCTTGAAGATCCCATTATCTTTATTCCTCCTCAAGGTAACAATATTCTGGAATTTTGTTCTATCTTTCTCATATGCTTATATCCCTAAATAATATATTATTTGTTTTGCCTGTTTTGTACTTTTATATAAATGGATTCATAATGGTGGGGGTCTCCTACGACTTGCTTTTTTCACTCGACAGTATGCTTTTATGATTCATCCATATTGTGAGTAGTTGGGGATGCATTTATTTTCACTACCATATAGTGAATGCCCCATGATTTATTTATTCATTGTCCTGTTGGTGGAAAGTGCAGCTATTTCCAGTTTGAGGGCTATCATGATCAGTGCTTCTATGAGCCCTTTTGTACATAGGGTTCCCAGGGAACCTGTGCAAGAGTTTATCTGAGGCTCATACATTGGAGTGGAGTTGCTGGTACGTGTCAAATTGTTTCTCCAAAGTGGTCGTGCCAATCTACACCTGTAGCAACAATGTATGAGCGTTCCAGTTGCTCTACATCTGCAGCAACACTTGACATAGTCAGACTTCTTCAGATGTGTCCTTTACCAGGTCAGAAACACAGCACTGATGTGTCAGTCATCCCTGCTGGGAGCATCCCAGTCAAGAAAGGTATCCGTATTCTAGTTATAAAAAGGTGTAACCTCCCCTAGGAAGCCTCCTCCCCCAAGCTTGGTGCCCTCTCTGTGTTTCCTTCTCCCATAATGGCATTGTTACTGCTTCCATGGACTTGCGGTTGACACACATTTAAGATATGTAGATTCTACTGTATGTGTAGAACCCACAGAAAAACATGGGAGCTTCTGAGAAGGGGTCCACCTGCTGGGGCAGAGGCAAGCATGGGATCAGAAGAAGGTTACAAGATGCCCTCATGAAGCCACTATTAATTACTGTGGCCAAACCTGTATGCAAACTAATACAATATGTACATAACATTTCTTTTTAATAAATATGCACAATTTGTATACATACTGTATACAGTATATACACATTTCATATACATTTTGTATTCCAGTGTACTTAAGTTTTTTATATATACATATATAAATACATTTGTTTCATTGTATTTAAGTTTTATTTTTTTTTTACCTTTTTGGCCACACCACGCAGTATGTGGGATCTTAGTTCCCCAACCAGGGATGAAACCCATGCCCCCTGCATTGGAAGTGCAGAGTCTTAACCACTGGACTGTCAGGGAGGTCTGTACTTAAATTGTACGTGTATGTGTATACATATATATTACACACATATTTGTAACAAGTACAATTTATTAAAGAAACCAACATTTAAGCTTGCCTATTTGTAGTAAAAAAAAAATTATCACATTTAAAAATTGTGGTGGGGCTTCCCTGGTGGCGCAGTGGTTGAGCATCTGCCTGCTAAGGCAGGGGACATGGGTTCGAGCCCTGGTCTGGGAAGATCTCACATGCCGCGGAGCAGCTGGGCCCGTGAGCCACAACTACTGAGCCTGCGCGTCTGGAGCCTGTGCTCCGCAACAAGAGAGGCCGCGATAGTGAGAGGCCCGCGCACCGCGATGAAGAGTGGCCCCCACTTGCCGCAGCTAGAGAAAGCCCTCGCACAGAAACGAATACCCAACATAGCAATCAATCAATCAATAAAAAAAAAAAAATCTTAAAAATTGTGGTAAAAGGTATATAACATAAAATTTACCATCTTAGCCATTTTTAGGTGTACAATTCAGTGGCATTAAGTAAATTCATATCATTGTGCAACCATCACTACCTCCAACTCGAGAAATTTTTCATCACTCCAAACAGTATCTCTGTCCTCATTAAATATCTCTTCCCATTCCCCCTCCCCCAGCCCCTGGCAACCACCGTTCTACTTTCTGTCTCTATGAATTTGAAACTCTAAGGACCTCAAAAGAGTGGGGTCATACAGTATTTGTTCTTTTGTGACTGGCTTATTTCACTTAACATAACGTCCCCTGGTTCATCCATGTTGTAGCATGTGTCAGAATTTCCTTCCTTTTTAGGGCTGAATAATATTTCATTGTGTGAATATATCACATTTTGTTTATCCATTCAGCCACCGATGGACCCTTGACTATTGTGAATAGTGGTGTTATGAACATGGTGTGCAAATATCTGTTCGATTCCCTGTTTTGGTGTTTTTGGGTGTATACCCAAAAGTGGAATTGCTGGAACATAATTCTATGTTTAATTTTTTGAGGAACTGCCATGCTGTTTTCCACAGCAGCTGTACCATTTTACATTCCTCCCAGTGCTCAAGTGTTGCAATTTCTCTACAACCTCGTCAACACTTGCTATCTTCTGGTTTGTTTGTTTGATACAAGCCAACTTAATGGGTACGATCATTTAATTTTTAATAAGTGTTATATTCACACGATTCAAAATTCAACAGGAGGAAGACATAGAATGGGCAGTAAGCACATAAAAAGTTACTCAACATTATTAGTCATTAAGGGAAAGCAAATAAAGTCACAATGATGTACCACTACACATTCACTAAAATGGCTAAAATTAAACAGACTGACTACACCAAGTGTTGGCAAGGATGTGGAGGAACTGGGACTCTCTTAGACTGCTGGTGGGAGTGGAAAATGACACAACCACTTTGGAAGACAGTTTGGCAGTTTCTTAAAAAGTTAAATGTACACTTACAATACGATCCAGCCATTTCACTCCTACATATTCACCGACGTTTCTAAAAGACATATGCTTGGGACTTCCCTGGTAGTCCAGTGGCTAAGACTCTGCGCTCCCAATGCAGGGGGCCCGGGTTCCATCCCTGGTCAGGGAACTAGATCTCACATGCTGCAACTAAAGATCCTGCATGCTGCAACAAAGATCCCACGTGCTGCAGCTAAGACCTGGCACAGCCAAATAAATAAATATGTTTTAAAAAACATATGTTTACTCAAAGACTCATATATGACTGTCCACAGCAGCTTTATTTGTATCATCCAAAAATGGGAAACAAGCCAAAGGTCCATCAACATGTGATTAAAAAAAAAAAAATGTTGGTCTATCCATTCTCTGGATACTATCAAGTAACAGAAAAGAACGAACTATGGTACACGTAAAACTATGTTTTATGTCAATTATATCCTAATTTTAAAAATAAAGATAATTAAAAAAAAAAACTATGGTTACATTTGACAACATGGATAAACCTCAAAACTGCTACCAAATGGAAGAAGCCAGACAACAAAAACTACACACTCTATGATTCCATTTATATTAATTTCTAGAAAATGCAACCTAATCTATGGTGACAGCAGACCAGTGGTTGCCTGGGGTGGGGAGTAAAGGGAGGGAGGGAGAGAAGGCTGACAAAGGGGCATGAAGATACTTTTGGGGGTGATGGAAATGTTCACTAAACCATGGTGATGGTTTCAGCACAGGTGCATCCCTGTTGAGTTTTGAAATGATGAGTTTTTTTTTTAATTGAAGTATATTTGATTTACAATGTTGTGTTAATTACTGCTGTACAGCAAAGTGATTCAGTTATACATATATATACATTCTTTTTAAAAATATTCTTTTTTATTATAGTTTATCACAGGATATTGAATATTGTTCTCTGTGCTCTACAGTAGGACCTTGTTGCTTATCCATTCTATATAAAAGCTTCCATCTGCTAACCCCAGCCTCCATTCCATCCCTCCTCCAACCCCCTCCCCCTTGGCAACCACCAGTCTGTTCTCTATGTCTGTGAGTCTGTTTCTGTTTCATAGATAGGTTCATTTGTGTCATATTTTAGATTCCACATATAAGTGGTATCATGTGGTATTTGTCTTTCTCTTTCTGACTTACTTCACTTAGTATGATAATCTCCAGTGGCAGAAATGAGGTGTTTTTTTAAATTTTATTTATTTATTTTTGGCTGCATTGGGTCTTCGTTGCTGTGCGCGGGCTTTCTCTAGTTGCGGTGAGAGCGGGGGCTACTCTTCATTGCTGTGCGTAGGCTTCTCATTGCGGTGGCTTCTCTTGTCGCGGAGCACAGGCTCTAGGTGCACGGGCTTCAGTAGTTGTGGCACGCAGGCTCAGTATTTGTGGCTCACAGGCTCTAGAGTGCAGGCTCAGTAGTTGTGGCACACGGGCTCAGCTGCTCCGTGGCATGTGGGATCTTCCTGGACCAGGGCTTGAACCCGTGTCCCCTGCATTGGCAGGCGGATTCTTAACCACTGTGCCGCCAGGGAAGCCCCAGAAATGAGTTTTGACTCATGTACGCTTTAAATATTTTCATTTTTATTGTATGTCAACTATATCTCAATCAAATTTTTTATTCAACAGATATACAAGGATATTTGGTGGCAAACCCCCTCTCCTCTCAGCACCAGCCACCCAGTTCTCCCCTCAGAGACAGCCAATTTATGAAAATGTTTAGTTTATGAAAATGATCGCTGTTGTTAGCCTGGCTCTGCAACTTTTTTTTCTTCATAAGATTAGCTTGACTCACAGTAATACATATAGTGGTTTGAATGGTGATCCACAAAAAGATGTGCTGACGTCCTAACCCCCAGAACATGTATGACCTTATTGGGAAAAAAAGATACACTTAAATGAAGGATTCTGAGATTATCCTGGATTAACTGGGTGTGCCCTAAATCCAATGACCGGCGTCCTTAAAAGAGACAGAAGAGGAGAAACACAGACACAGAGAGAGAGAGAAGAAAAGGCCACGTGGAAACTGAGGCAGAGATTTGCGTGATGCAGCTACAAACCCAGGAACAGCAAAGATTGCCAGCAACCACTAGAAACTGGAAGAGAGACAAAGTAATCTCTGAAAGGAACCAACCCTGCCAACACCTCGACTTTGGACTTCTAGCCTCCACAAGTCCAAATAAATAATTTGGACTTCTGAAATGAATCCGTTGATGTTGTTTAAAGCCATCCAGTTTGTGGTCATTGGTTACAATGGCCACAGGAAATGAATACAATATGTGTAGATAGAGTCCCTTGTGCATCCTAGATCTTGCTGTCTATTATTTTAATAGGACACTTTTTTTTTTTTGTCTGTTTATCTATTCCCCTCTTACGGGATATTTTTCACTCGCTCACACAACACATGTTCATGGATCACCTGGTACTCAGGAAGCACTGTTCTAGGTTTGGGGAGACATTGGTGACTATGGCCACGTGCCCACCTCCATGCAGCTAATATTCAGGTGGGGGAGACGGCCAGTGGGCAGAAATATAAATTAGGATGTGAGAAATGCCAGGAAGAAAAATAAGGCAGGGAAGAGGAAACAGAGTCAAAAAAAATTGCTTCTGATCAGGGGATTTGGGGTGGGGGTGGGGGGTTCTCTGCAGAAGTGAAGTGAAGTTGCCAGCCTCGTGAGGTGGAGAGCAAGAGAGAATTTTTATTCCAGTTAACGAGCCTGCAGGGAACGTCCTTGTGCATACGTGTTTGGGCTGTGTAAGAAGAGATGGCTGGTCCTTGGGTGTCGCAGAGAGGGTACTATTCCGAAAATTCCACTTGATCCTCTTCCCCAACCCGGTGCCCCGCCCAGCCCCCCGCAGATTTCTCCCTTCCTTGCGGTCACGCAGCACCACGTGACTAATCCTTGCCAATGAGACGCGAGCAGGAGGGTAGGGTGGCCCTTCCGAGTGGAAGCCCTGAAAAAGTGATGGGGAGTCTTTCTCTTCAACTGCGCCAGCCACGCAGAGGCTGCTGTGCAAGGCAGAGTGACTGTGGCTCCGAGGCCCTGCTGCTGATCTGTTGAGATCGCGGTGTGGGGATGACCGACTCTGATGTTAGTCACTGACCGTTGGGGTTGTTTGTTATGTGGAATGATCTTGCCTGCCCAATATATACGTATATACATTTGACCCTTGAACAGTGTGAGGGTTTGGACGCTGACCCTCTGCATAGTCAAGAATCCGTGTATAAGTTTACAGTTGGCCCTTCAAATCCAAGGTTCCGGATCTACAGATTCAGCCCACCATGGTGTGGTACTGTAGCACAAATTTAGTGAAAAAAATCCATGTATAAGTGGACGCATGCAGTTCAAGGAAATATATATATACACACACACAAAGATATATAAAATGTGCGTGCGTATATATATATATAATATGTGTAAAATATGTGTATTATAGTATATATGGCTATATATAATACAGTTGCTATACACATATCCTTTTACATATATACGTATGTGTATCCTTTTATGTATTTATATAAAATCTATATAAATAAAAGGAGATTTATCATGAGGAATTGACTTAAGTGATTATGGAGGATGAGAAGCCCCACAAGCCGCTGTCTGGAAGCTGGGGACCCGGGAAAGCCGGTGGCATAATTCCAGTCTGAGGCCTGAGAACCAGGGGAGCCGATGGCGTACATCCCAGTCCTGGGGCAAGAGAAGACTGATGTCCCAGCTCCAGCAGGCAGGCAGGACAAGAGAAAAGGGGCGAGTTCCTCCTTCCTCCGTCTTTCACTCTGTTCGGAGCTGCTGTAGATTGGATGATGCCCAGGTACAATGGGGAGGGTTACTGAGTTTACTGAGTCCACTGATACCCATGCTAAGCTCCTCTGGAAACACCCTCACAGATGCGCCCCGAAAGAATGTTTAATCTGGGGGGGGTCCCATGACCCAATAAAATATTATCATATGATTTTATATTTGACACATTTAACCATCACCAACCAGTATGTGGCAGGCACATCTTCAGTTTTACCAGATACTTCCAGGTTCCTTTCTGACCCTCCTTCTCCATGGCCATCGCTGGCTTCTCTTCTGCCCACCCCTCAGGCATAAGCATCCCTCGGGGGTCTCCCTTGGACTCCCTTCTGTTTTCCTTCTAGACTTTCTCCTTGGTGAACATCATCCATGCTGTGGGTCTACAGTGAGGTGAGAGGAGGGGAGGGAATTCCCTGGTGGGCCAGTGGTTAGGACTCTGCGCTTCCACTGCAGGTAGTGTGGGTTCAATCGCTGGTCAGGCACAGCCAGAAAAAAAAGAGAAAAAAGAAAAGAAAAGGGTGGTGGGGGAGAGAGGAAATAAAAGAGAGAGAAATGGTGGCTTAAACAAGAGAGATACCTCTTTTTCACGCCTGGTCAAAATGACTGGCGCTGGTTGTTTGGAAAAGCCTGAAACTCCAGGGGCTGCTTTGATATCTTTGAGCCTCGTAGGGCCTCAAAGGTCTAACTGTGTTTCCCTGCTTTTGTCAGATATGCATCCCCACCCCCAACCACCTGACTTGTTTCTCTATCAGCCAGACCAGCCACACCCCATGTGGTCCTCGACCTAATGGGTTTCACCTCTCTGCCAGACTGAGAAATTATTCAAACAAGCCAATCGCATCCTCTGATGGGAACCAGAGGTCACCCCTCCCTTTTGTCACTACCAAGCCCATCTCCCACAGCCCCTGCTTCTTGGCTCTGCTGCTGAGTGCACCCCCAACCATGTGGCTCAGTGCCCTCCTCCAATTCTGGCCTGTGAATGTGACTAACTAATCATCAGACGATCTCATCTATCCATATTAGGTGTCATGTGTTTGGCCATCTTGTACTATTTAGGGCATGTGATTCCTCTTTCACCAACGGGGTCAATAGGAGGTGATCAAAACACTGGTCAGTCCATGGGTAGCACAGCCTTCCTTGGTATGTGAGACCCAGGTTCCTTCTATCTTGTTGCTCCACCATTCAAGGCCTCTAGTCCCAAGGCAATGTCATGGCCCAAGATGGCTGATGGACTTCCAGCCATCACATCTACATTCCATCAGTAGGAAACAGAAAAGCACCCCCTCTTTCCTCAAAGTTGTACATACCACTTATGCTTACATATGGCCACATCCACCTGCAAGGGAGCCTAGGAAATGTAGTTCTTTATTCTAGGCAGCCATACGCCTGGCTAAATATCAGTAATTTTATGGACTGGGTCCAGATCCTGAGGGGCTTATCAGCCAGCTGAAGGCTGACTGAGGAATTTGGCCTTAGCCTGTGTCTCAAGGTTGGATGCCATCATAGGATGAGGAGGGGCAGGCCCAAGGTGTGCCTTGGGATCATTAACTGGTACTGAGTTAAGACCCCTCCTTTCCTCTTCTAATTGGGAAAAAACTACATTCTCCATCAGCTTCTTGCTTCCTCCTACATCAACCCTGCCTCTTCTTCCCACCAACCAAAATAAGACCAGATTGCTGCACTAGCTGCCCACAGTGTTACTGCAACCCGCTGACTCCACAGTCATCCGTACTCTGAGATCAGAGCCTCAGGGAAACCAAGAGACACCAACAGCCCCTCCCCATGCAAACTTCCCCACACGTACAGACACAATTCTACATGCATTTCATAAAGGTGTACTAAATGCTGATTCTGCCAGGCTCTACATTGGTGGACCATACTCCTTTGCTGTCCCTGCAGAACTCCCTCCTGGGCAGGGCAGGGCAATGGAGGACTGAGCTGGGCTGGGCAGAGCTGGGATGGGCTGGACAGGGCTGGGCACGGCAGAGTGTAGAGAAGGGAGTTTGTTGCAGGAAGATAAGGCCAGTGGGTCATTTACAAGAGTGGTGATTATGTTCCTAGCCAATCAGCACATTCCATCTCTGTGGCCACAGGGACTGATTCCAGATGGACATGTGACCAAAACTAGGCCAATGACATATAACCTTGGGGCTTTCAGCTGGACTAAAGCTGGGGATATCTTGGCACTGCACAGAGAATCCTGCCAGTAGAGCTGAGAGGTAGAGAGAGACTCCATCCTGAAGGTGTCATTTGAGTCCCTGGATCCAGCTATGCCTGAAAGACAGCCCCTCAACATTTCCATTCATGAGTTAATAAATACCCTTGTTTGTATTAGTTAGTTTGGCTTGGATTCTCTATCCTTTGCAACTTTAAGAGGCCTGCCAGGAACTCACACAGCTTGGTTCTCATTGCCACTTCCCTGGGGTTAGGATCAGTGCAGTAGTTCAGTAACTCTGTGGGGATGGCCACATTACTCTGTTAGGGAGACTAAGGGGCTTCTACACAATGTCCAAGCTAGTGGTGGCCAGTCCCACAGGGAGAGCTTGGAGTGGGGCCCGTTGTTCTCTTCTGGTCGAAGCTAAGACATGTCTTCTAGCCCTGAGGGACCCCTCTCCTGAGGCCACACAGTCCTGGGAAACGTGGTCAAATGACTACATTTTTGGGTCCAAGTTTCCTCCTCTGTGGAAGAGGGATTAATAATACAGACACCCTCTGTCTCCATCATTCTTCCACATCTTAGTCCCTTCTTCCCGCCCACCTGATATACTTCACTTCCATCACCCCATGGCTTGACCCCCCCCACCCCAACAAGCCCCCTGTAGTTGGTGCTGTCTGGGGCCTACCATGCCCCCCTCCGGCCTCACCAGCAGGCATGTAATATCTCTTTAGGGATGGAGTCTGCTCTACCCAAACTGCCAGGGAATTCAGATACCTTGGGGGCAGCCCTCAACCAGTGACTGATGGAGGGAGTTGGAGGATCAATACCCCAGCTCTCTCACCCCTCGGGTGAGATGACTCTGATCCCCCAGGGTTCCCCAGCGGGACTGAGCCCCAGCTGCCTATAGTGAGAATTTGCTTAATTACAAGTGACCAAACTATCCCAATGTGACCAGGACTGAGGGTTCCCCAGATGCAGGATTTTGAGAGCTAAATTTGGCAAGTTCCAGGCAAGTTGATTACCCCAGTGATAACTCATCGATTCATGACTGCTCCCTTCCTTCTCTCTGCCACATCCCTGCTCCCCTACAGCTGCTGTCTCCCAGACAAATGCACTCAGTCCTCAACTCAATCTGTTTCTGAGAGACCCCAATCTCCTTCACGCCCTTTGAGCAGCCCATCAGCCACTCTGACCCAAGCTGAGCACTTGTGGGGCAGATGCTGTGCTTGGAACTTTTTGCCCACTACCTGCCTTTGCCTTGTGACTGCCTTTTGAGGAGGGGTCTTCTGTCAGCTCCATTTTATGCGTGGGAAAGCTGAGGTTTGGCAGGAAAATGACTTGTCTGAAGTCTCGTGGGTAAGTGGCGTGTCTCGGGGGATCAGACCTGGGGCAGAGACGGGCTTCCTCACCCCTCAGCACACACTTCCGCTCTGCTGTTGATGGCCTGGCATGTGCTGGGCACTGTCTCACCCCTTTCTTATGCATGATTTCATTTAATGCTTACACGACTCCCGGGAGGCGAGGCAACCATTCCCTCACTTTGCAGAGCGGGAAACCAAGGCCTGGAGAGGTGGCAGAGCCCAGGTTGAAGCCCAGGCAGGCTGCCACTGAGCGCACATCCTTAACCACCAGGCTGGCGCCTCAATACGTGTAATTTCCTTTTGGGCGGCGGCTGTGGCTATTTGGGGATGGGGGAGCCTGGCTGCCAGTGAGGCCAGCTGGCAGGGGGGAGGAGGGGCCCAGATGGCAGACCTGGCTGGGAGCCCCCAGACCAGTGTCTGCATTGGCAGGCTGAGCCCAGGCTTGCCCTGACCCATCGTTGCCAGCCCCGGTTCCTTGGGGACCCTCCTGTGCCCTGAAGCGTCCTCCACTCCTCTGCCCCCACCCCTACTCCTGCGGTTGGCCCAAATACCAGACAGGGCAAATCTCAGCTTTCCCCCAAACATTCCTCACTCCTGTGGCCCGGCCCAGGCTGGCCGAGGTTACGCAAGCAGAGCTGGGGGGGGGGGGGGGCGCGGGGGCGCGGAGGGTTGGGGGGAGGCGGGTGGGACCGAGGGGACATGCTGGCCTGTCCTCACCACCCCATCCGGCGCCTGTCCGCCTTCCGCAGGGCGCGGAAAGGGTGGGCCAGCTCCCCTGAGCCCCTGGGAGAACAGGCTCGGGGGTGGGGGGGAGGGTGGCCAGTGCCAAGAGATGGGGGGGGGGTGGCGGCCACAGCAGAACCTCCAGGAGGTGACCGCCTGCTTTCCATTAGGGAGCCCTGGTCAGCAGTTCCGGCGAGACGGCAGACCTGGGGCTGGCTATGGTAAGTTGGGGCAGGGGAGGGTCTGAGGGTGGGGCCTGCCTGCCCAACCCCCTCCATGAGGGGATGCTCCTGTCACCATGGTGACCCGGTGCCCAGCCTGGGGACACCCTGAGCCGTCCCTCAACTCCCAGTGGCTGAGCCTACTGCTGCTTCTCCTGCTGCTGCCCGGCCCCCCACCCGCCCTCGGCATGGAGGACGCCTCGTTCCCCCACCTGGGGGAGAGCTCGCAGCCCCCGCCCCGGGCCTGCCCCCCACGCTGCTCCTGCCCCCGGGCTGACACAGTGGACTGTGCCGGCCTGGACCTTCGGGTGTTCCCGGACAACATCACCAGGGCAGTTCAACACCTCTCCCTGCAGGTGGGGCCTGGGGTGGGGTGGGGGCAGGGTAGCTCCCAGGGGAAGCGGGGAGCCTGGGCAGTGGTTGGGTTGAGGGTGATGGGGTGTGGGGTCCATGTGCAGGGCTGAGGCATTGGGCGTGAGGGTCTTGGCACTGATGCGAGTTGGCCTTGATGAGGGTGCAAGGCTCTGTGTGTCCGGTGAGAGGAGGTGGGGGCGTAGATATTGGAAGTGGGAGGGGCTGAGGGTTTAGGGGTGTCGGGGAGGTCAACGTCTGGTGATTACAGGGTTGCTTGGGGTCAGCGTGGCGGGGCATTTGAGATCAACTGTAGGGGTGCATGGGGCGCTGGGGGCCACTCTCTTTTTGGTTACAGGGTTGTTCCGAGGTAATAAGGCATTTGGGATCAAGTAGAGGGTGATGGGTGTCAGGGCTCACTGCTCAGGCTGATGGGAAGCTTAGAAGCAGGGCCCAGGGTCACGGGGGTCAGGGTGTGAGCGCCCCTTTCCCTGCCCCACAGAACAACCAGCTCCAGGAGCTCCCCTACAACGAGCTGTCGCGCCTTAGCGGCTTGCGGACCCTCAATCTCCACAACAACCGCATCTCCTCCGAGGGTGAGGGGGACAACGGGGAGGCGGCCCCTCCCCACCACGGTCCCCGCTGCCCTCTCCCTCCCTCCCCAGCTCGGTCTGTGGGCAGGTCTGCGGCAGTTCCCAGCACTGCCCTTTGCTGAGCAGGATGGAAACTCAGGGGATGGGGGGCAGGGGCTGTGGCTTTTGAGGACGTGGGGGGCGGGGCCTGGAGGAACCTCTGCCAGTCCCTGGCTGGATGGGAGCACAGACTCCGCCCTGCCCCCACCCCACACCAGGGGTCCCCTCACCGCCCACCTCATTCATAGGCCTGCCTGACGAGGCCTTCGAGTCCCTCACGCAGCTGCAGCACATCTACGTGGCCCACAACAAGGTGAGCCCCCCTCACACACACACACACACACACACACACACAGGGGTGCAGCCGGGCTGGGGTCATGTAGCACAAAGTGTAGATGGGACAGCGAGGGGTGGGGTGCAGGAGGGGGGCCACCAGGACCAGTGCAGTTCTGCTCCCGCAGCTCTCTGAGGCCCCCCAGTTTCTACCCCGCTCCCTCCGTGTCGCGGATCTGGCTGCTAACGAAGTGACGGAGATCTTCCCGCTCACCTTTGGGGAGAAGCCAGCGCTCAGGTAGCCCCTGGCCCGGCCCAGGCCCCAAGGGTCTCAGATATGCCTGGGGTCACTCCCCACCCTGGGGGGGTCTGGTGGGGAGACAGGGCCCTGGATGCTCTGTTTGGAGAACTCAAGACTGAAGCAGAGAGCACGCACGCTCACACACACACACACACACACACGCACACACTCTCACACTGAAGGTGGCCCTGAGCTGGGGTGCGGGGCGGTGGGGAGGCCAGGGCGGGGCTGGTGGCCGGAGCCTGGCTCCCCTCAGGTCCGTGTACCTCCACAACAACCAGCTGAGCAACGCGGGCCTGCCCCCCGACGCCTTCCACGGCTCCCAGGCAGTTGTCACCCTCAGTCTCTCCAGCAACCGGCTCAGCTATGTGCCGCCCAGCCTGCCGTCCTCGCTGGAGCGGCTCCACCTGCAGGTGCCCCTCCTTCACCTCACCATCCCCATGTCCCCACCTCCCTGGGCTCCCTGCACCTCTCTCCTGGGGGACCCCTCCACCTCCTTGTTATCCCAGTAGTCAGAAATGTCTTTGAGTCCCTTCCACTGGCACTGGTCGCTCACAAGCTCTCCGTGGGCAGCCTTGCTCAAGCGAGCTCCTCGTCCCTTACTCAAGAGCCCTCTGTGGCTCCCCACTGCCCTCTGTCCTGGACCTCAGTCTCACGCCCTCCTCCCTTCCCAGAACAACCTCATCTCCAAGGTGCCCCGAGGAGCCCTGAGTCGCCAGACCCACCTCCGTGAGCTCTACCTTCAGTACAACCAGCTGACGGACAGAGGCCTGGATGCCACCACGTTCAGGTGGGGCCTGGGGACAGGGGGTTCGGGGGTGCAGCCTCGTGCCGGCAGTAGGGGCTGAGGATTCAGCCTCTGGGGGCCCCGGGCCTCCATCCCCCACCCCTGTATGACTCCTAACTCGAGGCCTCACTTGGTGAGCGCCTACGATGGGCCAGGCTCAGCCAGGCACCTGGCGGCATCCTCGTCTCCAGCCACCCTGTGCCTCGGTCCTACTACCCAACGGCACAGCTGCCACGTGAACATCTCAGACCCAGAACTCTGTCCTGGTCACCCCTACATCTAACCCTCAGGCTGGAATCTGCCCTGATCACCCCCAGGTTTACCTCCTACCCAGATCTCTCAACTCATCACCCCCAAGTTGCAATCTCCAGCTTACGTCTCTCAGGACCAGTCCTCAACACCCCCCCCCCCAACCAAGATCTACCCGGCCCCCGACTCTGGGTGCCCAGCCCGACGCCGACCCTCTCTCTCCTGCCAGCAAGCTGCACTGCCTCGAGTACCTGGACCTGTCCCACAACCAGCTGGCCGCGGTGCCCGCCGGCCTGCCGCGCACCCTGGCCGTGCTGCACCTGGGCCGCAACCGCATCCGCCGGGTGGAGGCTGCCCGGCTGCGCGGCCTGCGGGGGCTGCGCTACCTGCTGCTGCAGCACAACCAGCTGGGGGCGGCAGGGCTGCCGGCCGGGGCACTGCGGCCGCTGCGGGGCCTGCACACGCTGCACCTCTACGGCAACGGGCTGGACCGCGTGCCCCAGGCGCTGCCCCGCCGCCTGCGGGCCCTGGTGCTGCCCCACAACCGCGTAACCACGCTGGGTGCCCACGATCTGGCCGCCACGCCCAGCCTGGCTGAGCTCAACCTGGCCTATAACCGCCTGGCCAGCGCCCGCGTGCACCGCCGGGCCTTCCACCGGCTGCGGGCCCTGCGCAGCCTCGATCTGGCCGGCAACCAGCTGACCCTGCTGCCCTCTGGCCTGCCCGCCAGCCTGCACACCCTGCGGCTGCAGCGAAACCAGCTGCGGGCCCTCGAGCCTGAGCCGCTGGCCGGCCTGCACCAGCTTCAGGAGCTCTGCCTGGCGCATAACCGGCTGCGTGTGGGTGACATCGGGCCTGGCACCTGGCATGAGCTGCAGGCCCTCCAGGTCAGGGGTGGGCTGCTTGGCCACAATGAACGCCCGCAGGTGTCCCCACGGCCCCTCCACTCACCGGCCTGCCTGCCCAGCAACGCCCCTGCAAGGCCCTGAGATGCCAGAAAGAGAGCTCCCACTGCAGGCCAGCCCCGGGGTGGATAAGACAGATCCAGCCTCCAGGCCGCTGCCTGTGCTGTCCCTGCCACCTGGTCCTCCACGACCACCCCTCCACCTCCCCAGCCTCTAGCTCCTTCTGAGCGCTGTTGATGCCACGGAATTTAGGGCATCTGTGGGTGCCAGGCGCTATTCTAGGTCCTGGAGATGCCACTGGGCACAGAAGGACACAGCTCCCGGCCCCTGGCACAAACATCCTAGTTAGGGAGAAAGCAGTCAGCAACAATCACAAGCAGACAATTGTTAGAAGGGCATGAGGAGGTAAAGGAAGTACCATCTTTGTGAGGGATTAACTGAATCAACGTTTCCCACAGCAGGCAGGGACCCTGCCTGCTAGAACAGGGCCTGCCCCAGAGGGGACTCAGTTTACCTCTGTTGAGGGCAGGATTTGGCAGCCACGAAGTAGCTGAGGGGGGCGGGCAGAAGGACCGGGCTGGGCGTGGAAGGGGGCCCGGGAGGAGAGCAGTTTGGGGCTTGGCTAAATGGGGTGGCCCAGGGCCTGGGGCCGCCACGGCGCCATCTCTGCCCGCCTGCCCAGGTGCTGGACCTCAGTCACAACGAGCTGTCCTTCGTGCCCCCTGACCTGCCTGAGGCCCTTGAGGAGCTGCACCTGCAGGGCAACTGCATCAGCCACGTGGGCCCCGAAGCCTTCCTCAGCACGCCCCGCCTACGCGCCCTCTTCCTCAGGTGCCCCGAGGGTGGCAGGGCCAGGTGGCTCCAGGTGGACAAGGGAGGGCTGTGGGGGACGTGAACAGGCCTGGGGGTGCACCTCCCCTCAAACCCGCCCTCACGCCCACCTCTCGGTCCAGGGCCAACAGGCTTCACGTGACCAGCATAGCGCCCGAGGCCTTCCTGGGCCTCCCGCACCTTCGCGTGGTGGACACAACGGGTAACCCTGAGCCAGTCCTGGTCCAGCTGCCGCCCACAGCCCCACGTCGGCCACGGGCAGAGGGCCCCTGAGCCTGGAGGGGCCCAGTAGAGCAGCCCAGACACCTGGGGCTCTGCTGGGCTGTGGACTAAGGAGACAGCACCCAACCTGGGGCCTCGAGCTGGCTCTCCCAGGCCTGGAGAGCTGGGCCCGCCTAACCCAGGCTGGCCAGGATGCTGGGACAGGGGTGCCACCTCGACACACAGGGAGCCCAGGGAGAGACTGAAGCATGCAGCTCGCACACTGGGTGTGCAGGCAGCTCCGACCCTGCTGGACACTCCCCCACCGCCCGTGCAGATGGACACGGCAACAATAAAGCCTAGCCCGGGACCTCCCTCGCCGTCCAGTGGTTCAGACTCCGCGCTTCCACTGCAGGGGGCGCAGGTTCGATCCCTGGATGGGGAACTAAGATCCCACATGCCACACAGTACGGCCAACAGCAACAACAAAAAACCTAGCCCTTTCCAGTGTTCACCACCAACCGGGTGTCCTTCAGCTTGTGGGAGGGGCTCTCATCTTCCCTGCATTCAGCAGAGGAAGCTGAAGCTCTGGGATGCTAAGTGGGTCAGGCAATTTGGCCCAGGTCCTGTGGCCAGTGAGCGGCAGGGCTGGCTGTCAAGGCCCTGAGACACACACGGGTCACCAAGCACCACCACGTATGACCTGACCACACGTGTAAACCCAGATACGCCCAAGGCCACCAGCTGAAGAGACACTCGCAGATGCCCTCAGGTGGGCCACAGACGCTCATGACACGTGCACAGGCCTTCACACACGTCCTTGCAGCAAGTGTGCGCGTAGCACACATCCTTCACGGCACAGCCCCTGCCAGCCTGCTCCTCTCGCAGGCACCCCTCCATCAGCCCCCAGGGGAGCTGTGAAGGAGACCCAGCCCAGGCACTGAGGGCAAGAGCAAGAAACAAAGGCAGGACAGAGTGAGCCAGGTATGGCCCTGGCTGTTTATTCCGTGTGTCAGCCCTGGGGGCCCAGCTGGGCCAGGGCAACCCTCTGGGGAGCCAGCTGGGCTCTGGCTGGCCTCAGTGGCTTCTTTGGGGTGTGGGTGGGCGTCAGGGTTAAGGCTGGGGAGGGGCTGGAACTAAAGTGCTTGCAGGGGCCCTTGAGGTTTGGTCCTAGCCGCCCTCCCACCTCGGAGGCAGGCAAGTGGCCGCACACCCCTGGGCTGTGCAAACGGACTCTCTGGGGCCCACCCGGCCAGGCCTAGGTGAGGGGCACACACAGGCTGGCGGACACCGCCCCCAACGTCCCCTGCCAGGGAGGCTCCGGTCGGGCCAGGTGGGCCCAGCCGGGGGAACGTGTCCGTCCAGAGCCGATTTGTCCACTGATTGTCTGCTTGTCTGGTCTGAGGCTGTGGCCGTGTTAGCTCCTCCCAGCGCCGGGGCCTTGGGCCCGCTCCCGGCTCTCCAGGGGCCGCCCGCCCCTTCGGCCCCTCACCTGCGGAGCCGCTGCAGCTGAGGGGAGAGGCCACCGGGGTCAGGGTTGGGGACATGGCCACAGCTGCCCACCCCGTCCCCAATACCCAAGCCTCTCACCTCACTCTCGACCAGGTTCCGTCTATACAGTGCCTCCTTGGCAGCCTCCTGGGAGGCCAACAGGTGGTCAGTGGGCAGCCCCTGGCAGCCCTGGCCCCCCGGTCCCCCGATGCCCGCCCGCCCGGCCCGCCTGCGGCTCACCCTGCTGCCATCATTGCCCAGGCGCCGGGCGGCCTCTGTGTAGAACTGCAGTTGCCGCTCCAAGTGGGCCATGTACTCTGAGGGAGGGAGGGGGTCATGATGGGGCCCCCTGCCTCGCCCCTCCCCCACACACTCATCCCTGAGATCCTACCCCGCCGGATGCCGGGGCCCCCCTGCTCCAGCTGTGCCCTCTGCCACTGGCTGCGCTGTATGATGTCCTGGTACTGCTGGGCCACCTCGGGGGGCACTGGCCGCCGTGCCTGCCTGAAGGCCAGGATCTGCGTGGGTGCAGAGGGAGTTGTGAGGGCCCTGCCCGGGCCTGCAGACCCCCAATCCTGCCCCACTGAGCCTTGCAGGATGGGTACCCACCTTCCGCTCCAGACGCTCTTGGTCGAAGGCCAGTACGCTGAGACTATGCAGGGGCCGGGCTGATCTATGGGGTTGGGGAGGAGTGAGGGGCTGCAGGGATCTACCATCCACGACCCCATTAATTCAACAGACACACTGGGCACTGGGGAACAGTGGGAGACAAGCCAGGCCCACCCCTGTGTTGCTGAGTCCACAACCTAATACGGACAATGGTTGTACACCCAGGCAACTGTGGTGCCAGGTGTCAGGGAGGGCTTCCTGGAGGAGGTGAGAGCCAGGTTGGGACTCAAAGGAGGCAGAGTTGGGCAGAGGAGCAAGGAGATAGTGTGGGGATAGGGGTGCTCAGGACATTGTAACACAGAGAAGCCCAGAGGTCAGTGAAAACTAAGTGTATCCATGAACCAACAGGAGGAAGTGGGGAGAGAGAAGGCTGGACATATTGACGGAGATCACAAAAGGTCTTAAAGATCAAGCTGAGGAGTTTAAACTAGATGCTCCAGGAGGAGGGAAGCCAGGAAAGGTCTTGAAGCAGGGGAGAGACATGCTCCAATCTGTGCCTGATGGGAAGTTGTCCAGGACAGGCTGAGGTAAGAAGAAGGGGGTTCTCTCCAGCACAGCCGGGCCCAGCCACCTACCTGTTCCCTGGTTCCCTCACAGGAGCAGGCACGGGAGGGGCCTTCCCTTTGGGCCCAGCAACCTGCTTCAGAGGACAGAACCAGTCTGGTGAGCCTTGGCCCCCTTGAACCAAGCCTCCCTCCTTCCCTGGGGCTGCCGATGGGCAGGGGTCTCACTGTGGGCGCGGCTGCTGGCACGGGGTCGATGACCAGCCACCTCTCAGTTGTCGTCTCCAACTGCTGGGCCGTCAGTGGCTCCCGAATCCGGACCATCACCTCCAGCCGCCCCCCTGTGGGCCTGCGACCATCCAGGACCTGGGTGGGAGTGAGGGGAGCCTGTTAGGAAGCAGGCAGCGGCTGGAGGCTCAGGGCTGGGCTCAGGGAGACCAAAGCAACTTCCACAATACGAGTCCATGGGAACGGCTGACACACCAGCGGCTCCTAACGGAGCAGGGTGCTGAGGGTATTTAGGGCTGGGTAGCAGGGAGGTCTGGGGCTCCCGGGGAGGGGCTGGGTCAGCAGAGGGGACCCTTGGGGGCTCAGGGCAGGCAGCACCTGGGTGATGTTCATGAGCGGCACGGCCATACCGGAGCGTTCAGACGAATGTCCACCTCTCACCTCAAGGATCTCCCGGACCTCGCATGCTGTCTCCAAGGCGTCCAGCTTCAGCTGGGCTGTGCCCAGGACCCGGTCGGTCTTGAACAGCCCCCTGTGTGTGTGAGAGGGGACACGATGGTTGGCCCAGGGAAGCTCCCCCTCCTCTAGAGCCCATGCAGCACCTGCGGCCCCAGCTCACCCCTTGTGGACCACTTCGAACTTGATGCCTTTGGTCTGGATGGCCCTTCGGAAGCCACGGTGGCCGCGGTTGATGCAGAGTTTGAACTGCTCCTTGAACTCTGCCCAGGGAAGGAGGGAGGGAGGAGGGAGGAGGGAGGGGTCAGGCTACGGTCTCGTGGGCTTTCTGAGGAGGGCTGCCTCCCGCCAAGGCTCACCAGGGGAGTCTGTGTTCTTGATCACACTGGTCTTGTCTTTCTGAGCTTCTTCCTGTGACCGGACAGGAGGCGAAAAAGCTCAGGGGCTGAGGCCTGCCCTTGAACCCCTGCCAGACTCACTCCCGGGCCTGATGGGGCTTGAGCCCGTCCCTCCTCAGCTCCCCACATACCACATTGGGATAAGGGAAGTCGAACCGAACAAAGACATCCAGGTCACCGGGGGACAGCCCTGTGGGCAAATGAGGGTCAGAGCTGGGCAGAGGGGTGGACCCCACGGCCCCACCCCTGCCTGACGCCCCCTCACCTGGGGGTGTGGGCAAGTTGATGCCCTTCACGATGAACAGGAGCATGTCGTTGCTGCTGAGGTCAGGGAAGATCCTTCCAGGAGGGCGGGCAAGAGACAGAGGCACCTCAGTGCCACAGCCTGCCCGCCTTCTCTGCCCTCCCCCCAGTCTCTTAGGGGTGTCTCAGCTCCTAGGCTTGAGTTTTAGGACCAGACAGACTAGAATTCTCTAGCCAGGTCCACCACTGGCTACCTTCTGAGTCCTTTCTCCACTCTGCACATATTTATTTGGGACTTACTCTGCACCAGCCAGTGGCCCTAGCTGCTGTGGGACCTTCTCTTTCTTTGACAGTATTTCTTGAGCATCTACTACATGCCAGCCAGTGTCTTCACTGCTGGGGATACAGAAGTAAACGAGGCAGACCCCACGCCTTTGCTCATGGAGCCGGGGCTAGCTGAGTGGACAGATGACCCATGAATATATAAATAAGCAAACAAAACAACAACAACTCTGCAGAGAATTAAAACAGGGGAGAGAGTGGAGTGTGCTCAGGAGGGGCTGCTTTAGACAGAGTGACCAGGGAGGGCCTCTCACGGGAGGTAACATCACAGGTGACTCTGAACGTCGAGAAGAGGCCGCTACGTGGTAACCTGCCTAAGAGAGTCTGCGCAGAGGAAACAGCTAGTGCAAAGGTCCTGAGTGGGAACACGGCTGGTGTGTCTGATTGACCAAAAAGAGGTCTTTGTGGCAGGAGGTGAGTGACGTGGGGACGGTGGGAGGAGATGAAGTGAAAGAGAGCCAGGCTATGCAGATGTAGGGGAGCCGGGGTAAGGGGTGTGGGTTATCCTAGATGGGGATCTTGGGTTATCCCAGTGGCTGCACCTAATCTCATCGGTAAGTGGGAAAAAACGATCCCGGCTCCCTGGGAGTCTCCTGTAAGAAGACTTAACAGGAGCAGGACCAAGATCACCATCCCACGGGCTTGCCCGGGCCTTTGGGCCCAGGCACATGTCTGCAGTCACTAGATCATCCCCATTTCCACATGTGTCACTGTCAACACCCCAGTGCCGTCCTTCGCTCGCGCGTCACGTCTGCCTCAGGACCCCTGCGCGCACTGCGCTCCCCCCAGCTCCCCGAACTCTACTCCAGGGGCAAGTCCTCTGCTGGCTTCCGGGGAGCACAAACCCCTCTCCAAAGGGCTGGCGGGGGGCGTCTCGTCTCAGGGGCCTTACTTGATGACGCTGAAGGTTCTCTGCTCAAAGCGAGCAGTGGGCGTGGGGAGACCCCGGGCAAAGGCCTGCTTCAGGGTCTCCATGCTCCGCTTGCAGTCGTCCGCCAGCTTCTCAAATCTGCCGGCAAGAGGGCCCTGCTCAGGTCCCGGGTCCCAGGGGCAGGCTGGGGGTGCAGATGTCTGGTGGGGATGGGGGGTGGGGCTTCTTACTTGCTGGTTTCAGCGATGTTGCCCAGGTGGGTGAACTGGTTGGAGTGGTTCAGGCACATCTGGGGGAGCAGAAGAAAGTGAGGGGAGGGTTGGGGGGGGGCCGTGCCCTTGTAGCGACTTGGGCAGGGAATCCCCCTATCACCTCGTGCTGCTGCCTTATGAGCTTGGTGAGTTCACCGTAGCGCCGGACAGACTCCTGAGACAGACCTGGGCCGGGCCGCTGGACCAGGGCGAAGTCGTCCTTGTTGACAGGGGCGGGCGGCACCTGGGGAGGACGAGGCTCATGAGGTAGGGTCTGCGGGTCAGCACGGAGCAGGTCCACCCAGGGCTCTGCCGAAACGTCACCCCTCCTTAAAGAGGCCTTCCCTGACTATGGCTTCATCCCCTGTCCCTGTTCTTTCTTCTTTCCCAAGGAGAAAAGTAATGCTCAAAGAGAAGTGGATGGTCCTGCCCCAAATGGCAGAATCTGCTATCCATTTTCCCCCAAGTCTGATCCCCACCCCCTCTTCCCTAGTAATGGAGTCCTGCCTGGGCACACAGCAAGAGACTACATGTCCCAGTCTCCGCTGCAGCTAGGTGTGGCCATGTGACTCAGTTCTGGACAATGGGAGGCAAGCAGAAGTGATGGCAACTCCATGTAACTTCTCATAGCCTGGATGCAGACAAGGCATCAAACCACTTTGACCATGTGGACAAGACCTAGGGCGTGGCAGAGCAACAAGATAAAAGAACCTGGGCCCTGAAGGGCTTTGTCTTTTAGAGACCAGAATGCCCTGAATGTTACATGCAAGAAACATAAATGTCTGTCTGGTTTCAGCCACTGTCCTGGGGAGGCCTATTTGTTTCAGCAGCTTAACCTGGACGCTGACTAATACACTCCAAGTCACATGGCTGCTACGTGGCATGAGCCTGAAGGGTGAGTGCTTGGGAAGGTCCAGCCCGCCTAGAGGGTTCACCTTGGCGATGTCCACAGGCAGCCCGTTGCGTGAGGCCTCCAGCATGGGCTCCAGCCCCTTGGCCTGGCGCAGGTGCATCTTGGCGCCCTCCATGTCATTCTTCTGCTTGGCTCGCAGCGCCGCCTGTAGGAGCTGCTTCCTGCGGCCCTCCAGGAAGGCCAGCTGCTGCTGGGCTGTGGGCACAGGGGCGTCTGAGGGTGCTGCCCAACCCATGGCCAGGCAATAGGCAGCCCAGGTGGGGCAGGTGTACCTACCTCTGGTGGATGTGCCTTTGGGAGCTGCTTTGGCTGCTGGGGCAGATCCTGACGGGGGTGCCTTTGAAGGTGGGGCTTTGGGCTGGGCTGTGGGGGCTGCAGGGCTGTTGCGCTGCTGAGGGATAGAGAGGAAGTCAGAGCTTTCCCAGCACCTGTGATGAGTCCACTCCCCACAGGGTCAGGGCCCGACACTGACAACACTGACCGTCTTAGTTTCTGTTTCCTCAGCACTGAACACAACACGTGATCTTGTTCACACTGAATCTTTGCAACAGCCCTGGGAGGTAGGGACTATTACTGTGCTCAGTTTACAGAGGAGGAGCCCGAGGGTCGAGGGTCGGAGAGCAAAATGACTTGCCCACGGCCACACAGCCAGGAAGCGGCAGGGCCGGATGTGTGGCCGGTTCTTTCTGGCTCGAGGCCAGGGCTGCTTGGGCTTGGCTTTGCTGCCACTCCCTTGCCTCACCCCAAGGCCCCGGCCCCTCACACCTTCTTAGGCTCCTCATCCTCTTCGTCCTCGGGGCCTTCATCCTGGTTGGCCAGCTTCATGGCAGTCTCTAGGACTCCCACCAGGCTCTGCTGGGTGGGCTCGGTGGCCTCCAGGCCCTGGATCGGGGGAAAGCCTGGGCGGCCAGTTGGGACCCGATCAGGAGGGAGAGGCCCACACCATAATGGCGGAGACTCAGGTTCCTCCCCCGATAAGGAGCCTCAGGCCGTTGAATCTACTTTGCATGTAAGAAAGGAGATGCTGCTGGTTGGGTGGAGATGCCAGACCATCCCAACCTCCCTCCTGCCCTTCCTCTTGCCTGACCCCGGCTGGGTCTTGACCAGACTCCAACAAGCAAGCCCTGTGTGAGGTAGTGTGCTGGGCATAAGAGGTAGTCTTGGGCCTGGAGGGACTCCCACGGGACCAAGGTGCAGACACATAATTGCTCTCATGGGGGACACACAGGCAGCTCTGAGATCCCAGAGGACGCCTCCTACCCACTGGGGGGCTGATGGGAGGCTGAGCAGGTACCTGTAAAACTGAGAGCTGGTGACTAGGAAGGAGTTGAGTCAAACAAAGAAGAAATGGAGGCAGCAGGCAGTGGTGGGCTGGTGAACAGGCTCTCCAAGTAAAACCTCCTGATTTTTAGTGTTTGCCAATTTCCGTGGTATAAACTCTCCCATTGTGACTGATTTTAAGCTACCAATTGTCTAACAAGCTTGCAGAATTTCTGAATGTGCAAGCCATCGGCTCCCTGAGACTGCAGAGTCGGAAGGAATAGCACCTGCAAAGGCTCAGAGGTTGGAGGGGTAGGGGCCGGGGGCGGGGCCTACCCGGGGGCACAGGCAGCTCAGCCACATCCACGGCTCGGCCAGCCTTGTGGGCTCGGATGGCATCTTGGTATTGCTGCAGGGAACGCAGGTGTTAGGGCTTCCTGGGCAAGGTTTCCAGGGGCTGCCGACTCGCCCACTTGGTCTCCACGCACCTTAACAATGCGCTCGTGCATGCGAGCCTTCCGCTGGTCCCCCTTGGTCTTCGCCTGAGCCGCGGCCACACAGTACCGCTCCATCCGCTGCTCCAGCGCCTCCAGGAGAGTCCTTGGGGGTGCAGGAACCTCTGGGCCAGACCAGGGGGTAGAGTTAAGAGTCTAGGGGCGGGGAGACTGTCTTGCTCTGGCTAGCTCACCCCACAGGGTCCCAGAAGCCTACCTGGCATGGAGGGCACGACGGCAGGAGTTGGAGGCTGTGGTGGCAGTGATGGTGGGTCTGGGGGCAGCTGGTCTGGGGGCAGAGAGGTCCAGTCCAGTGGGGGGCTTGCTTGTGGCCGCCCTTTCCCCCACCAGGCTGGCATGGCCTGAGGGTGGGGTCCCTGGGCCTGACCAACAGGGGCGGCAGCATTAGAAAGAACTTCGTGGAGGCCTCCAGCGGTCCTGGAGGGTGGGCAGGGTGGGGTCCTCACCAGGTGGAGGGGGCAGGCGTGACAGGTCCACAGGCTCGCCCCGGCTCAGGGCCTCCAAGACAGCGTCAAAGCTCTGGGAAAAGGAAGATCAGGGGAAGAGGCTGCAGCTGGGGGCCAGGACCCTGAGGGGAGTCTCTATGCTCTGCCCGCAACAGAGGACTCCTCGCTCTGTGCCTTCCTTTGCAGCAACTTGCTCAAGCCTCTTCCAGACACTTATGCCCATTTCACAGAGAGGGTAAACTGAGCCTTCAAGAGTTGCAGCAAACTACAGCTACGGAGTGACCAGGATTCAAATCTGTCTGACTCCAGAGCCCCTGTTCTTTGCCATCACGCAATGTCAGGAGCATCCTGTCCTCTCCCTCCGACCCTGTCCGTCAGTCTGGGCATACCTTGGCCACGCGGAAGTGTCTTGCGGCAGTGGCGGTATCTCCCTGCTGCTTGGCGCGGAGGGCGGCCAGCTTGTACTCGCGCTGGCGGCTCTGCAACTGGGCCAGGGGGCCAGGGCTGCAGGGACCTGGGAGGGGGAACAGCACGCAAACCATTTCTACTTAATTCTCACAACAAAGACTGCTCTTAGGCCCACCTTATAGATTTGAGAATTAAGGCTCAGAGAGGGGATACTGCCTCCCCAAGGTCACACAGCCTGAAGATGGCATGGTGGGGACTCAACCGCACGATTGTCAGTCTCTGGAGCCATTGCTGTTTTGCCCCCAAGAGAATTCTGGAAAATTTTATGTAGCCTTACACATTTTTAAGTTGACATCGAAAACTTTTCATTTTAAGTTGAAAAAGTAGCAAGGGTTGTCATTCCCAGTGTCTCCAAATATTGACATTCGATAAAGAAAACCATCACACCACTCTTTTAAATCAAACGTATCCTAACTACTACGGTGATTTGAAACTCACCAATATTCCCTTTTTATTTTTTCAAATTGTGGTAAAATACACATAACATAAAATTTACCATCTTAACCCTTTTTAAGTGTACAGTTCAGTGGCATTAAGTACGTTCACATTGTTGTGCAACATTCACCACCGTCCATCTCCAGAACTCTTTCATCTTCCCCAACTGAAACTCTGTCCCTATAAACACTAACTCCCTATCCCCTCTCCCCTCTCCCCTGGCACCCACCATTCTACTTTCTGTCTCTACGAATTTGACTCCTTTAGGGACCTCCTATAAGTGGAATCATACAGTATTTGTCCTTCTGTGACTGGCTTATTTCACTCAGCATAATGTCCTCAAGGTTCATCCATGTTGTAGCAGGTGTCAGAATGTCCTTTTTTTTTTTTTTTTTAAGGGTGAATACTATTCCATTGCATGAATGGACCACACTTGTTTATCTATTTACAAGCATACCTCTGAGATATTTCGAGTTTGGTTCCGGACCACCACAATAAAGCAAATACCGCAATAAAGTGAGTCACTGAATTTTTTTTGGTGTCCCAGTGCATATAAAAGTTACTACACTATACCGTAGTCTATTAAGTGTACAATAGAATTATGTCTAAAAAACCAACGTACATACTTTAGTATAAAAATATTTTATTGTTAAAAAATGCTAACTACCAACGGAGCCTTTAGCAAACTGTAGCAGTAACATCAAAGATCACTGATCACAGATCCCCATAACAAATATAATAATAATGAAAAAGTTTGAAATACTGTGAGAATTGCCAACATGTGACAGAGAGACACAAAGTGAGTAAATGCTGTTGGAAAAATGGCGCCAATAGACTAGCTAAAAGCGCGGTTGCCACCAACCTTCATTTTGTAAAAAACCGCAATATCTGTGAATCGCAATAAAGCAAAAACTAGAAAAAACGAGGTGTGCCTGTATCTGTCAATAGACACTGTGATTCTTCTACCTTTTGACTATTGTGGATAATACTGCTAAGAACACAAGTGTACAAATACCTCTCCATGTCCTTGCTTTCAATTCTTTTGACTATATACCAACATTTACTTTTTTTTTTTTTTTTTTTTTGGCTCGGTAAAAATTTTTAATTTCTTATATAAAAAATAGCAAAGTTAAAACTGACTGGGGAAAAATATATAGAAAAAGGTAAAAATTATTTTTTGCTATTTTATTAGTCTCCTGTTGCTGCTGTAACAAATTACTGCAAGGTGAGTGGGTTGAAACAACGCAAACCAACATTTACTATTTAAATATATGTCAGGGTTCACATTTAGCAATCAGGAATTTCAGATCTTCTTTTGACTATATACCAACATTTACTATTTAAATATATGCCAGGGTTCACATTTAGCACTCGGGAATTTCAGATCTTCCCTTATTTACATCCACATCTCCCGCAGAACTGTATCCTAACATGACATATGTGGGTACTTGAAAGGCTTTTTTTGACAACCCCATTGTACATTTAAATGTACATCTATGCACTGTATCAGCAAAGTTGGGAAACAGGATTAAATGGCTTATTAAACAGTATGTTAGTTACAGTTTCAAACAATATGCTCAGTTTTTAGGGGAAGTATCCCTAAATTGAAAGCAATAGGTACAATTGTCAGTATATAAAAAAAAATACAATAGATACACCACCCAGTGTCCAGAAATACTAGAAACACCTGAAAAACAGCATGCATTGTACTTTTTCAGACTGACAACTGGACCCACTGCTTTAGTTTTGGAGGACTTGTCTGAAGAGGTGTCTAAAACACCTTAACGTTCTTTTTAAATTGAGGTATAATTAATTTACTACGTTGTGTTAGTTTTAGGTGCACAGCAAACTGATTCAGTTATTTATATATATATATTTATTTATTTATTCTTTTTCAGATTCTTTTCCATTATAGGTTATTACAAGATACTGAGTACAGTTCCCTGTGCTATACAGTAGGTCTTTGTTGTTTACCTATTTTCTATTTTATATATAGTAGTGTGTATCTGTTAATCCCAAACTCCTAATTTATCTACCCCTCTCCCCAACACCTTGACATCTGATTGGCTTTGTTTACTGCCATCGCAAGTCTCTGTGTTAAAGAATTTTTCTTCCAGGATAGAATTACTGTTACAATTATTATCAGCACGAAATTGAGCAAAGCCTAAATATATTGAGCTTTTTTGACAAATAATTTTATATACTAAGAGTAAAATTTTATTGGCAAGGCAGCTCTTGCTGACACGGCGGTGGCTGGATCCACCTCCTAACATTTATCTCCTGTTTCCTTGTTTATTCTTTTCCTACTTTCCTTTTTTGTTTTTAATATGTAGAGAAACCTGCTTCACATCAACAAATAGACGGAAAGAGACAGTCTTATTATTGTGATGTCACGTGATTCTCAGAGCCCCTGCCCAGCTACATACCAAATACTCCATTATGAAAAATTGTTGATGATTTCAGCTGAGAAGCTCAGATGATGATTTCTGATAGTCGTCCTTGAACTTTGCCAAAAACAAAAGCTTAGAAACCAGCCTGGCTGCGGAAAGATTTAGAGACCAGGGGTTCACTTTCTGAACCCCAGGCCAGTGTTTCAAGTATCTCTTTGGTTCTCACCAGGGCAGCGTTTGCCCCTGGGGCAGATCCCCATGTTCCTTTCCTAAAGGGGGAGAAGGGAGGTTGGGGGAAAGAAACTTCTTGGGAGGTGCGTCCTCCAGCAGGTGAGTTTTACAGGAAAGACAGACAAGCTGAGGGCTTGGGAATTATTCACTCAAAACCCTATGTGTGGGAATCAAAAAATCTACAAACAATAAATGCTGGAGAGGGTGTGGAGAAAAGGGAACCCTCCTTCACTGCTGGTGGGAATGTAAATTGGTACAGCCACTATGGAGAACAATATGGAGATTCCTTAAAAAACTAAAAATAGAGCTGCCATATGATCCAGCAATCCCACTCCTGGGCATACATCTGGAGAAAACCATAATTTGAAAGGATACATGCTACAGGGTGAAGTAAGTCAGGAAGAGAAAAACAAATACCGTATGCCAACACGGAACCTAAAAAAATGGTTCTGAAGAACCTAGGGGCAGGACAAGAATAAAGACACAGATGTAGAGAATGGAGTTGAGGACATGGGGAGGGGGAAGGGTAAGCTGGGACGAAGTGAGAGAGTGGCATGGACATATATACACTACCAAATGTAAAACAGATAGCTGGTGGGAAGCAGCCACATAGCACAGGGAGATCAGCTCGGTGCTTTGTGACCACCTAGAGGGGTGGGATAGGGAGGGTGGGAGGGAGACGCAAGAGGGAGGGGATATGGGGATGTATGTATACATATAGCTGATTCACTTTATTATACAGCAGAAACTAACAAAACATTGTAAAGCAATTACACTCCAATAAAGATATTAAAAAGAAAAAAAGGATACATGCACCCCCAACGTTCATTGCAGCACTATTTACCACAGCCAGGACATGGAAGCAACCTAAATGTCCATCAACAGCGGAACGGATAAAGAAGGTGTGGTACAGGGACTTCCCTGGTGGCGAAGTGCTTAAGAATCCGCCTGCCAATGCAAGAGACACGGGTTCGAGCCCTGGTCTGGGAGGATCCCACATGCCGTGGAGCAACTAAGCCTGTGCACTACAACTACTGAGCCTGCGCTCTAGAGCCCACGAGCCACAACTACTGAGCCCACGTGCCACAACTACTGAAGCCCACGCGCCTAGAGCCCACGCTCCACAACATGAGAAGCTATGGCAATGAGAAACACGTGCACTGCAACAAAGAGTAGCCCCTGCTCGCCACAACTAGAGAAAGCCTGCTCGCAGCAACAAAGACCCAACGTAGCCAAAAATAAATAAATAAATAAATAAATTAATTAGTTAACTAAAAAAAAGAAAAAAGAAGATGTGGTACATATATACAATGGAATATTACTCAGCCATAAAAAAGGACAAAATACTGCCATTTGCAGCGACACGGACGGACCTAGAGATTGTCATACTGAGTGAAGTAAGTCAGAGAAGGACAAATATCATATGATATCAGTTATATGTGGAATCTAAAAAAAGAGTACAAATGAACCTATTTATGAAACAGAAATTGAGTCACAGATGTAGAAAACAAACTTATGGTTACCAGGGGGTAAGGCGGGGGAGGGGGGAGGGATAAACTAGGAGACTGGGACTGACATATACACACTATTATATATAAAACAAATAACCAATAAGAACGTCCTGTAAAGCACAGAGAACTCTACTCAATACTCTGTAATGATCTATATGGGAAAATAATCTAAAAGAGAGTGGATATATTAACATGCATAACTGACTCACTTTGCTGTACAGCAGAAACTAACACAACATTGTAAATCAACTATACTCCAATACAAAAATTTAAAAAAAAACCTAAAAGGTCTTGAGGTTCTGAACACTGTCAATGTGAAAAAAAATAAAGAGGTCATGATTAAAATTACAGTGACTAATAATGTTGTGTTCCTGTTAAAATCAAACAAAAAAACCCCCCAAAACCCTATGTGTGGGAATGTTACTCTGCCATAGAAAGGAATGGAGTTCTGACACACACACTGCAACATTATGCTAAGTGACGGAAGCCAGACACAGGAGGGCAAAGAGTGGACGGACGATTCCACTTATGTGAAATGTCTACAGCGGCAAACCCATAGGGACAGAAAGTAGAATGGAGGTTACTAGGGGCTGGGAGAGAGAGAATGGGGAGTTAGCATTTAATGGAGACAGAGTTTCCGTTTGGGGTGAGGAAAAAGTTTTGGAAACAGAGGTGCTGACTGAGCAATATTGTGAATAAGCCAAATGCCTCTCAATTGCACATTGAAACATGGTTAAATAGCAAATGTGTTGTTAAATATATTTTACTGCCACCACACACACAAAACCTCTCTGTGAGCTCATGTCCCCCCTGGAAGGTAGGCTCCAGGGAGGGAAGGGTGTTAAAAATATCTAACAATCAGTGCCGGGCCTGCAACCCCGCAGAGGGCCCTACCACTGAATAAACACCCGGCCCATCCCACGTCAGCCCAGTCCTGTCCTTGGCCTACCTGAGGGCAGCTGGGGCTTAGCGGAGACCAGCGTTGAGGCTGGGGCAGTTGAAGGAGGACCCTCCACGATGACCTGGGAATCTGGGGCCGGTGGGTTCGTAGGGACCGGCTGACTGGGTGCTGGGGTGTGGCTGGGCGTAGCCACTGGGCCCTTCCCCACAGCCACAGGCGGCGGGATGTCCCCTTCATCGATGGCTTTCCCCTTCTGGACAGAGGCCAGCAGGTTTTCAAGTGTCTGGGAGAAGATGTGAATGTGGGTTTGGGAGGGGCCTGGAGCTGGGTGGTGAGGCCCCAGAACCCTCCCATCTGCCCGCTCACCTTAAGCCCCCGGTCGTAGCGCCGCATCTTGGCACCATCTCCGGCTTGCCTGGCGCTTTCAATCGCTGTCTGGTAGAGGGCCAGCCTCTCCTGCAAGGTGGTCTCCAACCCTGGGCTGGGGGTTGTGGCCTTTGGCTGCGGGAGGGGCCGAGCACACAGTCTGGGCAGTGACCCCACCCGGGCCCGCCCTGACATCTTGCTCGGTTGAGTACCTACTGTATACCAGGCATGTTGCTACCCTAACCCCGAAGGGGCAGAAATCATCCTCCCATTCCCCAGGGCAGAGAACTGGGGCTCAGTGGGGTCCCGCCACCTGCGTGAGGTCCCATGGCTGAGAGGGGAAGAGGAAGGCCTTGAACCCTGGGCTGCAGGGACCAGTGTCTTCGGACGTATACCTGGGCCACAGGAGGGTGGGACTCCAAAGCCTTCTGTTCCTCCCCAAGGACCTCATTCAGTTCCGCCTGCAGGGACACACAGCCGGGGGCCAGTCGTGAGGGCCTGCCAGACGGGGCAGCAACGGAAGGGAGGTGCTCTGCCCCATCCTGGGTGCTCACCAGCAGGTCATCATCAGCCTCCACATCCTCCTCGTCCGTCCCCTCCTCCTCCTCCTTGTCCGGGTCTCTCATGCACAAGCTGGCCATCTTCTCAATGGCCTCCATGGGCAGGGGACCTAGAGGCAGGGGGAGGCCCCAGCTGGACCGGGATCCTTCAAGAGTCCGCAGCCTCCCGTCCTGGTCACCCACGGCCCCGAAAAATAGGGTCGCAGGCGGTGGGGCAGCATGTCCCCCTCCTGGCCCTTCATGGCACCCCACTGCCCTCGGGCCAGCCAGGCATGATCCCCCTCCCCGCCAATCTCCCTGCTCTCATCTCTTCCTTATCCCGCCTGAGTTGGAACCCCAGATCTGCAACTTTCTCACTGTGGGAACTTGGGCAAGTCACTTCACCTCTCTGGGCCTTAGTCTTCACATCTGTTGGATGGGGACAACAATAGTCTCTCCCTCATAGGTAGCTTGTGGGGACTAAGGGTAAATGAAGCTCTTAGAACAGCATACTGTCAGCATTTTGTTGTTCATGTTATTCTCGTTATCCGCGGTATCCATGTGCTATAAAGTTGCCGCAAACATGGAATGAGCGAATACTGAACCATTGTCCCTGGAGGAAATACAGCATTAGGTTCCCGTGAGCCTCTGGGCACATTTCTGTCAACCAGTCAATACATAACCTTGTCTTATGTGTGTTTCTATTTAAAAACACCTTATTTAATATATACTGTTGATTCATTAACATTGAACTCGAGGCCAACAGCACTACGCTTGGGGGCTATGTGGATTCACAAAATCACCAACAAAAAGCACAAAAATGAGAAAAATGTGGCATTAAACAGACCAAGGAAAGGACACTTATTTATGCGCTGAGACAAGAAGGCGGAGTGTCGCCTCAGCTGGGAACGTGCACATCGGGTGACTCAAGCTTTTTGCAGCTCTGTGCACGTCTGTGAATGACTGCAAAAGTACTACAAGCACTGATTTGGGGGTTACAAATAAATTTAAGCCAGTAGGTGAAATCACAAATTCAGAATCCGTGAATAACGAGTATCATCTGCGTTAGCTAGAAAGTGTAAAGGCTCCGTCTGCCCCGAGCTCCAGCCCCACCTGACCACTGCAGAGTCCCCTGGCCCCTGCCATCTCCTCCAGGGCCTCTGCGTGTGCTGTGACCCACCCCCCCAGAAGCAGTCCCCCACTCTTCACCTGGCCCTCCCCACTGCAGGTGCCTCCTCCGGGAATCCAGTCCAGCTCACAGGTCTCCCCCATTGCTCTGTGCCTTCCCCATCCCAGCCCCGATCACAGAACAGTGGGTTGGAGGACGTGCCACGTCCTGTGTGAAATGCCTGATGAACACTACAAGATTAACTCCTGTGATGTAAGTGTGGTCATTATTCCCATTTTACAAACAGGGAAACGGAGGCCCACACAGGTGCTGGAATTCATCAAGTCACACAGCCAGTAAGTTGCAAAGGTGGGATTCGAATCCTCATTCTCGGTCCAGAGTTGATTGCTTAACTCTTACCCAGACTGTGGATGTCAGAAGGGCAGGCACCTTCTCTGTCTCCATTTCACCATCGCCCCAGCGCCCAGCTCCAAGCCCCGCCCACAGCGGGAGCTCAGAAAATGTTCAGAGGTGTGTTGAGAGTCTCACCTTTGCCTTTAAGCTTCTCCAGGGCTTGGGGCCGGCCCCCCACCAAAGCCAAGAACTCAGCCTCCAGTTCCTGATCGTTAACTCCGTCCTCAGGGATCATCAGGCCATCTGGGGAGAGGTCAACTAGCAGGCCCAGCTGTGGGAACAATGGGGGTTCAGTCAGACCTTGGGATGCACCCCAGCTAGCTAGAGGCAGCCATGATGGACCTGGAGTCCCCTTGGAAGGAAGGGAACCCAGAGCTGGGGAAAGCCATTTCCCTGGGGAGTGCCAGGAGGCCGGAACAGGCCCAGAACACAACACATGTCCCAAGGTGGGCAGGCCCTCTGGCACAGATCAACATGGGGCAAAGGGCAGCTGGAGAGACTCAACTGCCAGCTCTGAGCCCACACCCATGATGTGCTGCTAGCCAACGTCAGTGGGGAAAGAAGGCCCCACACCTTGCCCCACAGCAAAGCCACTCTGCACACCTTGGTTTTTCCTTTCCAGCATCTTTGGCAGAGCGAGCCATGAAGGAAGGCTGGAGGCGTCAAGAGCAAATAGAAGCCCAGACAACGTAGAAGTTGGAATTGGGGGCTTTGCTGTGTAACATACCTGTCTTCCTATCCTATCCTGGTTAATGACCAACCATAATGTGATAATATCAGGTTGAAGTACACAAAATTACCCCCCTTTCTTTGGATCAAAAATGGCCAAATATTGGCAATCATATATGTCTTCATCTAATAGTAATAATGATGATGACGACACTTATTGAGTGCTATGTTCTAGCACTTTCCATAAACTATCTCAATGAATTTTCGCAACTATCCTGTGACATAAGGACTCTTAGGGACTCCATTTTACAGATGAGGAAACTGAGGCTTAGAGTGGTGAAGGCAAGTGTCCAACGTGTAGAAGCCAGGAGGGAACTTCAAGTCACTCAGACTGTTATACCTGGGCACTAAGTTATGACCTGAGCTCCTTCCATCAAAGCTGAGAAAAATCAAACTCTCCCAGTGCCTGGGGCAAAGGCAATGAGGGAGGGAGAAGGGGCCCAACCACAGTTCTATGGGCTCATGGCAGCAGCTCTGGATTTGTGCTTAGCTCTGGCCAAGCATTTAATCCCTATGACCTCGGGCAGGTGCCTTCACCTCTCTGGGTCTCAGTGTCCTCATGTGTACAATGGGAATAAAAGAGTCTTACCTGGCCAGGCTGATGCGAGGGTTCCACGAGTGTTCAGGCCAGGAGACCCATAACTGTCTTTCTTACCCCAGGTCCGAGGCCTTCCCCTCCCGGACTGGAGCTGCTGCGGCAACAGGTGGCCCTGAGCCCTGGGAGGGGCGCCAGGAGCTGGGGAGCCGGGGCCAATAGGCCGCACTTTGGGGGTCGAACCTAACCAGGGGGGCGGGGACCGCGGCTCACCTGGGGTGGAGATCTGGCTCCCCTGGGGGTGGGGCCCTCCCTTGAATGTGTGACAAGGGTGGGAAGGGTCCCCTGGGCTGGGCCGTGGGGTACAGACTCACCTGGCGGGCGGTGGCGGCTCCTCGGCCCGGGGGTCCCGGGGGTCCCTTCCTCTTGTGCATCTTCCAGGCTGGATACTCGGACCACCGGACCCCTGGCCTGGCCTCCCCCGGGGCCTATGGCCGCGCACGCGCCCTTCCTGAGTCCCACGCCCCTCGTTGGCGCCCCGCGACCGCCGACCTCGCGCCCTCGGCCGCCCGGGTGGCCGACCCACTTCCGCCTCGGCCCTTGGGCTCCGCGGAACCCGAGCGCAGCCACCGGACTTGCAGGGCCCGCCGCACTGAAACTACAATTCCCGGCAGGCAGTGCGCGAGCGTGCAGTCGCGCGGCGGAGCGATGGGCGGTGCCGCTGGCTGCGCGGGAAAGAGGCGGAGCGTGCGCAAGTGCGAGGGGCGGTGTTGGCATCGCGCGTGCGCGCGACGGGGCCTCGAAGTGTGCGGGAAAGAGGCGGAGCGCTTGCAGGTGTGAGGGGTGGTGGTGGCCGCCGTCGGGTTGGACACCTGCGAGCTCCGGCCTCTCTTGGCGGTCCTGGTCTGGGCAGTCCTCACTTTTCCGTGACCGGGGTAGGGTTAGGGTGGGCCTGGTCACCAGAAGCCGGGTCCACAGTGGTCAGGCCTCGGACCCCCAGCTGCCCGGCCTCCGTGAGGGCCAACTTTGCCTTTTCTTATCTCAGAAAAATCTTACGCAGATAATTTAACCGAATTATCCCCCAACAGATCCAGGTAGATCTTCCCAGTTCCCGATAAGGACAGAGGGACCTCGACAACTTCTCTGGCCCAGGTCGGTTTTGGCCTGTCTGGCCCCCTAGGCTGGAAGGAATTGACCTGTGGCGGCGACTCCTGCCTCCCCAAGACCCCAGGCATACCCCGAAGGGCGCCCCACCCCTTGAAGGGTTCCCCGGTGGCCCCTCTAAAGCCCTCCGATGACCCTGAAGGGCCCCAGGTATCACCTCGAAAATCCTGCGTTGTCCCTAGAAGGGTCCTAGGTAGCCCAGCCTGGAGGGAGGGGGCTTCACACAGGCTTCCCCATCTTAGAGACTAGAGGGGGGCGGCCCAGGTGCTCTCAGACCCTGGACAGAAGATAGGCATTTCCCTCTCTGCTCTCTGCAGTATGGAGGAGTTTAAATTCTTACTCGGCCATAGCCCAAGGTAGCCATGACTCCCACCCTGTGTCCTCTTGGGGCCCAAGTGACCCCTGGGGCAGCCAGATGGGCCCAGGTGGGGGTGGGGTGTCCTCAGCCAAGGCCACTGGGTCTGTACCCAGAGACAGGAACTGCTTGTAACGATGAGATTTGCTCCTTGTTTTCAGATTTCTCTAGGGAGGGATAAAATGAGTAAGAGGAAGAAGCTTCGGACCTCAGGTATTTGGACATTAAAGTTGACACCTCTTTATTGCTGCTTCTGCTTATAGGAGGAATGTGGGCTTATTGCAGAAATGTGCTAACATGACCACACCAAGCTCCTTAAAATAACAACAATGACTTAATACATGCAATGACTTAATACAAGTGTAAATCATGGAGAAGTGCTTACAGTAAAAAGTGAAAGCTTTGTGGAGCCTCCCCCAGCCTCTAGTGGGATCCCACAGCCTAGGGGAGGCCCCCAGGCTTCAGGGCAGGGGTACAGCCTCTATGCAGGCCCACTCTCAGAGATGACCCATGAATAGAGCTTGATGTGCTGGTGTGTGGCGAACTGCTTCACTCTCGAGCCGAAAACCTGGGTTCATCTCACTGTGTGATGGCAGGTGACTTACTGTGTGTCTCACTCTCCTCCTATTTGTAGGGGATAAGAGCACCTACGCTTTACTTTCGAACAATGATTCTCAACCCGTTGTGGGGAGCAATTTGACCTCCAGAGGACATTTGCCAATGTCGTGACACATTTTTAGTTTTCACAACCGGTGTGTGGGCGGTGGCGGGGGGTGGGGGTGGGGGTTAGTACTGGCATTTAGTGGATTAGGCCAGAGATGCTACTCAAAATCATAGAATGTGGTGAACAGTCCCCACAACACAGAATGACCTGGCCCCAAATGTCAATAGTACCCAAATGTCAATAGTGCCAAAGTAGAGAACTGTGCCCTAGAGCTCACATGTGGATTAGTGTTTGTAGAGCACGGAGAATAGATCCACGGTAGGACACAAATACATGCTGCTGTTATCATTGCCCTTTCAGATTAGGAAGAAATTTTTCATTCTGAAACAATTTTAAGCTTACAGAAAAGTTGTAAAAATAGTTCAGAGTTCTGTCTACCCTCCCCCTAGCTTCCCCTAATGTTAACATCCCCCTCAACCATAGGATGATGATCAACCGTATAGTGTAGCGTAAAAAACAGGAAATGAACCTCAGTACACTACTTCTTCCAAACTTTTTCTTTCTATACATAAATACAGTGTTTTTATTGGAAAATAGAATCATCACACATACTGATCTGCAACCTCTCTTTTTCAACTTCATGGTATTTCGAGACTGTCTTTACTTCTCAATATACGTATAGAATTTCCTCATTTGAAAAGAAAAACACCCAGTGTTACATAGTATAGCTCCATTTCCCTGTCATTGGCTAAGGTAGTTTAAATTTCTTAAAAAGTTTAGAAAGGACCCCATCACTTAGTGGTTAATCAACTTCGAGAGTAGCACTCATTTTTTCCCAAGATGTGGGACAGGAAAGATACTATCAACAGATTGAAGATGTTTTGTGCAGAGATGAGTAACAAGCTGTTTGGAGGCACAGGCATTTCTCTGACCTTCGAGGAGGAAGCTGGGGCCAGCCAGGCCCACCCACAGCAGGTCATATGGGGCCTCTCTTGGCAGTGGACTCCCCTGCTCAGTGGACCCTGGGCTGGCCCAGGACAGCTCTTTCTGTGTGTCCTGGATGGGGTGGAGAGAAAGGAAGAAGATTCTGGCAGGTGGTGAAAGGAGCCCTTTCCCTTCTGATGTCTTTGGCCTCTGGTGTTGAACACAAGGTTCTGCCTTAGTTTTTCTTAAATTAATCCTGTGGGAACAGATCACAGGAAGGAAATGGGAGCCTCTTCACTTCTGCTGATATTTTTGCTTTTTATTTGGTACAAATAAATGTCCATTGGATGAGCAAAGCAAGCTAGTGTTTGGACATCTTAAGAAACTGAGTAAATGAAGCTGCTATATTTTTACATTTTATGGCAGACCACAAGGTGGGAATGTGTTTGTGTAAGAAACATTCATCGCAGCTTTGCTCTGGGTGCAGTGCTGGCGTGGGCACCTGAGGTGGAGGGTGGGAGGCAGGGTGAAGATGAGATCAAGATGAGACTCAGTTCCTGCCTCCTGCCCTTGACAGCTTCAAGGTCTAGTCAGGGGAAAAAGAAAAATGTTTCTCAGCAGGAGAGCTAATCAGATAACAGTGGGGTGAAGTTCTAAATGGGCACACACGAACCGTAACTGACAGACTTGGGAGAAATTACAGGAAAGCCACTGTGGTCTAGTGAAGCCCCAAAAGCTGAATGAATGCTGAGGAGGACCCTAGCATTCAGTGTTGGAGAGAGGGGGCTCATTCAGTGGTTTTACTTCAAGGTATGTAAGGAGCTGAGTTTGGAAAGGGTCTACGTGACTGACCTCCAAGAAAATCAGACCTGGGTCTGGTTTGTCTTTTTGTTCTCGCTGCCTAGTCAGAGGTGCAGTACATAGTAGGTGCTCAGTAAGTGCTCAGGTATACTTAGGTGTGGAGGCTCTGGAACCGGACCGCCTGGATTCTGTTCCAGATTCCTCAGCCTCCCTGTACCTCAGCTTTCTCGTCCATAAGATGGGCCTAACATCAGGGCCCTGCCTGAAGTTTTGTCATAACGCACCTGAGTTCTCAGGACAGTGTCTGGCGTGGAACTCACTAGAGTCAACCCTTATTATTTGTTCATTGAATAAATGGTTCAGTTGGGACCAGATTTTGGAGAGGTTTTACAAGCCAGCCACTATTGGCAGTTTCTGTATAAGGGAATTTCCTTCATTCAACAAATAGATGTTAAGAAGCACCTTTAGGCTCTAAATTGCTTTCAGTGATGGGAAAGGTATCGTAGGGATACAACAGGGATCAAGAGGCAGCAGAGAAGTCACCTCCTTAGCACTCGATGACTCTGGGTCCCAGTTTTCCCAGGATGGATATTCTGCAAGCATCATGGAAAACCAGAGTGGTACATAATTTAGTGTTGTCTGCATTTCCTGGGAGGTGATCTGGGTTTTCTTGGGCATTTATTCAGTCATCTACCAAGTATTTATTGAGCACCAACAGTTTATTAGATGCTCTTCTAGCTACTTGAGACCCAGCAGAGAGTGAGATAAATGAGGCCCCGCCTCACATGGAACAGGTTGTAGTGGAGGAGACAGAAAATGACCCAGTGCACCGGATACTTGCAGAAAAGATGTGAAGTGAGTAGAACAGAGCATGGGCCCGAGAGGAGTTGCTCTATAGAAAAGGTAAGGATGCCTCTGCAGGGACATTTGAGCTGAGACCCGAAGGAGCCAGCACACACCTCTCAGCACTTCCGCAGGGAGACAGTCGGCTGGGCCAGGTTGTCTCGTGTGGTTCCGAGCCAGGCCCGGTCACCTCAGGATTGAACGTCAATCATGACCAGTCCATAGATTAAAAGCCTTTGAATCCCATGGCCATGTAAGCCCCTGGGTCCCACCTGGATGAAATTCCATCTCATCTCTCACTCTCCAGGCAAGCGTCAGAGCAGGGATTTCCTGCCCTTTGCACAAGCCTGCTCACGTTGCATCAGTGGCCCAGATGTGTTTGGTGGTCGGCCATGGCAGTGCATGGTCCCGCCAGCCCCCTCCCCTTCATCTTCTTTTGTCTCTAAACCAGGAGGGAAAGGAATCCGTCCTCCAAAACTTCCAAAGAACCCAAGGTTAGGAGACTCTGACGGGGACCCCCAGAGTTCCAAGTTGGGCCATTGGCATCACCCTGAAGAGACAGAAAGCAGATCAGGACCCGCTCCCTCTGCAGAGCAGAGCAGGGAGGAACCAGGGCAGGCAGCTTCCAGGTAGGTGGCTCAGAACATTCCAGCAAGCCTCTCCACTGACAGTGGGCACAGCACAGTGGCCTAGTGGACAGGATGCAAAGGGGAGGGGCCAGTCTACACGACCCGTCCAGTGCCATGCGTCCCCCACAGGGGCTCGGGGCCCTTGGATCGAGCTTCTCGAAGTTGTGCTCTGGGGACTCTCCTCTTCAGCGAGAAAGGTCGATATTTTAACCACGGGCAAGGAAGACCTTGAATTTTTCAAGGTCACTTAGTTACAGAATGCAACTTGTCCTGCCTGCTGGTCAAATCCATATTTATCCCACATTCCTTCTTAATCAAGAGGGGACTGAAGGAGTTGTGGGTCTGTGAAATAATAACCCTTAAGAGAGAATGACGATCTTTATGTTCCAGGCAGCATTCTAATAATAAATACTTTACACGCCTCAGCTCGTGTCATCCTCACGGCACTGTGACATGGGTTTATATCCCCATTTGGCATATGAGGACTCTGAGGCTTCGAGAGATCAAATGACTTTCCCAAGGCCACTGAGCTGGTACAAGGCAGGCTGGGGTTCTGGCTGCGTCTGGTTCCTGTGCTCTTTACCACAGTGGTTTCCCAGTTCCCTTATTTTTTCAGGAAATACATAATTAAGCACGGTGGGGGAAAGGAAGAAAGATCTGGAGAACCAGTCAGTCTCCACAGGGTTAAACCACATGTAACTATAGCAGAGTAGAAAGGGTTAGCAGGGACTTCCCTGGTGGCACAGTGGTTTAAGAATCCGCCTGCCAATGCAGGGGACACGGATTCGATCCCTGGTCCGGGAAGATCCCACATGTTGTGGAGCAACTAAGCCCACGCGCCACAACTACTGAACCTGCGCAGGCTCTAGAGCCCATGAGCCACAACTACTGAAGCCCGTGCGCCTATAGAGCCCATACTCCACAACAAGAGAGGCCACCACAGTGAGAAGCCCACGCACCTCAAAGAAGAGTAGCCACTGCTCACTGCAGCTAGAGAAAGCCTGCACGCAGCAACAAAGAGCCAATGCAGCCAAAAATAAATATAAATAAATAAATTTATAAAAAAAAAAAAAAAAGAAAGGGTTAGCAGGAGTTAGGAGAAAGAAGGTTCCTGCTACCTGAAGTCTTCAGAGAAAGCATCATGAATTGTACTAGCACGTTTTCTGAGTGAAAAATTGAGGCATGCAGTCTGGCTGACAGAACCATTTTCTGGGGTGTGTGTCTGTCTGATCTCAGGTCTTTGCAATCTTAGGGCTAAAGGCTGTGTGTGTGACAGGAAGAGAGGGGCCACGTGTCACACCTAAGCTGTTCCCCCAGACAGACACAGTGATGTCACACTGTGCCCCTCACCCCTCGAGAAGCCGTATCAGGGCTGATGGGGTCACGGCTGCTGCCCACCCTGCTGTGTGAGACCGTAAGAATAATCAGAACCCACAGAAGTGGGTTCCCACTCTTTTGTTTCTGTTTTTTAAATGTTTTATTAAGAAATACCACACGTGCAGAAATACAACAGACGAAAGCAACATAAAGCAGTCAGTTTAACACATTTATGTTGAGAAATGAAACCTTGCCAGTACCCCAGAAGCCGCCCAAACAACCCATCCCAATGAAAAATTTTGAAACAGGCGGTTGCTGTCAGTATCTAGAGTTCCTCTGTCTCCATAACCTCCCTTGGCACGATTCAAGCCCATTAGTGTAGCTTCATGCGTTTTCCTGCTCCACTTCCAAAGTTGAAACCATGAAGTTTCAGTTCCAGATTTTGATCTTTTTTCACAACATACATATCCACGTTTATTTAGACATAACCGTAAGTCTCACCAGTTTTTTTAAAAAGACTTTATTTCTTCAGAGCAGTTTTAGGTTTACAGTAAAATTGAGAGGAAGGTACAGTGGTTTCCGATACACCTCCTGTCCCCACACATGCACAGCCTCCCCCGTTATCACCATGACTCACCAGAACGGTACATTTTTTTTTTTTTTTTTTTTTAAAACTGTGACAGCTTCTATTTTTTTTTTTAAGTATTTATTTATTTATTTATGGCTGTGTTGGGTCTTCGTTTCTGTGCGAGGGCTTTCTCTAGTTGTGGCAAGCGGGGGCCACTCTTCATCGCGGTGCGCGGGCCTCTCACTATCGCGGCCTCTCTTGTTGCGGAGCACAGGCTCCAGACGCGCAGGCTCAGTAATTGTGGCTCACGGGCCCAGTTGCTCCACGGCATGTGGGATCTTCCCAGACCAGGGCTCGAACCCGGGTCCCCTGCATTGGTAGGCAGATTCTCAACCACTGCGCCACCAGGGAAGCCCAGAACGGTACATTTTTTAACCAAGGATGAACCTACATTGACACAGTCCACGGTTTACTTTAGAGTTCACTCTGTGTGTTGTGCATTCTGTGGGTTTGCACAGCAGTATAATAACATATATCCATGATTACAATATCATACAGAGTCTTCTTATGGCCGTAAAAATCCTAGCCTATTCATCTCTCCCCACAACCCCAGGTAACCACTGATCTTTTCACTGTCTCCATAGTTTGCTCTTTCCAGAATATCATATAGTTGGAGTCATACAGTACATAGCCTTTTCAGATTGGCTTCTTTCACTTGGTAATGTGCATCTAAGGTATCTCCACGTGTCTTCATGGCTTGAGAGCACGATCTTTTTTTTTTTATAAAGCAGATGGCATGATTTTATTTTTTTTAATTTTTATTGGAGTATAGTTGATTTACGATGTTGTGTTAGTTTCAGGTGTACAGCAAAGTGAATCAGTTATAAATATACATATATCCACTCTTTTTTAGATTCTTTTCTCACATAGGCCATTACAGAGTATTGATTAGAGGAGAGCTCGTTTCTTTTTAGCGCTGAATACCATCCCATTGTCTGGATTACCACAGTTTATTTATCCACTCACCCACTGAAGGCCATCTCGGTTGCATCCGTATTTTGGCAGATACGAATACACCCGTTTTTTTAGACACTGTTTTTTGTATCTACAACTTCTTTACAGTTTGCAGAGTTGGGGGCTGGAGTGTCAGTCAGTCCAAATGAGAATTCCTGTTCTTACTTCAGGAGCCAGTTCCTGGGATTATAAGAGTTTAAGTGCTGCCAGAGCAGGCAGCTTGGATTCTAGATGTGGGACTCCACACCTTTCTTGGCAGTCACATGTCCCCTTCTCCATCCCACCCTCTCTCAGCAGGTGCTCCAGGGCCTCCCTCTTAGGAGACCCTGGGTGCTACTTTGCATTTGGATTTCATTCCCCGCTGCTGCCGCCACTCTCTCCCGTTTGTCTTGCTATGCAAGTTAACAGCGTAGGAGGACTTGAGAACCTCCTCTGTTTTGTCTTTCTCCTCCCAGCTCTCCTTATGAGGAAGCAGGAGCTCCCTCCAGTCTCCTCGGGGAGCCAGAAAAAGAGCCAGTTCGCCTTCCTCCTTCCCAGGTGAGCCTGTCTTGCAGCCTGACGTATGTACAAAAGATGCTGCCTCTCTTCAGCTGGAGATCTTGTCTCTATTCCTCATCTGTAACTGCTGGTGGGAGGGTGTGCTGGGGATGGAAGGCAAGGGCCTTGAGGTTTGAGATTGCAAGAGAGAAACTTGTTCTGGTGTCTGCTTGCTTGATTTCCGAGACCTCATTCCGCCCTCATCTTTACTGCTGTTTTTTTCTTGTTGTATCTGGTTCACAGAACTCAGTCGGGAGGTTTGTCCCCCAGTTTGCGAAACCCAGGAAGACAGTGACAGGACGAGCAGAGAGGAGGGAAGAGGACCCCAGGAGTGGGGCCTTCAGCTTGGTAAGGTCCTACCATCGACCTTCCTCTTGGCCCAACCTTGGCAGCCAAGTTCAGCCTTGATTTCCTTTGGCAATGGCTAGCCCTGCACCTCTCCACACACACACCCCATTTTTAGCGCTACAGATGTCTGTGGACGGCAGGTGCCATGCCAGCAACTCGCAGGCCTTTGAGAGGCACTCAGGACAGCTGTGCCTGCACTGAAGCTGTCGAGGCCAGAGTTCTCTTCCCCAAGTTGCGTGAAAGTGGTGAAACTCAGAAAGGCAGCCCACATTCTGTCCCTGAACCCCTATGCTTCTCAGAAGCTTTGCTGTGAGTCGGGGTGGGTGGGTCTTACAGCATGCTCTCTTGTCCTTGCCACCACGAGCTCCAGGGGTCACGATGTCTCTGGAACACACACCCCTAAAAAAGTGAGTGGTGGGCATTCCCAGCAGCTTTGTTTGTAATCGCCCCCAACCGGGAACACCCCAGAGGTCCTTCAGCTGGTGAATGGTTGAACAAATCATGGTGCAGCCACACCATGGAACACAACCCAGCAATAAAGAAGGAACAAACAGGTGTGATACACAGAACCACCTAGATGGATCTCCAGGGCATTATGTGGACTCAGAGGAGGTTGCAGAAACAGTATGCTCAGCCATAAAAAGGAACGAAACTGGGTCATTTGTAGAGATGTGGATGAATCTAGAGACCATCATACAGAGTGAAGTAAGTCAGAGAAAAACGAATACCGTATATTAACGCATATATGTGGAACGTAGAAAAATGGTACAGATGAACAGGTTTGCAGGGCAGAAACTGAGACACACACGTAGAGACGTTTGTATGGACACCAAGGGGGGAAAGCGGTGGTGGGGGGTGGTGTGATGAATTGAGAGATTGGGATTGACATGTATACACTAATATGTATAAAATGGATAACTAATAAGAACCTGCTGTATAAAAAAATAAATAAAATTCAAAAATACAGAAAAAAAAAAAAGAAACAGTATGGCTACAAGTGTCCATCATGGATGGATGAATAGATAAACAAAATGTGGTATATCCATATGACGGAACGGATATTTGTGCATCCATGTTCACTGCAGCGTTATTCACAGTAGCCAAAACGTGGGAGCACCCAAAGTATCCATCAGCAGATGAATGAACAAATAAAATATTGTATATTCACACAATGGAATGTTATTCAGCTTTAAAAAGAGATTCTTTTTTTTTTTTGGCTGCACCATGCAGCATGTGGGATCTTAGTTCCCCAATCAGGGATCAAACCCATGCCCGCTGCGTTGGGAGCATGAAGTCTTAATAACTGGACCACCAGGGAAGTCCCAAGGAAGGGATTCTGACACATGCTACAACATGGATGAACCTGAAGGACATTATGCTAAGTGTAGTAAGCCAGACACAAAGCAACAAATACTGTATGCTCCCACTTATACAAGGTCCCTAGAGTAGGCAGATTCTACCGATTCCACAGGAGGTAGAATGGGGGTTGCCAGGAGCTGGGGGAGTGGGGAGTTAGTGTTTCATGGGGACAGAGTTTCAGTTTGGGAAGATGAAAAAGTTCTGGAGATGGATGGTGGTGATGGTTGCCCGACCTTGTGAATGTACTTAATGCCGCTGAACTATGTACACTTTAAAATGATTAAAATGGGGAACTTCCCTAGGGGTCCAGTGGTTAGGAATCCTCCTTCCAATGCAGGGGACGCGGGTTCAATCCCTGGTCAGGGAACTAAGATCCCACATGCCGTGGGGCAACTAAGCCCGCGCGCTGCAACTACAGAGCCATACGCCACACTGAAAGATCCCGCATGCCGCAGCTAAGACCCAATGCAGCCAAATAAATTAATTAATTAAATATTTTTTTAAAAAAGATCATTTCCTTCAAAAAAGATAAAATGATTAAAATGGTGAATTTTAGGTTATGTGTATTTTACCAAAATTAAAAACAAAACAGCACAGGGAGGCCCCCGTGTGCCCTCCCCGAGCATCCCCCGGTGGTAGCATGTTACGTAACTGTAGTCCATTGGCAACACCAGGCAACTGACATTGACACTGGTGCGATCCACAGGACCTCCTTGATTTTTATATCCTTGATCTTCCCGAGAGCCTCCACGTGCCTGGTGCTGGTGGGGCGAAGGAGCTGGTAGAAAGGGGGGTTCCTGGGGCTTCCCTGGTGGTCCAGTGGTTAAGACTTCGCACTTCTACTACACGGGGTGGGGGTTCAGTCCCTGGGTGGGGAAGATCCACATGACGTGAGGTGTGGCCAAAAAAAAAAGAGAGGGGTGCCTGTGCTTCCGGTTCCCCCTCTAGCCCCTGGCACAAAGCTCTGCCCAGCATTGGGGCTGATCCCTATTTGGGTGCACCGTCATCCCTGCAGCATCTGAGGCTTTGAACAGGGGCAGTAATGACTAGAAAAATCCTAGGAGCGGTTGATTATTGAAGGCCCAAGGCTGAGTCTTTTTCTCTCCACAGGAAACACTGCCAGAACCTAGTGCCCAGCAGGCCAGAAGCCAGCCTCAAGAGGAGTCCCCAGGGCTTGCCCTCCAGGAGACCAGGGACCCAGGAGACCAGACCCAGGCAGACAGCGCCTGCCCCGAGCCCAGCGGCCAAAACCCTGTGACGCCTGTGCCTGGCGATGGGGATCCTCAGCCCTTGGCCTCCAGCATTGCCTCTCTGGAGTGGGGGACAGTGCCCTCGGCCTCAGAGAGGGCCAGCCAGGACCACCTGTCAAAGCGTGGGACCAACGTGCCAGATGGTGGAAGCACGGAGGAGGGTTGGGTTCCCGGTGATCATGGCCAGAAAGGGCACCTGCCAGGCAGTGATCCTGAAGAGGAGCCAGACCAAGGAGCCCCTCAGGAGGGAGGTGCCCGAGGGGAAGCAGGAGCTGAGCTGCCTGAGGAGCGCCAGGAGGAAGAAGATGGCATCCTGGGCCCAGAGCCCAGATCTGCAGCCCAGGGCCCTCCTGACGCTCTGCAGACACCCAGCTGGACTGGCGGGGGAGCAGAGTGGAGCTATAGCAGCCCAAGATGCTCCCGCCTTGGGGCTGTTGTCATCGCAGGTGTGAGCACAGACCCCACGGAGCCAGAACAGAGGGCTCTGGGGGTGGCTGGGCCAGACGGGACGGTCAATGCCAGGGTGACTGCCTCTCCCAGCGGGAAGGCTTCTGATGGAGGCCACAGCAGGGCCCTGCTCGGGTGCATGCCTCTCACTGGGGAGACCACAGGAGGCAGAGAGGAGGCAAGGCGGGAAGACAAGCCCCCTGATGATGTCCCGGGGGGCCTCGCAGCCTCCCTGGCTCTGGCTCACGAGATCCAAGAGCCCACAATAGGTGTTGGGGATTCCAGCCCTTTAGCCTTGGAAATGGGTCCAGGTGTGGGTCAGACACAGGTACCAGGCCCGGATCAAGAAGGGCTGGGAGGTATGTGCTTGCTGCCTTTGCTGTTGCAACCTGTGGGTGAAAAGGCAGCTGAGTTAGGGAGCCATAGCCACAAACAAGACTTCAAGGGGCTCAGTTTGCCCCTTGGAGCCTGTGCTCCAACAGCGTACAGAGAAGCAGTGGACGGCCCTCCCCAGGACGCTGGGTCACGTCAGGGCAGCCCAGATGCCCGCACAAGCCCGGCAGGCCAGCCTGAGCACCCTGCTGACTCTTCAGAGCAGGCTGTCTGGGAGGGGTCCCCAGCCATGGAACTCTACTTCCTGCCGGACAGCCAGACACAGGATGCCCTGGAAGCCCCTGGTTTTGAAGCCCCACCTGAACAGGTAAGAGCTTCCTTGAGTTACAGCCAGATGTCCTAGTACAGGTGCCAAATGGCCACAAACCCTCCCAAACCACCCGGTAGTGGGGGAAAGGTGGGCACGTGGCCATCTGTTTGTACGGCAGATGAGTCCGGGGGTCTGAGTCACAGCTTCAGCGGCTGTGGAGTCTGTGATATTCTGGAAAGGATACACCTGCCTTTCTATGAGGGGCCCATCTGTGTGGGAGCTGAAGAGCCCCGGGATGTGACACACATGTATTTTGTCAGCCCAGGGAGAACCCCTGGTGCACTTGCCCCCTCCACCCTTCAGTGCCCTGCTCTGGCCGGAGGTTCCCGAGGGATGTATGGAGGGTGACAGACCAAACGGGGTGACCTAAAGAAGCCAATGACCTCAAAGCTGGGCCTGTGGGCGGGGACTTCGTTCCCCCACTGGAAAGAACCTTTGCCCATCTTTAGGGTCATTGGGGGGCCCAGATACAATTCTTTTTCAGACATATACATGGAATTTCATTTGCTGGAATTTTAGGGGCTTTGCTTCCTTCAGGGATCTGCCTGCTGAGCCTGTGCTGGCCGTTGGCGGTCACCTGTCAGGGCAGGTGGCAGTCCTTGCTTTGGCCCCGCCCCCCCAGGAAGCGCCACATCTCTGGCTGCTGGCGCACTTGAGCCTGAGCTAAGTGCTTTGCAGCCTCGCCCTGATAGGTAGGTGGTTCTCTTTCCACACACTGGGTGTGGCTGAGAGGCCGAAGAAGGTTGGGCACCTGCCCCAGGTGAGGCAGCCAGCAGGGGAGGAGCCTGGGTCTGTGCCCAGGTTGGCCTGATTCTGCAGCTGTGCCTCAACTGTTCCGTCCTGGAACGAACACAGAGCCCATGTCGCTTCACAAACATGGCCTCCGTTTCTTTGGCTGTCCCTGTTTTAAAACTTCATTTTTTTGGTTGTTTGAAAATGTTTTTAAGATGTGAGAGTCCGCTCTATGCCAGGAGTGAACAGATCAGGCATGGTCCCTGCCCCCATGAGGTTTTCAGTAGCACCGTTCCCACCTGCCTCTCCCGGAGTGAGCATTTTGTTCCCTGTCATTTCGGCACTTAAAGAGTCTTATATGACACAGCCCCCAAACAAGCAAAGGACGTCATCTGGTGCCCAGCTGAAGAAAGCTAGCTGTTCCCACTGCAGAGGGGGATGTGACTGGCTTGAGCTAACGTGGGTCTCAGGCGCTGCCTTCCCAAGGGATGGCCAGGGGTCATTTGTGACACAGGCTTACCGAGTGACTTTTCGGACCCGGCCCTCCCTGCCCCGGCCCCCATTCCTTGTACCACCCATTGCGCATTGCTGTGATCACCAGATGAGCAGGATCACAGAAATCGAGTCACACTGCGGTTTGGTCACAGTGTTTAAACACGATTGCCCTGGAGAGGTAGGTGCTCAGGTGCTGGGCAGAGCTGAAACTTTATAACTAAAGCTGCATCCCTGGAAAAATGCAAACCCCTCTCTTGGAAAGAAGAGCTAAGTCATCCCCAGTCTCTGGCTTCTTGGGCTGTGGCTGAGGGATAAGGCTGGGAAAGCAGTTGGGACCTTGGGTGGCATCCAGAGGGCAAAGGAGCAAGCCCTCCCGGACCTGCCACCAGTGAGTGCACTCTGAAGTCACCAAGGAGCTGGCAGCACCAGTGCGGGGGACCCAGCAGCAGCTGGGGTGGACAGCCCTGCTGGGAGAGGAGGCGCTGCCCTGACAAGGCTGTGGACACCCAGGCACGTTTTGTTTTGACACTGGGCGTTCCTGAACAAGTCGGGGCAACCCAGGCACAGGTTCCCATGGGAAGGTGCGGGAAGGCCCTGTGGGCGGGGACACATGGGAACAGAGCGCAGGTGGACCGAGAGAGCAGCCCTCGACCTCACCGTGGCACAGCTATGAGCACCGCTTCAGAGGAGGGGCCCTGGTGTCTCGCAGCAGTGACAGACAGGCTTCAAACCCAGCTGCCCGCACAGGAACACTTGGTGTTTTCTTCTCATCGCGGCTCCCTGGGGATGTGGTGCTCACCCCAGGGCCGGTGGAGCCCTCCTCTGCCCACAAGCAGTGTCATTTAAAACACTGACTCCCAGGCCTCTCTCACAGCCCACAGGGGTGGCCCCCACACGTTCAATACAAGCACCGCCTTTGTCATGACATTTACACAACCCTGGTGGGAGCCGTGGTACCTGTTGGGAAAGAGACTATTCCTCATGACTAAGAATGGTGCCGTGAGTTGGGTGAATCTGTGGCATCAAATTGTTTTGTTTTTTTTTTAAATTTATTTTTGGCTGCTTTGGGTCTTCATTGCGGTGTGCGGGCTTTCTCTAGTTGCGGCGAGGGTGGGCTACTCTTTGTTGCAGTGCACAGGCTTCTCATTGCAGTGGCTTCTCTTGTTGCGGAGCACAGGCTCTAGGCACGCAGGCTTCAGTAGTTGTGGCACGTGGGCTCAGTAGTTGTGGCACGCTTGCTCTAGAGCACAGGCTCAGTAGTTGTGGCGCACGGGCTTAGTTGCTCCGCGGCATGTGGGATCTTCCCAGACCAGGGCTCGAACTCATGTCCCCTGCATTGGCAGGTGGATTCTTAACCACTGTGCCACCAGGGAAGCCCTCAGATTGTATTTTAAGTCACAGAGTTGCCTCCGTGAAAGTCGGCCAGGAGCACGGGAGAAACTGTATCGTCTAGAGTATGCTTCCCAACCTCAGCACTACTGGTGTTGGGGGCTGGATCGCCATTCTGTGCACAGCAGAGGCTTGAGCAGTGTCCCTCGCCTCCACCCCCAGGTGCCAGGAGCGCCCTCTCCCCCGGGCATGACAACCAAAAGTGGTTTCCGACACTTAAGTGTCTTGGAGGCGGAGCCATCCCCACGCGAGAGCCGCTGGGCTGCAGCCAGTTCCTCACGTCTGTTCCTTTGGATTCGGGGACCCTTTGCAGGTCGAGCTCAAGCCCTTCACCCCATCCGCCACCCCAGGACTTTAGTCTCCTCAGAAAAGGCCCAACAGCCCTGGGCCGGCCACTCCACTTCAGCCTCTTTGCCTCTTTTCAGAAGGACGTACGTCACCTCCACGACTGAGCCTGACATTTTCCATGAAAATTAAACCACCGTTGACATTTAGAAATTTAAGCTTCTCAGGGTTATCTGGCTCTCTCCCCTATTAATTATGAATTTTCCCTTCAAAATACATTTGCAAAATCTCTTCCTGACATGAAACTTGTGGCCTATCTGGCCGACCTCTTTCCCTCCACGCCAGATGCCCACCTCGCCGCAGTCACCACCAGTCGGGGTCTTCTCTGTACCCTTCTAGATACTGCAGGACAAGCTGGAGACAGCACCACTCCTCAGTTGTCAGGGACAGAGAACGTGTGGATGGAGCCGCCCACCCGTACAAATCAGCCTGTCGAAAGGCGCAGGCCCAGGACAGGACCCCAGGGTCAGGCCCAGTATTGCCCTTCTGCTCTCTTTCTAAAGAGGGAGGGTGAGAGCAGCCCGGGCTGGTGGCCGTAGGTCTGGCCATCGTGGCATCTGTCCCCACACCACTTTTCCTCTGCAGGAGTCCAGCCTCGGTGTTCCTGGCGTGGCAGAGGAGAAGCCAGACCTCCCCTGCCTGACTTTTCCTTCCCTATGCAGGGCTCACCCAGCTGGGCCGTTCACATGTGTGCGTGCTCTCTCTTTCCAGTTGTCTCCTGCAGGGAGCGGGCTGGACCCTTGCTGGCCTGGCACCAGCCCACGTGCCGACGGAGGCTCCCTTGCTGAGGCCCAGCCAAGGTAGGCAGGGTAGGAGGCCGCGCCAGAACCCTTTCCTTGACAGGAGTCCTCCTTTGGTCCCTGGGAGGGGAGAGAGTGGCTGCTTTCCTGGCACTAGAGCCCCCATGCTCTGCCTCCCCCCAGCCCTGTGAGCTCCCATTTTGTGGATGAGGGTGTCGGAGGTCGCCCTGGCTCTGCCTCGAGGGGCCTCACTTTCCTTGGTCCAGTAAGGTTGCTAAGCCCCGACTTTCAAACCACCCATGTCCCCTGCTACCCGCGAGTGGAGAACTCGTCAGCAATCTGCACCCAAGCCAGCATCTCTCCCAAGGACCCCTGCGATGATGCCCCCAGCTCTGTGGTGGTTTTAATGCACACTGTGCGTTTTTCTGGAGAGAAGGTCCAGAGCTTTCCCTGAATCTCCATGGAGGGGAAGTGGACCCAGACAGGGCTAAGAACCGTTGGCTCACAGGGGCCGTCCCCTCTCTGGCACCCTCGGGCCCTCCAGAGTCTCCCACCTGTCCCATCTTATTTCCTGCTTGATTTTATTCCCCAAGGCAGCCCACCTTCTTTCCCTCCTGCAGGCACCAGGTGTGCTCTTCCTCCAGCCTATGGAGTGTGTGTGTGTGTGTGTGTGTGTGTGTGTGTGTGTGAGTGTGTGTTGGGGGGGTCCTCTCCCCCCACCCCAGAGCCTCTCACAGCCCATCACCTTTGCTGTCTCCCAGCCTTGCTGGTGGCTAGCATTGAGCGACAGTCCTCTCCCGTTACCTTGAACCTGAACTGGCCTCTCTGCAGAGTGGCGGCTTATCGATTATTTATGGCCAAGCTTCTGTTTCTGTCTGGCAAGTGTGGAGGAGGGTTAGGGAGTTTGTCTCTTTCCTCTTTCTCCTCCCCCTCAGGGGAGAGGGACGCCGTGCTCCCACCTTCTGCCCTTACACACATCTGTAAATAGTACCTGTTGTACCACTTGTTGCCCCACCCCCTGCGCCCCCCTCCACGCACACACGCACACCCTGTACAGGGACCAGAGGCAGTTTAGTCAAAGTGGCCCCACTATTGTTTGGGCAAAGAGGAGGGAGATTCCTGGGTGAATCTCCGGCGGCCTCCATGGATGGCTGGAAGCCCCCAGGTGGGTCCCAGGGTCTGGTTCTGTGGCCCATGGCTGAGGGAGAAAAGGCAAGAGACTGAGGCCCGGACTGGCCAGTCGTCTCAGGGTGACCGAGGCAGGTGGAGCAGAACCAGAGTTCCCGCAGTGACAACCCAGGAGATGCTGCCAAGCTGGGCAACCCTCTGCCCACCACAGGCTGCACCCGTTAGATACGGTGGTGCAGAGGCATGTCCACCCCTTCCATAGACACTGACGCCCGCCAGTGCCGGCTCTTCCAGGAACTGCTCTGGGCACTGGGAGGCTGCGTGCGACAAAACATGAAGCTTCTACATAGTGGGGGTGGGAGCAGGGGTGAGCGAGAGACAGACAAATTAGGTGGTCAGATGGCAGAGTGTTGGGGAGAAAAAGACAGCAGGGCAGGGGTTAAAATTTTAACCTGTGGTGATGGAGAGGGCTCCCTCCTCCCACCTTCTCCACCCCAAGGAGGAGACATTTAGGAAAGAACATTCCAGAGCCCTAAGAAATGCTCAGGGAATGGCCAGGAATTCAGTGTGGCTGGAGCAGGGGGGAGGTGAGACAGGAGGGAGGGGCTGGGGTCTGGAGGTGCGCAGATGGTGCAGGGCTTTGGGGAGGGACTTTAGGCGGGCTTTCCATTGCCACGCCCTCCCCTGCCCCCCAGGCCACAGGGGGGACAGGCTGTAGGGGCAGGAGCTGGGGGTTGGGGAGGCTGTGGCAGCTGTCGGACAAGGGCCACGGCGGTGGGGGTAGTGGCTGGATTCTGGGTGCGATTTCAGCAGTAGAGCCGGCTGGGTCGGCCATCAGGGCTGTGCCCAGGGTGGCCTCATGACTGTCAAAGGCGTTCATCTCTGGAGAAGACAGCTCGAGGCCCAGCAAAGCCCCCCAGGGCAGAGTCTGGTGGAGCTGTCCAGTGAGGTCAGGCCTCTTGCCCTCCCTCCCTTCCCGCCAGGACCCGAATGGGGATCAAGACCTGCGAAGCCGCCAGGATGGAGGATGCAACAGACACCGTGCGAGGCCTCGTCATTGAGCTCTCCAACCTGAAGTAAGGGCTGGGCTCGGATCCACGGATCCACAAGTCCCCGGGATGGGTGGAGGGGATGGGGCCGCGGGAGGATGGTGGAGGGCCCAGTACAGCAGCGATCCTGGGGTGTCAGGGTGGGCCCGGGATCCCCAGCGAGGGGCCTCTGGGAAGCTCCACCGTTCCTGGGCCCCAGCCGGTTGTGTCATAAACCCGTCCTTCGCAGAGTTGTTAGGTTCTGAAGAGGGGCTAGAAGGGTCACAACCTGCCCTGCAGCAGGCTGATTCTGATTATGCACGTGTGCATGCCTGTGTGTGTGTGACCTGTGAGTACACGAGTGTGTGAGCCTGTGTGAGCAGGCTGGTGTGTGCCCGAGTGTGAGGCATGGTCCCACTCTGCCGCGAGGTGGAGCACAGCTCAGACCCTTTCCCCCACAGCCGGCTGATCATGAGCGCCCACCGGGACCTGGAGGCCTTCAAGCGCCTCAACTACTACCAGAAAGCAAAGCCGGCAGGGAAGGCCCCTGCACCCTACACACCAAAGGGGGCTGGGAATCTCCCTCGAGGGGAGCAGTCCTGGAGGGACTCGTAGGTGTGTGTGTGTGTGTGCTCGTACAGGCTCGCCGGCCCCCAGAAGTGCCTGATGTTCCTGCCAAACAGCTGGAAACAATCTCTCAGCAGACTCCGGAAAGCCTGCTGGCCCCTGTGTGCCCCCTGTTATTTTGTTACCATCCGAGATGCTCCAGCAAGTCCTGTTGGGCCCCAGAAACCTCCCCTCAGCTGACCTGGAAGTCACCTTCCCATGGGAAACACAAAAGGCCCTGCCGTCCTCAGCAGCCTCCCTTGGGAGTCGCCTGGGGGAGGGGACCTGCTCCTCCCTGTGGCAGAGGCCTGGAAGCTGGAGGCAGAGAGGCACGCTGGGGCCCCAGGAAGCTGGGGGTGGGGGTGGGGGGGCCGAGCCGCCCAGATGTTTATCTGGATTTGCAAATTTCAGCTCCTTAGCCGAGGTTATGGAAGGTTCAGAATTTGTTTCTTTCCTGGAGGAGAAAAGGGCTCGCTTTGTTGGTTGTACCCTTGTTTTTCTCCAGATTTCCATTTTATTTCTTTTGGGAAGCCCATTAATAAATGATTCCCTAGCCAGACCTCAGACCTCGTGACCTGTTGTTTGGGGTTTGAGGCATTTTCAGTTCCTTGATGTCTTGCCCACAAACCTCCCTAACCATCTCTTTCTCCTTTGACTTCTACTTTTCATCTTCCCTGGGAAGACAAGTTCGGCTACTGTTGGATCCAGGGGTCCCCCATGCAGTACTGAGTGTGTCGGACTCAGGAGCAGGTGGCTGTGTGCACGAATTCAAGCACACACAGTATCTTGACTGATTGTCCAACTGGAGTTTGCGAGTCTGTATTCAGTGCTGAGATGGCTTCGCCTGTCCTCCGTGGGACAAGCTGCCTGGAGGCCTTGGCCCGGAAGGACACATCCCTGGGGGAATGTTACTGACGCAGACACAGCTACTGCCTGGAGGGTGCTGAGGGCAGGCATTGCACACACCATCCCACCAAACCATACCACAGCCCCAGTGATGTCACATTGTCATAAGCAGTCCCGGGTGCTGCTGTCAAACCCATTTTGCAGAAGACGTGCTTCTATTAAATAAGTCACCACGAGATGGACCACACCCAATACTTTAATTTGTTGCTCTGCCTGTGGCTCCTGCACCCTAACTCCTACAGCCAAGGCAGGGCCCCCTCCCACCGCCTTTTTATACCCTGGGACACCCCATTTGCGAGGGAGCAAGGTGGGTCAGGGTCCCCCAACCCTTCTGCCTGCTGGATGTGCAGCTACTTCCTTGAACCCTCCAGCACGTGCCCAGTCACCCAGTTCCCTGTGTCTCACGCCCCAGCAGCTCTGGCTTATACAATTAGCATTTGCAGACACCTGGGGGTGGCTGGGGGATTGTGTCCCCTGACTCAATCTGAAACTCTTGGGGCTGCTAAAGAGGCCTCCTCTGTGTCTTCTTTCTTCTCCTTCCCTCTCCTTTTCAAGCTTGGGCAGCAGGCTGTCTTCAAGGGCCGTCTCCCATCCCCGGCTCACCCCAGCCCTCCTCTTGGGTGGCCTCAGGTCCCAGTTCAAGTGGAAAAGCCAAGGGCAAATCCTGGGAAGTCCAAATCCTGCCCCCACTCAACCCTGGGAGACCTTGTCGGCTGGGGGTGGAGACCGGGCCCTCAGGCCAGCCTTCAGACTGGGGGAGGGATGTGGATAGGCACTTGTCACCTGCTGCCCCTGGGAGGCTGGGGGAACAAGATGTGGGGGTGCAGGAGACAGACAGGGGATGGGGATCCCCCCAAGCACAGCTCCCCAGAAGGACCAGATCATACTTCCTGGGTGGGGATGGATCTCCACCCCCCACCCACTCCTGCCCAAGCACAGCCAAATCACCTCTGTGGTGCCCCCTACCCATGGCCTCGCCTGGCCCAACCCCCTCCGGACATATGCCCATTCCTTGCAGCTCCCCACCCCACCCCTGCCCCAGCCCAGAAGTCCTTCCCTTGCTCTGAAGGGCCTGCCTGTGACTCCATGGCCCCCAGTTGCTGGGGCATCGATGGTGACCTATACGTTCACTAAGAGCCTCCTAGGTGAGGACAGTGATGGGGGGAACCTCTGTCTCTCCATTGCCCCCTCAAGTCAGGCCCCCACCTCCAGTGTAGGGGATTCCATCTGACATGTCAATATGCAAGGGTGGCTGGAAGAGTTCGCAAACACGAAGCGTCACAGAAACAGCCTCACGGCACCAACCCAGCAGCAAGTGCCCTGCTCAGAAGTGCCAGGCTGGGGCGACCCCTCAGAACCCCATCGCTGCCCTGTGGTGCCCACTCCCATTTCTCAGCACAAAGCAGCTCACCCCAGGGCCCCAGGGTAAATGGCAATCCAAACAGCAGTTTGGGCATGTGGAGGTCAGAGTAACGTGGGGGTAAGGGATGAGCCAGGAGAGGAGGGTCCCCAGCCCCATTGGCACAGTTCACGCTACCTCGTCCCAAGACCGGGCCTGCTATGACACTGATCCATTCATAAACATTTATTGAGAGCTGACTGGGTACCCAGCGCTGGGGAAGGAGGGCCGGGGTGCCTGAGAACCACCTCCTTCCGTGAGGGGGTCGGGGCACTCTTTGGGCTGTGCTCCCAGACGGGGCTCCTTTGCCAGGCCCTCAGGATGGGGGCAGGGCCTAGGGGCGGATCCTCGGAGGGTGAGTCTTCCTTGAAATCCAGCCTCCAGTGGGCCTGGGTCCCCAACCCCAGGTGAAGGCAGCAACCCCGTCCTGCCCGCGCCAGCCTCCTTAGGCAGAAGTGAAGGGACAGCAGGAAGAGGGGGTAGTTCCAGAAGGATTCCCGGCACCTTTGGAACCTGGATTTTAAAAGCAGAAGGGGAGGAGAAAAACATTTAATAACAGGGATGATTCAATGCTCCGGAAGTACCGACTCAACCTGCAGGGCTGTCATGGCTCTGGCGCCACCTGCAGGCTATTTCTGGAATAGCACCCCTGTGACATTCCCGGCCCAGGGCAGCCCCAGGTGGGACCCAGAGCCAGACACAAAGCGCAGAAACTCCAACTCAGTCCTGCCGTGCTGCCTCCTCGCGGCCGCAGGGCTCCGGGAACCCCGGGTTTGTTACACCCAGGTTACCTGGGAGGACGGCCTCAGGCAGCCCTTCTGTGCCAATATCCTGGTGAGGGCTTCCCCCACCCCACCCCTCACGCCCGCGAAGGCAAGTTTTCCTGTTCTCTCGGACGTGAGGGGAAAAAAGGAAGACTCTGAGACCACCACCTTTGCATCCCTTCAGCTTCCCACCTCTCCCAGTTGGACCTCGTCAGACCTCATAGGGAATACTATCTTCTCCTGGAGGCAGTCTCTTCTAACAGATGTTCACTGCACAGCTGCCGGGATAGGGAGGGGTCCTCCCACCCGGTGACTTCCCCAGGGGCTCACAGTCTGATAGGAGAGGCAGTACCCACACCGGGCACCCAAATGGGCGGGGGTGCCGCCCGGTCAGACCTGTCTTCTCTGTTGCTGACTTCCTCAAAGGCAATGAAAATTGCTAAAATGGATTTCTCTTTTAAAACCCTGCAGAAACTGAGGTCTTTCTCATCTGTAATAATAACTGCTGCCATTTAAGACAGAGCTACTCAAGGCCTGCCAGTCTGTGGCCTTGCAGCATGGCAGCGTCAGGGGGAGCTGGTTAGAAATGCAGATACTCAAGCCTCACCCAGACCTGCAGAACTGGAATCCACATTTGATGAGCAAGATGGGGGGGGGAGCGCCCTATGTGGTGGGCCTTGCAGTGTGGGGAGAGCCTTTTAGACCTCAGGGAGGCTTCAGCCATATCTCGCTTCTAAACTTCAGCCTCAGCCAGTGGCTGATTCACACACAGCAAACTCATGGTACTTCCCTCCAAACTGACGTTTCCCCAGGCGCTGGGACTCTCCCTCTTCGCCGCCTTGAACACCTCTGCCTGGAGGACCAGGCTCTTCCAACACCTTCAAATCCGTTCCCACGGTCCAGCCCGTTAGCCACGGTCTTACACATTCACAGTCCAACACATGCAGACCCGGTCTTGTCCCTTCCTTGGCTCCCTAGTACTCAAGTCCAAACCCTTTAAGGTGACCAGCAAGGACCTACAGGTCCTTTTGCCGTCCCTGAAATCTCTGACACCTTCCCCTCCGACATACATGCACACATACTCTATCCCAGACACACCGAACTTCACTAAGTTCCTAAACGAGCCCCATTGCCTGGGCTCCACTTCAGTGCTCCACCAAACTGAATTAGGCTTCCAGAAGTCACTTTCTCCAGGAAGACCTCCTGGACCCCTTCACCTGGATCAGGTGCTTCCTCTAGACTCCCCCATGCCTGTGTTTTAACTCTCACTCTCCCATCTACCACGGCGGGCCAAGCCCAGCCCAGCGCTTGGCACAGGGCAAGCCTCAAAGACTATCTGGTGAATGAGTGAAAAAGTGAGGCTCAGTTTCTCTAACTGAGCCATTTCCCTCTGGTCACACAGCTCCCACGTGCCAAGCCGGATTGGAGCCCCTGCTGTACCTGTCCCCAGATCCCATCAGTAGTCCCCACAGCCTCCCTGCTAGATCACACCGCGCCTGGAAAAGGACGGTGTTTCCCTTACAGGCCCAGAGAGGGAGAGTGCCTTGCCCAAGGCCACACAGGGAACCCCATCCCCAGCTTACCCGCGTAGGGCAACAGTTCTAGAATACTGTTCTAAGCTGTCTACATGGATTATCACCCCCCAACCCTCTGAAGTGGGTGACCCCAGGGGTTAACCCACTTCACAAAGGCCCCTAGGGGCTCAGCCCAGGGCAGACCCCCCTCCTCGAGTCCCCCCAGCCACCTGCACAGGCTCCTCCTCCTCCTCGGCGGTGTCCGGAGTCCGGCGTCTTCGCCTTGTCCGAGCGGGCCAGCTTCCTGCCGGCCGAGTTGCGGGTGGTGTAGCTATAGACGGAGGTGTAGCCCTGGCTGGTGAGCGGGCAGAAGCGGCGGGTGTGGGCATGCTCGCGAGTGGCACCACACTGGGGGCACACGTAGTCTCGAAGGATGGGGCACAGCACCCGGCCCGCTTCGTCCTTGAGCACGTGGGATTGGTAGATGGCCCGGGACTCGCCGTTGTGCTTGCAGAAAGTGCACAGGCGTTCAGGAGCTGGTGAGGATTCCGGGCTGGGTGTCTGACCCTCCAGTCCTGGCACTGGTTCTGTCTGGAGGTCCAGCCTGGTCTCAGGCTCCTCTTCCCCACGCAGAGCCCCCACCAGGCGTGCCAAACCCAGGTAATCTGTCCATGGATTGAAGGTCCCCATGGCTGGACACCGTGTGTCAGGCGGAGGGGCAGAGAGAGAAGAAACCCAGCCGCCCCAAAGCTTGTCTTTCTACACCTGCCTTCTTAACCCCCCCTTCCCCTCTCTGGAGCCGAGCAGTCTGGGCTGTCAGTTCCCTTCTTATACCTCCAAGGGGGTGTGAAGAGGGAGGAGCAGGCTGTAGGAGGTTCCTTATTGTCACAGGGGGGCTTGCTGCCGCTCCCCCAAAAATGCACCTGCCAAGGGGATGCATGGTCTCTGGGTGGGCTGGAGGTGAGGGGGGGGGGTGACAAGACACAGGCTGCAGGGGGCACCAATAATATGGAACCACACACCCCACCCAGAGGGCATTGGGAGGGCGACCCCTCCTTAGAGCCTGCCTGCCTCTCCTGCCCCACAGGGTGATGGGGGTGGGAGGGTTGGAAGCCCCACCCGACAGACTAGCATTGATGTAACCAGTAACTTAGTAACTTCTTTCTTCCTGCTCCTGGGCTGGGGGAGGGGCCGGGTACCCCTGCGCACTTTGGGAAGGGTTGGGGAGCTGCTGATGCTCCAACTGTCTTTGGAAGGACGATGGGCCTGGCTTATGGGGTGGGGGGATAAGGACCAAGGCTCCCAGCTCTGGCCACCCTCAGGGAGCTTTCACACCCCTTTTCAGTGGATCCAAGCATTTAATGGATGAACAGACTGGGGTATGAAACCACCTGCCCCTGGGGTTATTCACAAAGATAAGCACCAAAGCCTGCCTCCCCACGCAGTTAGCAGTCACCACCGGAGCCTTAGGTGTTGGGGAGCCTTAGGACCAGCTCATCCTGGTCCTGGGGTGGAAAGGGGGTGAGGCAAAACATTATGGGGGGGTGGAGGAGAGCACAGGCACAAGTTGGGCTAATGGGGGGACCCCTAGCATTCGCCAGTGCCTTGATCTCCCCCTCAGATGAGACCTCAGCTCAGTCTCCGGAGGATAAGGTGTGCCCAGGAGTCACCCACGTGGGGCACAGATGGGCAGGTGGAAGGATCAACTGGCATCAAGGTGCTAGGTGGGCAACTGAAGGTAAAGCAGGGGTCTGCGGGTACCAGGCAAGGAGGGTGAGAAAGCTGGGCCCGGGACTTGAATGCAGAGAAGAGGTGTTATGCTGCCTACCCACCTCAGTCATCCATTCATTCAAGAAAACTTTATTGAGCCTTCCGGAAGGAAGCGGGGCTCACTAATCTCTTTCACAAAGGTTTTTCAGCTGCCCAGCCCTGAGCCTGTGATTCATGCCCCCAGACCTCCAGGATTTATTCTCCAAATCCAGCCTGTGCCTGTAAGGATCCCAGACACCAGCCCTCACCAAGGGGTGAGAGGCTGGGGTCAGGGTCAGGTACTGGCTGAGCAATTTTGGGGGGGAGTCCAGGGTGGGTTTTTTTCCCCATCCCATTCCCCTTAGGCTGTGCCCGGCCCAGACACAGTGACATTCATCCCTCGGTGGGTCTGGCCTCCGTCCTCACAACCCACCGACAACAATGAATGTTGATTGTGACCTTCGCTGTGGCCTAAGGGAGGGGATGTGTTCAGGATCCCCTGGCCCCCCCCAGATCTGGAAGGTGGGGGTCGTGATGGGTGGACGGCAGTTCCAGGCCTCGGGGTCCACTCAACGGTCGATGGTTTGCCTGAGCTGCCCAAACTCACCGACAGGTTGAATGTTCCCCCAAACCCTTGGCAACTTCTTGGGGAGTGGAGGCTGGGTGGGGGTGAGGGAACTGGATGGGGTGAGGGAGGAGAGGGGAGGGAATAAGGAACTTACAGAATCATTAAGTCAGCAAATAGTTATTAGGTGCCAACTCTGCTCCGGGAACCGGAAAAAGCAGGAGATAAATATAAATAATAATAACAGTAGATATTTATGTTGCCTTTGCTATGTAAATGTAGCAGTTCTGGGCGCTGGGCTCAACTTTTCATGCATTTACCCAAAGCATCCTCAAAACGGCCCTGAGAGGTGCATATAACTTCCATTTGTCAGTTTGGGAGACTGAGGCCCGTAGGGCACCGCTAGTGAGAGGCAGAAGAGGGATTCCTAGTGGCCCCAAGATGTCTGGCTGCCAAGTGGTTCTTGCCCCGGGGACATCGATTCAACAGAGGGATAAACAAGACATTTTAATACAATGTAATACCTTCGGTGAGCTTCATCGTGTTCCGGGCACAATTGTTTCTGAATCACAAGAACCCCCAGGGGTTGTCAGTCTCCACTTTGCAAATTCTGGCCGGCGGTGGGGCCGCTAGCAGGCAGGCCCCGCCCGCAGGTCCACTTGCGGGACTTTCGGACAGGGGCGAAGCAAAAGGACCACAGAGGACCACAGGTTGCCCGCCTGACTGCAGGGTCTTGGGCATCTGAACTCAGGCCCTTGTGGCGGTAAGCACCCAAGCGCACAGACACGCGAGGGTTGCCCCGTTAATACGGGGTGCGGGTTCGCTCACCCTCGGGCCTCGAAATGGGTTGCGGTCAAATCCCTGCTTCGGCTCTGATTGTGTCAAGATGCTGCCCCCTCCGCATTTCTTCACCCGCAAACAGGGCCCCCAGTCCCTCCCTCTAGGGGCTGCGCAGAGTTGGGTGCCCGCCCCCTCGGGTGCCCCTACGCGCAGTCTCAGGGGAGACCGCCCCCCACCTGGGTCTGGGGCCCTCCGAGGACAGTCTGGGAGGGGACTTCAAATTTCCTGTCCCCTCCCATTTCACTGAGGGCAATATCGAGCCCCAAAGGATGAACCCCCTGGCGTAACCCTAAGGTGGATTAGGGCCCCCAGGGGTGCTGAGCTTGAGTGAACCCCAAAACGACCCTCCTTAGAGGCGGCCTGAGGCAGCGCAGTCCTTAAAGCCCCACCCCCGAGATCCCCACCTAGAGACTGCCTCCAGAGACCCGCCCCTCAGAAGCCACAGACTCAGGCCCCTCCCCCAAGACCCGCCCCCTCAAAGCCCACCCACAAATTGCACGTCCCTAGGACCCTCCCTCTGAAGCCCGCCCAGATAGACTACCATGTGGCCCGCCCCCAAAACTCAACCTCCGTAAAACCCGCCCCCTAAGCCGGTTCTCAAAGAGCCCAGCTCCCTTAAGACCCGCTCCTGGGCCCCGCCCTCAGGGCCCCCCCAGTCGCAGACTTCCCATCTATTTTTGGCTCCGGGAGCGCCCAAGGCTCCAGAACCCCGCCGTCTAGGATCTCTAAAGTCCGCCTGCCTAGACCCCCAGGGCCCGCATCCCTACGGAGTCCCCAAGGCCGTTCCCTGGAGCTCAACCCCGCAAAGGTCCGCCCTGGCACGACCTTCCCCCAAACCGGACACCCTCGGAGCCCGCCCCCCGCAAGACCCGCACTCCTTGAAATTCCCCCACCTCATGGAGTCCCTTCCCCAGAGCCCGCCCTCTCGCCCACCGTGGGCCGGGGTCCAGTCACGTTCCCACCCCTGTCTGGAGCTCCGGGTGGGGCGCCCTCTCCCGTGGCCCATCCACCCGGCCTGCAGGGCCCCATTCAGGCACAGGGTATACAGGACCTTCTCAGGGAGCATGTGGCGGGGGGGGGGTCTTGCTTTGAAGATGGCGGTTGTAACAAGCAGAATATGGAGAGAGGAGGAGTAATAATAATAATGCTTTATATACATCACCCTATTATTAGGATACCCAGTTTATCGCTGAGGAAGATGAGGCTCTGAGAGTCTGGAACAGAAGTCTCTCGGCAGCTCCTAAAAAGCTTTGTTCTTAACGACCACGAGGCTAGAATGCGGGGTCATCAGGCACGAGGCACTCTGGCCACACTGCGCAGGGTGGGGGGCTCCCATGACACCGCTGCTCCTTCTGTGCCTCCTCACAGGTTTCCCGGGGGGCTCTGACCTTGACCTACCTAAGAGGTAAGTTCCAGTGAAGGTGGGGCTAGGGCAAGGGGGCGGGGCTTCGGGCCAAGGGGAGGGGTGGGAGGCGGGCAGCGCCCAGACTCATCCTATGGGGGAGGGGCTGTCTGGGCACAACCTGGGGTCTGACTGTCTCCCTTCATCATGGTGAGTGTTGGCTTCCCGCCCTCGGTGTCTGTCTGGGTCCTCCTGTTTGGGTCTGACTGTGTCCCTCACAGGCGGGTATTTGTCTGGGTCCCCAGCCCTGCTGTGTGCGCCGTCTCTGGCTGTCTCGGGTCGCCTGTGTGTGTCTGGCCCTTTACACCTGATCTCCCCTCTTTGTCTGTCCACCTGTAGGACAGACATGTCCGGGGCTGCCCTTTGGTGAAAGGCGGCCTCTGGTCTGTCTGCATCTCACTGTCTGCACCTGGGGCCCTTAAGCAGGGCGCTGACTGTTCCTCCCGCCAAGTGTCCTGAGGCCTTCTTGGGGGCTGACTGGGCCTCCAGTCTGACTTTGAAGCCCAGCAGGGTAGGAGGCAGGGAGCTGTCTCCTCCCACCCCCAACCCCGGGCCCTGGAGCAAAGCAGGGGTGCCCTTCAAGGCCTGCTTCTTCCTCATCCTTATCCCTGGGACCCTACACCCCAGCTGGGAGGGTCTGTCTGGGCAGGGGGCTGAGAATGACTGGCGTGGCGGGCAGCCTGTCAGAAGCCATGCTGACCCTGAGCCTATCCCCACCCCGACCCCCATCCTGAGCTCCGGGAAGGCAGGGCAGCTGGCACAGGGTCTGGGGGTCAGGGTCGGAGGTTAGAGGTCCCAGTGGAGCCAGATGGGCAGGCAATGGATGGAGGCAGCTCTGCTGTCAAGTTGAAGAACAGGGTGGCGGGGCCGGGGGGTGGGGGGCAGCATGAGGTCAGAGATGCAGGGCTTCCAGGGGGTGTCTAGTGGCTTGTGTGTCCCTGCGTGTGTCCCAGTGTGCATCTGTCCTTGTGTCTGTGCCCTTGTGTGTGTGCACCTGGGGGGGCACATGGGGAGGAGGTGCTCAGGGCCTGGCAGACAAAGAGCCCATTATGGAACATGCAGTAGCAGTGTATGTAGGGGTCCCCCTGTGGGGTCCTGTTGATGGCCCAGGCTGTCTAGACAGGCGGGCGGGGGCCCCTCATTTCCATGATACCTGCATGGCCTCTCAGGTTCCCACCCTGCCCTCCCCGGGCCGTCTGCCCAGCTTCCTCTCCGCTGCCAGCTGCTCAGGCTTTTGACTCCGTGTCCTCAGACAAGGGGCTTGTCTCTCCTGCCCAGACCTGGGGGCGGCAAGTCGGCCAGTCGGCCAGGAGCCTGAGTTTCCTTCTGAAGACCACCAGATGTGGAGCCAGGACTGGGGGAGGCGAGAATGCTCCCCTGGGTTGGAGTTGGGGGCTGTGGAGGGACCTGGGGCAGGTTGATGAGAAATTCAGACACTTCTACTGAGGCTTGTGGGCTCCATCTGCAAAAATGCAGGCAGCAGCTGCCTATGGGCCTGTTACTGGGGGGCTGTGATGGGCTTGGGGGTCTGAGCTACTCTGGTGGGCTATTTTAGGGGGTCTGTGGGTGTCTGTAAGTCCAGGTGGGTGTGTGCCACAGTGAGCGGCTGTCTCTATGCCAGTTGTGCGCGTGCATGTCGGCACTCCTGTGGGCTGCTGTTTGTGTGTGGATGGATGTCAGTGTGACTCTGGTTGTGTGTCAGGCTAACCGTGGGTAATTGCAGGTCGATGTGTGAGCCAGTGTACGTGGGTGTCTGGCGTCTGTCAGTGTCACTGGGGGTGACTGTGGTTTGTGTCATCCGATTATGGTGCCCCCCGACCCTCCTCACTAAACATTCAGCTCCAGGAGGGTAGGGATCTTCATCTCTTCTACCCCCAGTGCTAGAACAGTGCCTGGTACATAACAGATGCTCAATAAGCAAGTGCTGGATTTGTGGGCTTCCAGGTGACTGTGGATTTCTGCATGTTCCTATGTCCTTTTCCTGTATGTCATTTTCAGTGCACATGTTTTATTGTGTCTGTCTGTGGGTCAGTGATATTGTAGGTGTCCAAGGGTATAATCAAGTGTCAGGGTGGGTGACTATGGGTGTAGGTACTGTTGGAGTGTTATATCTGTTTGTGGGTGACAGAGTTGTAATGGGTGTCTAGGAGGGTCAGTTTAACTGTATGTATGTAGGTCAAGAATACTATAACCCGATGTCAGGATGTCAAGCATCTATGCAGGCCTTGTACCATCTGTGTGTATGTATGTCAGGTTGCCTGGGTGACTGTGGATGTGTCCTTGCCTGGGCAGGCACATGGATATCTATGAGTGCATGTCCAAGTTCTTGTGAATAATGGTGTCTATGTGTACCTCTGTTGGGGCATTTACCTATCTGTGGTTGTCACAATTACTCTGGATGACAGCCCATGGGTGCCCATGGGACAGTGAGCCTAGGAGTATCTGTGGGTGCAATGGAAAACTATGTGTGTGTCAGCGTTATATGAAAGCATGTGTCTACCGCGGTCGGTGGCAGCTTCATTTCTCTGTGTGGCACTGTTTTCACGGGTGTCAGTCCTGGATGTCCGCGTCATTGTGGGTGATGTGTGTGCCCACGTGGCAGTGTTATGATGGGTGACTGTGTGTGTGCATGTGTGCATCAGCGTTCTTGCAGGTGATGTGAGTAATAATGGGGATGAGGTACGTCGGAGTATAGGGTGTGAATTTGGGGGTCTTAACCAGCGATTTGGGAATATCTAATTGTGACTCTGTAAATGTATCTGTGAGCGGTCCAGGGAGGTGGAGAATCGGTGGGAAAGGAGATGGGGGGAACTAAAATGTAGTGGGGTGGGGGGGCACTTCTCAGTTCCCATCAGCCAATGAGGGGTCTTCTCCGTCCCCTCCTCCCTTCCCCCCACCTCATGCCCTCCAGGGCGAGGGCCCTGTAAAAGGCGCCCTGTCGCTTTAAAAGAGCTCCCCAGCAGTGGGATTCCGGGCCATTTTTCCTTTTTATGGCCACTTTTGGAGAGCGTGATCCTGTTGGCAAACCTTCGCCCCAGTAAATACCCTGCAGCCGCCGCCGGTAATGACAAGCCGGCGGGGAGCCCGCGGAGGGCGCCGGGGCTCCGGCAGGCGGCGCCGCTGCAGCCCCGGGCCCGCGGCCGCAGCGAGGCCCGAGCGGGGCCCCCGCCGGGATCGGTCTCTGCAGGGCCCGCACAGGCCTGCGCGGCCGTGAACTTGGCCGGGAGCGCCTTCCCGAATGCGCGCGCCGGCCGGGAGCCTCTCCCGGTCCCGGATATCCGAGGCCCCCACCCGCTCGGCGCCCCCAAGAACAAAGCTCGCCGCCGCCCTGTCCCAGGGCTCCCGCGGTCAGGTGTCAGGCGGCCTGGGCACCACTGCCCCTACGACCCTCATCATGCCTCCCCGCCCCGCAGGGGCATCTCGGCCTGCCCTCCCCCCGGCGGCCCCCGCTCACTCGGGACTTGTGTGTCTGTCCCCTGTGGAGGGGTCTGGTCCTCCCGGGGCCCCTTCTCCGGGAAGGCGAGACACAGAGATGCCGCCGGGGCCTCCCCGCCCCCCTTCCCCAGCCGCCGCAACAATGGAGGGCCGGGCTGCCGAGGCCGGGTCGCCAGCCCCCCGTCCGCGAGCAGGTGCGCGAGGGGGCTGCGGCCGGGTCCCGCCGCCGCCCCGCCCGGCCGCGCCCCCTCCCCGTGGGCGGCCCCCGCGCCGCTCGCGCCCCCAGCCCGCCCGGCGCCCGCGCTCACCTTGTTTGGGGCCGCCGCCGCATTTCCCCTCTCCTGTCCAAAACCCTCCCGGAAAAGCCCCCCGAGCCGAGGCGCCTGCACGGGAAATTGCATTTTGGCGGCTCCGGGGCTGGGCGGGGGCTCCCCAGGCCGCGGGCAGGGGGAGGGGGCCGCGGGGCTCCGGCGCCGGCTCGAACCCGCGGCCGCCGCCTCCCGCCCACCCGCCTGTCTGTCTCGGTGACGTGCCCGCGCTCCCCGCCGCCGCCGCCCCCTCCCTCCTCCGCGCGCCGTGCCGGGCGGTGGGTCCAGCCGCGGCCGTGTGCGCCCCGAGGCCTCCCGCCAGGCGCACCGGGACACAAGAGGGGATGCCCATGGGGCTCCAGGACGCAGCTCCCGGGCTCCGCGCGGGGGACACGGGGGCGCGAACGGGCACACGCAGGAACCCAGATGCACGCAGACCTGAAAGGCGCAGGGGGAGCAAACGCGCACAAAGGCACACGGACCACAAACACAGGGAAGGGTGTGCAAGGGGCTTCCAGACACAACCCCACCGGCGGGAATGGTAGGACATGCAGGAGCACCCGCCACACAAGGATGTCCATAAAACCCAGCTACACGCATAGGGGCACCCAGGGTCACACAGACACATGCAAGATACAGACACACACCACCTCCAAGGGACAGGAGGAATGTCCTCAGAACTGAAATATAGTACATAGAGGATCCCGGGGCACACACAGAAAATACTGGCACACAAATACACAGACTCACAGGAATGGCCCCAGAACACACACATGCACGCACACAGGCCCAGGGGCGTACACAAGGTACACAGACATACAGGTGTAAACATGAAACCAACACAGCTCCCCATTCATCAGGTGCACAGCCATGGGAACAACCTGACACACAGCACCTCAACACACATGGATATATACACAGACACAACACACGGATATATACACAGAACAGAAACCCATAGAGACCTGACAGGTACACAGTCTCAGGGGCACACGCAGACACACAGAGTTCACAGGCACACAACTGTATGCACAATCACTCATGTACAAAGCGCAGAGGCACACTAGAATCCATAGAACCAACACGCATACCCACAAAACCCCCGGACAGGTCCCCAGGGCCACAGGGGTCCACAGGGACACACAAAATACAGGGACACTTGGGGATATGTGTGCCTGGGACCATCTGGTGTAGGCACACACACAGGCTAGGTATACGGGTCACATACGGGAAGTAGACTCAAAAGTTGTACATGGGGGGTGCTCTTCTGATTTCCTGGAGTTGCTCACACGGAGCCCCCATCTTCTCACGCAGACACACACACACACCGCGTACATGGGCACACACGGTAGGAAAGGTACACTGGCTGAGGATTCCTCCAGGGATCTGCACACAGGTCCCCCCCAAATACTCCCTAACAATACACACAATCCCTGCCTGCCGTGGCCACCTTGACTGGTGGAAAGAGGTCACCTCAGGGCAGACTGTGGTGCCAGCCGGACCTTCCATTGGCTGGGACTCAGCTGACAGATTTCTCATTCAGTTGATTTATTTCTCCCCCACTCCAGTCTGAGAAGGGGTAAAGGAAACCTTCAAGCCCCCCATCCCCAAGCCCAGGCCTTAACCTTTGTGGGCCAGGGCCCTGCTCCACCTGGCCATGCCCCTCCCCTTTGGGTCCCCTCACCACAGTCCTGCCTCACTTTCTCCTTGACAAGTCTCCCTTTCTCATACCCTCCCCCCCTTCCTTCAGGTTTCAACCCAGAAAGCCAAGCTCCAACTGGTCCAGGAGGGTGGATGTCCCCAGGACCCACCAGAGGCTATTGGGGTTCAGCCCTACTCTATACCTGACTTCCCCGCAAATGGGGGATAATTCCCTGGAAGAGAGGGCCACACAAGGAAGAGGATGAGAGTAAGTAGTAACTGGGCCTCTGTGGGTGGGGACAGCTTTGTTGATGTCCCTTATGTAGCCTCCCCCTTCTAACTGAAAAGGAGGGGGTTGTTTTGGAATATACAACATTTATTCGTTCAATCCCAATCATCTCAGACTCTTCCTGGCAAGCCAATGAAGTGAATGTTGTAATTTTTACATATGGGCAACTGAGGCCCAGAAAGGGACTGCCTCTTGCCTAGGGAGGCACAGCCTGTAGGTTGCAGAGCTGGGAATCTCCCCAAGGCCTTTCCCCATCTGCTTTCAGGATGGGCTTGAAGAAGCTCTCCCGCCAGCTCTCTGGCCTGCTGAGCTTCCCTCAGCTGCCAGCAGGGGGAAGCAGACTCCAGAGCCCTCCCGCTGTGGGGGCAGGCTGGCTCTCAATTCCCTCTTCCTCCCAGCCCTCCCCGCATCCCAGCAGCTGAAGACTCTGCCTGGACCCCGCAGGCTGGAATCTCCACTGTCAAGATGCAGGGGCTCCAGAAGAAAGGAGCTCTTCTTAAATAAAGCCCCTAGAACTGACATCCCGACCAAGGCCTCACTCGCACGTGGTCCCTCTTTTTTTTTTTTTAAACATCTTTATTGGAGTACAATTGCTTTACAGTGGTGTGTTAGTTTCTGCTTTATAACAAAATGCATCAGCTATACCTATACATACATCCCCATATCTCCTCCCTCTTGCGTCTCCCTCCCACCCTCCCTATCCCACCCCTCTAGGTGGACACAAAGCACTGAACTGATCTCCCTGTGCTCTGCGGCTGCTTCCCACTAGCTATCTATTTTACATTTAGTAGTGTATATATGTCCGTGTCACTCTAAGGTCTAGCTCTACTCCTTCTTGCTGCAACACAGGCTGGCAGGCAGCCTCTGCATTCCTGAACTGGGTCAGACCAGGAGAGAGGATTCCTGGATCCTGGCCCAGTGTTTAGTCCCACCCCTACCCCAAAGTCCTCTGAATATCCCCCGGAGCCCAGCACAGGATGGGAGGGTCAGTGGGGGAAGCCCCAGTGCCCGAGCCGCCTGGTTCCTTCTGGCGTGGGAACTGCCCTCCCCACCCCACCCCAGCCCCCAGTTCCTGGGGCCCCTGCCAGTGCTGACTCATAGGGGACCCACGGCTGTGACTCAGCAGCGGCCCTTCCTGAACCTCTCCCTGAGAGATTTCTCACCCTATGTCCCTCCTGTCCCCTTGAGGGTCTCCTCAGGGACCCAGATGTAGGCTTGGTGGGTGTGTAAACCAGAAGGCCCTTCTCAGCTCCATCAACCCCTGAGCCCCAGTCCCCAAGGACCCCCAAGGCTGTGGCTATGGGTGGATATGCCTGGCTGTGGGGGTCCTAGGGCAGTGCCCATGTGTGCCCAGATGTGTGCCCCAGGCAAGGCCCAGGCTGTGAGTGTGCCTTCCTCCGCACTCCACTGGAGTCTGGGCAGAGGGTGCTCCAGGTCCATATGAGGCCCGGGCTGGGAGCTAGTTTACTCAACCACAAACCAGCTTCTCCAACCATTTTCCCCCTCTCCGGAAATGGCAGCTCCTTTCTTCCAGCTACTCGGGCCAAAACATTTCTTAACAAATGCAATCCATTAACAAATTCAGTTACTGTCCCTTCTAAAGGCACCTAGAATCTTACCCTCTCCGGAGCCCCCATGCAGGTCCAGCCCCCATCATCTCTCCCCTGGACCTATGCAGTTGCCACCTCCTTGCTCTCCCTGTCGCAACCTCCCACAGTCTGTTCCACCGCAGCCCAAGGGCACCTGTGAACACCTTAGTCCCTCCTCTGCTCAGAACCCTCCATGGCTCCCATTTCATTCATACCAAAAGCCCAAGTCCTCCCTGCGACCCTGAACACTCTATCCTGTCCCCTCCCTCCCTCACTTCCTCTACTCTGTCCCTTATTCCCTCTACTCCAGCCACATGGGCCTCCTCACTGTTCCTCAAACACACCAGGTGTTGTCTGGCCTCAGGACCTTTGCACAGGCTGTTCCCTCTGCCAAGGACTCTCTTCCCCCAGATACCCACCCACATGGCTGCCTCCCTCACCTCCTTCAGGTCTCTGCTTAAATATCATCTCCTCAGTGAGACCTTCCCTGACCCCCCTATTTAAAATCACACCCCCTTGCTTTATCCTGCTCTATTTTTTCTTTTCCATCGGCCTATCACCTTTGAACACACTATATGTTTTACTGCATATTCTTGTTTCTTGCCTGACTCCTTTAGTCACATGTCAGCTCCCTCAGGGCAGGAAGCTTTGACTTGATCACTGTTGGAGCACTGAGAGCAGAGTCTCAGACTGTTGTGTGGATGTATTGATAATTACCATGTTCCTGGCATGTTGGGGAACAAAAAAGACATAGCACCCTCCTGCCACTGTCGGGTGGGGCAGACAGTCACACAGCTAGCCGATTGCAATGAAGAGTTTTCAGCGCTGAAGGCCAGAAGCACAAGGGAGTATAGGGGAGGCATGGGGCCAGCCTGGAGGATGAGGTGCAATCAGGGAAGGCTTTGGGAGGAGGTGAGTTGAGGCAGGGCCTTGACAGCCAGTGAAGAGTTTGGATATAAGTATAGGGCAGGAAGATTTGGAGGGTTTTTATTTTTAGTTAGGTTTATTGAGGTATCATTTACATAGAGTAAAATTCAGCCCTTATACTATTCTATGAGTTTTGACAAATGCATAGAGCTGTGTAACCACTGCCTGAATCACGATATAGCAGATATAATAGGAGTATGAGGTCACGTGCACCAGGCCATGCACACAGCAATGGGGACACGGGTAGAAGCAGAGGGCCAGAGGGGAGACCAGTGTGGCTGGCTGTCCATTGGCCTGGATTAGGACAGAGGCCTGGGCGGCAGGTGGGAATGGGAAGCTTCAGGAAATGGGGCGGACAGGTCTCAGAGGTGGACCAAGTGTGGAGGTTGAGGAGGAAGGGTGGGCAGGTTGAGTCAGAGGCACCTGTGGGCCCCCCGGGAGGAGATATTCAGAGAGGGAGGTCATCAATACGTGGTGGTAACCAAAGCTATGCCTAGGGAGGAGAGCATTTGAGAGGCATTTCACAAAGACTGAGGAGGAGGAGGAGGGGAAGGAGGTAGGAGAAGGGCCACCAGGAGAATGTAGTGTCTTGTGGCCAAGGAGGAAGTGGGCAAAGGTGACAGATTCTTTTTTTTTTTTCTTTTTTGGTCATGTGGTGTGGCATGCAGGATCTTAGTTCCCCCACCAGGGATCAAACCCATGCCCCCTGCAGTGGAAGCATGGAGTCCTAACCACTGGACAGCCAGGGAGTTCTCAAAAGATGACAGAGTCTATATAGAGGTCGAGGACAGTGATGACTGGGAAAATTGGCCTGACTCAGCAACTTGGTGTCAGTGGCGTGATCAGGCAGCCCCTTGAGAAGTAAGGAAGGGAAGGAAACAGAGGCAGTGAGCCCAGCGTGGCACTCTCCAACACAAGTACTGTGTACTGTATACTCTAAGCCACAAACGCAATTACACATGTGTAATTTAAAAACTTTTTAGTAGCCCCTTTGCAAAAAAGTAAAAAGAAACAGGTGAAATGAATATTGATAATATATTCAAGAATCTGCCTGCCAATGCAGGGCACACGGGTTCGAGCCCTGGTCTGGGAAGATCCCACATGCCGCGGAGCAGTTAATCCCGTGCACCACAACTACTGAGCCTGCGCTCTGGAGCCCACGAGCCACAACTACTGAAGCCCGCGTGCCTAGAGCCCGTGCTCTGCAACAAGAGAAGCCACCACAATGAGAAGCCTGCGCACTGCAACAAAGAGTAGCCCCTGCTCGCCGCAACTAGATAAAGCCCGCGCACAGCAACGAAGACCCAATGCAGCCAAAAATAAATAAATAAATAAATAAATAACAAAAAAACTAAAAAAAAAAAAAAAAGCCTTGAGGGACTTCCCTGGTGGCGCAGTGGTTAAGACTCCGTGCTCCCAATGCAGGAGGCCCGGGTTCGATCCCTGGTCAGGAAACTAGATCCCACATGCATGCTGCAACCAATAGTTTGCGTGCCACAACTAAGGAGCCCTCGAGCCACAACTAAGGAGCCCGCCTGCTGCAACTAAGACTCGGTGCAACCAAATAAATAAATCAATAAACAAATATTTTAAAAACCCAAAACTTTAATATTTACAACATATCTCAATTTGGAATAGCCACATTTCAGTTGCCCAGTAGACAACTGACAAGTGGCAATGTCACTGGTAAAGCACAGATCTAGACAGGACCCAGTTTTGCCCTTGTATGACTCACCTCGTTCACATCTCCTTAATCCCCACCCTATCGGATCCTGTCTTTATTAGTTGATTTCCCCCACAAAAACTTGTACACAAATGTTGATAGCAGCATTATTCATGTTAGCCAAAAAGTGAAAAATACCCAAATGTCCATTAACTGATGAATGGATTTTAAAAAATGTGGCGTATCCATGCCACATATGATTTGGCAATCAAAAGGAATGAAGTTGTGATACATGCCACAACATGAATTCATCTTGAAAAGTGAATGAAGTCAGTCACAAGTCACATTATATGAGTCCATTAATATATAGAGACAGAAAGTCGTTTAGGGGTGCCAGGGGCTGGGGGAGGGGAGGGACTTGGGGAGTGACCACCTATGGGTGCTGGGTTTCTTTTGGGGGACAATGAAAAAGTTCTAAAATCGATTGTGGCAATGGTTACACAACTCTGTGAATATACTAAAAACACTGAATTATTTACTTTAAGTAGGTCGATTGTACGGTATGTGAATGTTACCTCAATAAAGCTGTTATAAAAAATATTTAACCTTAATTACTGAGTGTTTCTGTGCTCCCTTAAATTTTGCCTCCCAATGGAGTGCCCCTCTCTTCTCAACCTAGTCCCGGCCCTGCTATTCTTCCCACACCACGCTTAAGAGGGACAGCTAAGGTGGAGAAAAGGCCCCAGGGCAGGTCCAAGGAGGGGAGGCCTGGGCGGAGAGGTAGTAAAGCCAGGGAGATGTGGCCAGATGTGCCCCCAGCGCCCTTGTTTCCTACCAGAAGTCATGGGCTTCCCTGAGTTGCAGGCTCTCCGAGGTGGGAAGAATGATGCCTCCAAAGCCCAATTGCAAGGGCCCCGGCCTACCGGCCCAACCAGACAGCCTGACTCAGTTTGCCCGCTGTATGTGTGTGACCTTCCGCTGTCCCCCTAGTGACTCGGGCTGCTTGGAAGCCCCCTCCCTGGGGATGCTCGGCTGCCCACGGTGACTTTTCACAGATATTGTGAAAGTGGGCTGGCGCCTCCCGGGCCCAGGCCGGGGTCCTGCGGGCAGCCCACTAGGGCCTTGTCCCCACAGCCCGTCTCCCCCAGAGGGCCTGGGTCTGGGGGAGGGAGGTGGGGAGCTCTTCTCAAAGGGCCTTTGTGGGAGCGGCTGGGACGCTGTGGGGGGGCTGCGGGGGGACCACGCCCTGTGTGACTCACTCTTCATTGCTGGGCAGTGACTCACGCCTAGGCCCCCCTCCTGCCCGCTTGCAGCAGGTGCTGCCAGCGCCAGTTTCGGGATGGGGGCCCCCCGAAGCCAGGTTCATGCCACCTTACACCGGGCCTGTGATCTGCACTCATTTCCAGGGGTGCCCGCCCTGCCCTGCCCTCCTTGCCCTGCAGGGCTCAGACCACGGAGAAAACTTCCCACAGTCCCTCTTGTTCTTGGTGGGGTGGGGCGGGGGGCACAGCCCTGGTACTGAGATGTGCCAGCTATTATCTCACGAATGATTCGTGGAATCCCCAAACCACCGGAGTGGTAGGGTGTTCTTGCTACCTCCTTTAACAGATGAGGAAACTGAGGCTTGGTGAGATTATGAAGTTTGCCCAAAGACCCAAGAAGCAGATCAAACCCAGAGTTGGGGCATATCAGAGTGATGCCCGAGTGTATATAGGTAATGATCCCAGCTGCCTTGTGCACCAGGAACGGGTTACTGCAGCCTGTAATGTTCCGTCCATTTTACTGATGAGCAAACTGAGGCAATGAGCGCCTAAGCCACACCCGAGAGTGAGAGGCTGGGACGGGATTCGAACCGATATCTGCAGCCGGGGCTTGTTCCGACGCTTCGCAACCGGCCTTGAGCACCCACTTGGGGGCTGCGGCGCCCCAGCCGCCGGGCCCCTCCAGCCGCCGGGGCCAGCCGGGACCCGGCCGCCTGCCAGGCTGCCGGGCGCCGCGCCCGCCTGCATCACGCCGCTGTGAGTCACCGCGCGCGCCGGCCCCGCCCCCCGCGCCAACAAACAGCGCGTTGCCTGGCAACCGCCGCAGGTTCCCCTCCCGGGCCGCGCTCGAGGACCGGGGTTCGAGCCTCCAGCCAGGTGGAAGCTGTGAGAGGCTCCGCGAGCCGGTGGCTTTACTCAGATTAGGGATTTAGATCAGGCCTGCAGTCCTGGTTAGCACGGAGACGAGGGCGAAAGACACAGCAGTGGTTCAACGGCAGGGGGGTGGGGGTGGCGCGAGGTTGGAGTGGGGGGGGAGAACAGAGGGTCTCTAAGCCTGACCTGCCCCTGGTTCTCAGGAGGCCGGTGCCAGGGTCAGGGGATGGCACTGGAGACTCGCTGTGGGGTGAGACGTGCCCTGAGGAGCTGGGCTAGAGCTGTGGTCAAGAAGCCATTGTCCTAGAGGGATCTGGGGAGCCGACCTGGGGGTGGGGATCAGGAGGGCTGTGGTGGGAGCTTCTGGCTTTTCACCATCCCCCCACCCTCAAAGGAGCTAACACAACGAGCACGTTCTATGTTCCAAGCTCTGTTCTACACACGTGTGTACCTATGGACAATAATGTTCACAACAGCTCTCTGACATTCCACTGGTATTATTCCCATTTGACATATGGGGAAACCGAGTCATAGAGAAGCAAAATCCTTTGCTAGAAGAGCATCAAGCTTGAAACCAGGCAGGGTGACTTGGGCTCCTTTGCTCCTCTCAGTGGGTGCATGCCCCCTCTTGGGGGCCGTCATATCTGTGGGAGTCTCCAGCGTGGTTATCAGTGACAAGTCCACTCGGAGCTTGAGTGGGACATGTAAGGCTGTGGTAGGGGCTGGGTGGGCTCCTTGGGGACTGTTGACACAAGGCTGTGTCCTCCAGAGGCTGTGCCAGGCCCCCTCCCAGGCTGCCAGGCTATTTGAGAGCAGGGAGAGAGTTCCCCAAGGGCCAGCATCACTTCACTCTAGGCTCCCCAGGACCCATACTAGCCACCACGGAGCTGCCCACGGGACCCCTCAGGGGGCTGCATGAGGGGTTTCCCAGGGCCCTAGACCCCGTGGGGTAGGGAAGAGAGTAGGTACCAACGCTGGAGCAGGGTGGGCAGGGACATGCCCCAACCCCACCCCTGGCTACCTTTGCGTCATTTAAGAAAGGTTTATTTTACTTAAATGATTGATTAAATTACCCATATGTTTGAGTGAGGAGACAGAAGTGTACAGAGTCTCTGGAGAGTGTAAAGTCAGAGGGTTTTGGTGGGAGGTGAGGAAGGCTTCCTGGAGGAGGTGATGGCCTAGGACCTGAAGGATGCTCATGAGTTGGCAGGTGGGTATGAAAGGCAGGTTGGAGAGAAGGTGGGGACCTGACAAGCAGGGTCTTCTAGGTGACAAGGGGGACCATGGAGGAACTTTTTGCAGCGGATGGTAGAAGGGAGATGTGACTGGATTTAATTGGCTCTCTCTGGAGAATGGATGGAAGGAGAAAGGCTGGAAGCAAGAAGACCAGGGAGACCTGACCGTTGTAGTGTTTTCAGGCCAGAGATGATGGTGGCTCAGAAATACAGTTGCCAGATTTAGCAAATAAAAATACAGGAGACCTAGTTAAATTTGATATTCAGATATAGAGCAAGTAAAAACATTTTTTTTTGGTTAAATATATCCCAACTATTGCATGGGACATACTGATACTAAATGATTCATTGTTTATCTGAAAATCAATTTTAACTGGGTGTCCTGTATTTTATCTGGCAAGAGTACTTGAGGGTCTCAGGGAACCCTGGGGATGGGGAAACGATAATATAACAACGATGGAGTAAATGCACTTTGAAGTGTGTACTACTATCGTTCCCATTCTGCAGATAAGTAAACTGAGGCCCAGAGAGTTGTTTTTTTTTTTTTTTTTTTTGGTAACATGTCTCTACAGTTAGTAAGTAGGTGGCCCCCGATTGGAACCGAGGCATGTTGATTACAGTTCACCAGTCGATTAGAGCTGGCATCCCCCCTCCTCCCCGGGGGTGGGGTGGGGAATGGGACTTAGGCGCCAGGGTTTCCTCGGTTTCTGGTGACCCAGGTAAGAGCCTTCTTAATGCAATAGACTCCTCAACCCCCTCTTGCAGCCTGTGATCTGTGCCACCTCCTTTGCGCCTCTCCTCTCAGGATACTGAGGCAGTGGGAGGGACAGGAGTCGGCCTCAGGGGGGCTCCTCTCCCCGGCTGAGGCTCGGCCTCGGCCTCCTCCAAGCCGGGAGGATCCGCCGTCTGCACCCGCCGGCAGGGGGAGGGGGAGGGTTATTTTTACCTCCCTCCAGGCAGCCGGGGCGACAGGAAGCGAGCGCGCAGCCCGCCAGATGTGGGGAGCCAGACAGCTGGGAGCAGCCACAGCTGGACTGGCGGCCGGCTGGGGGCGGGGGGAGGCAGGGTGTGCAGAGGGCGGATCCCAGGCTCAGGTCCCCTCTTTGTTCCCGGCCGCCTCAGCCTCCCCTCTGAGGTCCCCCCCCTCACTCCCATTCCCCCCTGCTCATCTCAGGGGTGGCCTCGCTGTCCCCCATCTTTGCGCCAGTGTCCCCGGTGCTCATGGGCTCTCGGGACTCGGGCGGAGAGGGGACCCTGCTTCTAGCCCCGGGGACCCCCTGGTCCCAGCAGAGTGAGGAGTGGGAGGGGGAGACAGGCCCTCGCCGGCCCTGCCTGCCACCGCCATTGTTTACCCGTCGGCTGCCTCCTAGGAAACTTAACCCGCCCGCGGTAATTTTATTTGGGAACTTCGGCCAGTTGCCATAGCAACCCCCAGTGACGTCAGAGGGGCTGGGGCCCGAAATCCCCGGGAAAGGGGGGATGGGTTTAGGGGGGGAGACCCCCAGGAGGGACCCTCCTTAACCCTGCGCTTGCTGGGCCCCAGTCAGAGGGGAGATGGCAGCCAGATGCGACACCTCTTGGGCGCCCCCATTCTGGCCCGGTGCCAAGTTAGGGTGGCCGGCCAGGCCCTGATGTCATCCAGTGCTGGGTGGGTGGTGAGTCAGTCCTCGGGTGGGGGCTGGGCCAGGCCTGGGGGGCTCTTCCTATCTAACTCACCCCTTCCCCAGCACCCTGATGGACCCTGCCCTGGGGATTTCAGGCACCTGGCTGGGGGTCCCCATAGATCCCTGGGGTCTCTCTGCCCCTCTGAACTGTAGGTGGGTAGGCAAGGGCTTTTCTGGTTCTCTCAACACCAGTTTGGTAGGGTTGAATGAAAGGGTTAGTGGCAGTGAACTGGGGCCACCACACAATGTCCTTCCCCGGATGTGGGGAGTGGCTGGTGTCCTAGTGAGGGGGCAGGTGGTGGGATCCCAGCTCAGTCCATAACACAGCCTGTCACCAGGGTGATGGGAGGCAGGGGCCCTGACTGGCAAGGAGGAGCACAGCACCAGCCTGGGGCTGGGCTGGGAGGAGCCACCCTAACCACAGTGACGTGGGACTTCCTCGGCAGGGCCTGTTTGATGTCTCTGTGTGCAGCGTTGCCATGGGGCCAGGCAGGCGGCCCTGCGTATGAGCCGGGGTGACCTACAGGGTGACTGAGTCTGTCAGGGTCCTTTGACCCAGCTCCCCCAACCCAGGTCTGCATGACTGCGTAAACCTGGCGTACCTATGTGAACATGCTTATCCAGCTTTGACCCCGCCTCAGGCCCTGGACCAGGAAGGACATGGTGCAGCTCATCTCTGAATCTCATAACAACTGCAAAAGGCACATTTTCAGGCCCATTTTACAGATAAAGAAAGTGAGGCTCAGAGAGCTGTGATTACTTGGCCAAAGACATCCAGCTAGAAGCTGGGGAGCAAAAATTGGAAACTCAGTTTTTCCACTCTGCTCCCCCACCCCCCACCATCACACTGGTCTCCTCGCTGTTTCTCAAATACTCCAGGAACTTCCTGCCTCAGGGCCTTTGCACTGGCTGTTCCCTCTCTACCTGAAACTCTCTTCCTCCAGATGTCTGCATGGCTTCTCCCTTACCTCCTATAAATCTCTGTTCAAATGTCACCTCCTCCTCAGGGTAGCCTTTCCTGACCTGGCCCCCACCACCTCCCTCCTCATCTCCTTTGCCCCCTTCTATTCTCTCCCTAACACATACCACCCAACACACCATGTATCTTTATACCTGTCTATTTATTGTGTATTTCCCCATAGATGTGGACTCCATGAGGGCAGGGTTTTTTTTCTGGCTTGTTCTCTGCTGTGTTCCCAGTGCCCAGAACGGCACCTGGCACACAGCAGGCACTCAAGAATGTTTGAAGAATGAACAAATGGGCGTGTGTGTATGCCCTGTGCCACTTGACCGCTTGGCCTGGTCTCACCCTGGCCCTGTCCTCTCACCCCTCCCCGTCATTACAAAGGATCAGTTGGCCACTTTGGAGAGCTCCGATCCCTGTTGGCTGCTGTCCCTGGGTAAATTGGCCGGCTCAGGACGAGGGTGTGTGTGTGTGGTGGGGGCAAATGTCAGGAATCCAGATGGAGGGCTGAGGGCACCGGGAGGACCCTCCAAACTTGGGCTGAGGGATGCTGAGCTGTGGTGGTCCAAGCCACGTGCAGGGAAACGGCAGAATGGCTTACATGGGCTCAGGCCCTTTGGCACAGGTATCCCTGGAGGCCATCGTGGAGGAGGCATTTCCCCTAAATGTGTGCCCGATTGGACTAATAAGGAGAGGAGGATGGTTCTGGATGGGAGACCTTGCCCTGCGGTGTAAAGGTAGTGTTCTGTAGGGGCGGCGTGGAGGGGGTGCCCCACTATAATTTGGTCACTGTATGCTTCTGGAATGATGTGTGTGTGTGTGTGTGTGTGTGTGTGTGTGTGTGTCCACAGGAAGACTCTGGACCCTGGGAACTCCATTCCCCTGTTTGTAGCTGCTCAGGAAGCCATGTGGCGAGTGCCGCACCCCCTTTGGGCCCCACCCTGAGTCGGGGAATTCTGTGCCACCCCAAATCTCCCCCTGGGGCCCCACAGGCGGCTCTGCCCCCTCCTGCCCCAACCTGCCAGATCCTGCAGCCTGGGCCAGCCTGCCCCTTGGGCCCCAGAGAGAAGAAAGACCCAGGAGCCCCCAGGGCTGGGCCCCATGGGATAGTAGCTAGGTGTGGCTTCTGCCCCCCTCTCCGCAATCCCACCAAGATCCAAAGTAGGAGCCTATTGAGCTGAACTGAGAAATGAGGGACTCTGGAGGAATTCTGGGGTGCAAGGTGACCCAGAGGCACCCAACCAGCCCCTCCAGTCTTCTGCCTGGGTCTGTTGCTGGGTCACCCCCTCCCCATCCCAGCTTTAGTCTTATTGCCTGGGAAGTGGGGTGGTGAAGAATCTGACCCCCAGCCCTAATTATATGACTTCGGAAATGTTGGAGTGGGGGAAAAACTGTCTCCCAAAGCAATGCTCACACAGGTCTGGGAAGGGTCCTCTGGCTGCAGAACCTTGCTGTGGCATCATGGTGGTGGTGGTGGTCTGGAGGCCATTGGCCCCAGTCCCATCTTGGAGAGGGCAAAGTGGCATCCAGGCATGCCCAAGGAGGCTGGCTTGGCATCAGAGGGCACCCCGCCCCCCCTTTGCTGAGTTTTGTTCCCGGCCCCCCACCTGGGCACAGGGCCAGGCCCCAAGGCAGGGCCCCGTCCTGGGGAACAATGCCTCCGTGTTCCTCCTCCCAGTGGAGGGGAGGTCGGTGGAGGATGAGGTGGGACAGACACGCATGCAGGGAAGGAGGGAGGGATCCAGGGAGGGCCTCTCTCCCAGGGATACTCCAGGAGCTGGGGAGTTTCCCAGAGGCCCTGGGTGTGTGCCGGGAAGCCTGAGGGGGGAGGGGACCTAGACCAGGGACCACCTGGGCTGGGGTCAGAAAGTCTTCAATGGCAGCAGGAGAGGGTTGGGTAGGATAAAAGGAGGGACTTCCTGAGGCTAAAGAATGCACTGTGGAACTGGAAAGAGAGGGGATTCGCGTTTGGCAGAATCCCAGAATACCCAGGCCCATGCCCTCCCAGGGAAGGGAGGGGTCCGCGGTGGCAGTGTGACCCCCTTCCATCTCCCCTCCCCTTGTCTATGGCCTCCTGGGTTTCTCTCCCTGCCTAGGGCAGGACCTAGGCCAAGAGGAGTTTCGGAGGTGCGATGTGAATTAGGACCCCTGCTTCCGCCCTATCCCAGCAGGAAGAGCCTTCGCTGAAAAACTGGGGCTAGACCCCGAGTCCAGGACCCAGAGGGAGGAGTTGGGCTGAGTATTGGGCCCAGGAAGAGTTGGGACAAGGGAGGAGAAAGTTGGGGCTGAGTTGGGGACGGGACTGAGTTGGGGGACCGCAGAAAGAAAGTGGGGGCGGACCGGCTCCGGGGGCACATGACGGCGGCGCCCGCCCCGCCCCGCGCCCGCCCCCTGCCCGGCCGCGGGGGAGGAGACGGGGAGGTTTTAAAAGCGATTCGACCCCGCGACGGGCCGGCCAGTGAGTGGGATGGAGCGCGGTCGGCGACCGCCCCCGGCTTGTTTCGGCCCCGCCGCCCGCCCGCCTGTGTCTCCGCCGGCCGGGCCGGGGCGGCGGCCGGAGCCCCGAGTGCCGGCTCCCCTCCCCCGTGGGTGAGTCAGGGAGGGAACCGGGAGGGAGGCGGCGGCGCCGTGGTGGCGGCGGCAACTTTTCCGCGCCGGACTCTTGGGCTGAGTGGGGGTGCGCCCGGCGGGTCCCCCGGCCCTTGGCGAGGGGGAGGGCGCCGCCCCGCGCCCCGCCGCCGGTGGCTGGGGGAGGACCGCGGGGCCCGTGTATCTGGTGGTGGTGGCGACGGAGTCCCGGGGCGCCCCCTACAGAGCGGGGGGAGGGCGGACCACCTCTACCCCGTCCCGTGGGGTCCGCCGCGGCCCCCCAACCACTCCCCCCCCAGGAGACTCCTGCGAGTGTGGTGGGGAGGACGGGTCCCAACGCGACCGGCGCAGGTCGAGGTGGGCAGGAGTTGGCCGCAGGGTGGGAGGGTATGTGCCTCGCTTGGGGTGGAGGGAATGGCCCCTGGGGGTGCATGTCTGGGCTTTGTGGGTCGGGGTCTCCCAGAATTATGTGGATGCGGGTGGGAGACAGTGGTTCAAGTTTTTGACATGTCAGTCAGTGAGTGAGGGGAAGGCCTTCCACAGAGGAGAGGGCTGGGGCCCAGCAGTACAGCCTGGGCTTAGGAGGGCTTGGGGGACCCTCTCCTCCCTTCCCACTCCTTCTGGCCCAGTGGAGAAGGGCTCATTCATAGGAATGGGGCCAGGTTTGGGAGATTCCTGGAGGGCTGACTCCCCAGCCCTGTGTAGCTTTGGGGTCCCCGTGCCCTCGGGAGGCAGGAAGAGGGTGAAAGGACCCAGACTGAACCCCGACTCCTTCATCCTAGCCCCAGACTGACCTCTGACCCCAGCACCGGACTTGACTGCTACCAAAGCCCCCAGCCGTACACTGACTGTCCTATGCAACCCAGCCAGGCCCAGACCAGTGAGTGGCCTCTTGAATGCCTTGGAGGTGCAGTTGGCTCCCTGTCACCTGTCCCCTCTGCCCCAGCCCCAACCAGCTGCCTGTCCATGGCTGGTGGTATATGAGGGTGAGGCTGGGATGTGTGGGACCCTTGGCATGAGGGGTGTCCTCTGGCAGCCCTGCCCATGCCAGCGTGAGCTGGAGGGCAGTACCCAACAGGTGCCCAGGCTTAGAGGCGAGGTGATGTAGGACACACCCTGTCCGCTCGCCCACGCACCCTGCCCGGGCCAGCCGGTGCGCATGTGTTCACATGCCGCCGTCCTGGGAAGGCATGGGCCCTAGGGCCTGGTGCCAGCTCTGTTCTAGCGCCCAGGGGGCACCCATTGCCCTCTGTCCTTGCAGGATGTCCTCTGGGAGCTCCCTCAAGACCCCAGCGGGCAAGTCTTGTCTGTGGGCCTGGAGGGGGCCCTAAAATAGCTGCTAGCCTGGCTCGGGGCTGGCACGCGGAGCACATGCGTGACAGGGCGTGTCCGGGGGGGGTCGGGCCTGTCTGTGCTGGCCCGGCCTCTGAGTCTCGCAGACCCTTGCTCACTGGAAAGAAAGAGCAGAGGCGGATGCTCCAGGGGTCCTCCCTGGGACCCCCCTACCAACCCCTGCCTGTTGTAAGTGGAGGCCAGATGTTCTGTGCAGGCCGCAGCTGCAGGGCAAACCCCTGTCCCATTTGCAGTCACAGGGTCACTGGCCCCGTGGGTGCAGTGGGATGACCTGTTCTCCGGGGGCCCAGGTGCTGCTTTGATATACCGTAAGGCATTTTTCAGAGTTTGCCCTTCACTTTGGGAGGCTGGGTGGGGGAGCCTGTCCGAAGTGAAGGACACCGCAAGGAACCCTGGGCGGTCTGAAGAAAACTCCTTCCGGCCCCTCTCTGGGCTGGCTGGCTGGCCCTTTCCCACTTTGGATACACTTTATGCCAGGATCAGGCCTGGCTTTTCCTTAGACTTCCCGCATGATCTTGGGCCTGGTTCTGAATCCTCTGGGCCTCAGTTTCTCCATCTGTATATGGGAAGCATTGGGAAAAACGAGCGGAGAGAAGTGTGTGCTTCCCTTCCCTGTCCTGGGCCCTCACTTTCAGATCCCTTGGAGGGCACTCTGGCCACCTTCCCTCCTGCCATTGGGTGTCCTGGGTGAACACGGAGGTGTGCCTGGGGGAAGGCCAGTCCCCCGGGACGGACGTACTCGGAAGCCAGTGGGTGTGGGTGTGTGAGAATCCTTGGGCAGAGAAGGACACCGCCATGCTGGGCACAGCTGAGTCATGCTCTAGCGGCGCCTTGCCCCAGGGTGCTGGAGCTGGCGCCACCCTGGGTGTGGTCACCGAGCTGTGGCCCTGGGCAGAGCAGGCCTGGGTGGTCTGGGATGGGGTCCTGGATGGTGAGGGGCCAGGGAACTGACTTCTGAGATGCTAAGCCCCTTGGCCTCCCTCTGGCCTTGGTCAGGCGTCATCGTCCAGGACCATGGTCACCCACACCCTGAGAATACCTTGGGGAGCCAGGGAATCCTGACCTTTGGGCCTGGGAATTGTCAGGGTGCTATAGGAGGGGGACAGGGCCTGGAAGCCAGCAGCTGCCTTCAAGGCCAGTGGCCCCCAAAAGGCAGGCCAGGAGGCCAGGACAAGGATAAGGCAGAGATGGACATGGCAGTAGGGTGTACCCCTCAGTCAAGGGCCCAAAGTGTGGATGTTAGGGGTCCCCTGGGAATTCTGTCACTGGTCTGAGGGGGATTAAAGTTGAAGGCAGGGGTTGGAGCGCGGCGTGGCCGGGCACCATGGGGGCTGGGATGTGACTTGCATGGTTCCCCTATTTATAACAAGTGATTCAGTCCTCACTTACTCACCCCTTCCTGAGCCTGCCCCCCTCCCCCGAGCCCTGGGTGGGCAGCGGGGCCCACCCACTTACCAGTGCCCTGCCTTCCTCCAGCCGGGCGCCAACCTCTGAGGGCTGCCCATCGGGCCGGTTGTTATGGTGGCCACGTTGGGCTGGGGGTGAGGGGTGGGAGGCGGGTGGTCAGGCGGCACTTGGCTGGGCAGCCCAGGTTAGCGGCTGGCTCGGGGCCTGGCCTAGGGAGCCTCTGCGGAGAGTCTGGGCCCATTAGGCAAAGCGTTAGTGACAGGCTGGGAGGGCGGGCAGCAGCGGCAGGCAGGGCGGGGCCTGCAGCCCTTGGTATTTTCCGATCCCAGCTGCTCTGAGAGGGTGGAAAGTATTTGGGGACCAGGCTTGGGGGCGGTGGTGGTGGCGCCCCCGGCGGAAGCTGCCCCTGATTCATTCTTGGAGCATGGGGTTGTGGGGGGGCAGGCATTACAGAGTATGTCTCACGAGTCCACGCCCTGTCTGCAGAGCGTACTCAGACATACATCCATACATCCATCCATCCATCGGTGTGGCCTGGGGCCTGCTGTGCTCCCCGGGCCCAGGGCCCTTCCTCCCCACAATGCCTCCAGCTGCCAGGAGCTTGGCCCTCCTTGGACACCATCTCCCCAGAGCCTGAGAGACGCGCCTATGGTAACGGGGGCCCTGCTTCTGGGCACCTGCATGATGGTGCCCCCTCCGCTCGAGAACCAGGCCTTTTGCGCCTGCGGGGATGGGGAGTGGCCTTGGCCCCGGCCCGGGGCTCTGTGCAGGGGAAACCCCACAGGAAACGGGCCTGGCCAAATGGCCGCCCTTCCCGTTCTCGTCCCTGGGACACGAATGTGCTGTCTCACTTCCGGAGGCGGCCCAGGGAGGCCGGCCGCCCTGCGGGGCCTTGTCTGCTCCTGGCTGGTGCCCCTAAACCTTGAGGGAACAGGGCTGGGCTAGGGCCCGACCGTAAAGCGGGTGGCCGGTGTACGTATGTGTGTATGGCGGGGCGGAGGCACAGAGCCGGACACCTCGCTCCACCTGTCTCCCAGCGGTGGCCACCGCCTACCACATCTGGACGCTGGGGTCCTACCCGTGTGCAGCGTCTTCAGTGCCGTCATCCTTCCTGTTTATGCCTGGTGAATGATGACAGAGTAGCCCCATCCTAATTACACACAGCACTCGCGGGATCCTTACCATGACATTATCCCTGCTTTGCCGATGGGGAGACGGAGGCCCAGAGAGACTGAGTGACTTGAGAGTCACCCAGCTGGGAAGCTGCGGAGCCAGGGTTCAAATGCAGCTGGACTGGCTCCAGAGTTGGGTCTCCTAACCGCAGGGCTCTCATCATATGGGAGGTCTCTGTTTACTGAACACAGGGCTGGCTTCACGGGCGTGTGACCTGTGCCATTCACAGGGTCACCCGCCACTGAGAAGGACCTGGAGCTTGGTTTCATGCTCTGCTGTCGTCTTGAAACTCTTCATTTGTGAACAAGGGGCCCCAAGTTTTCATTTTGCACTGAGTCCCACAAATTCTGTAGGTGGTCTTGGTGCCAGGTCCTTGCTAGGCGGCACTCTTGGTGAAACCTCACCATGCTATGTGGTAGAGACTCTTGGCTGCATTTTACGGATGGGGAAACTGAGGCTTGGAGGGCATTTGGGAAACTGCAGAGCTGGGATTTGCACCTCGAGCCTGGGTCCGGTGCTCTGGGGGCGTGCGTGCCTCGGGGGAGAGCTGGGCGCCCGCTGCCGGCATCCGCTCACTCTGGTGGGGCGCGGGCTGAGGCCTGAACACCAAGGAGACAGGGCCACGCGGGGTGGCCCTGGTGGTTTCCTCCTGCCCTTCAGGCTTCTAGGAAGTGGCGCCAGCTGGGGTGAGATCACTTCCTCACCCTCCTGCCCGCCACCCCCTCAGCTTCCTCTCCCCATGGCCCAGTTAGCCTGCCCAGGGCTCAGTGGTGGGGGTGGTGAAGAAAGGGAGGGGGGACCTGGCTCTGGGAGCTCCTGCAGCCTCCTTGGCTGAAAGTGACCCTCTGGGTATCTCTACCTCTCTGGGCCTGGGAGGCATGGCTGGGGCTGGGGGTATCCAGCCTGGTGGTCTAGCTCTCTCTTTAGCTGCTGCTGCACATGGGGAAAAAGGGCTTCCCTGCAAGACCTCAAAGGATGGCAGCAAGCGGGGACCTGGAGGGCAGATGTCCTCAAATCTCATTACCTCCTTTTGTCTCTCCTAGGTGCCAGCTGCTGGCCCTGCCCGGTGCCCCCCCACCCCTGTGCCATGGCCGGCTGGGGTTCCTGGGGATGGGATTTGCTGCCTGTCACAAATCACATTGCCAGGGATTTCCAACCGACCCTGAGCCCTGCCTCTGGGGCCACCGCTGTCACTGCTTCGGCTGAGGACACTGACCCAGGGATGGGGATGGGGTGGCAGAGAGGCCTCCACCGCCTGTGTCTGGCCTGGGGAGCAGGGCTTAGCTGCTTGTGAGCAGGTCCACAGCAAGTCGTGTTCACAGTGGCTAAGTTCCGCCCCCCGGGGCCCCGCCTCCTCTGGCCCTGCCACCTCTCCCCTCCGCCTGCCTGTCCGACCTCCGGGCCTCTCTGGGCTCTGCCTCCCGTGCCTACTGAGCTGAAACACAGTTGATTTGTGCAGACTGGCTCAGTTCAGCAGGAACAGGAGTCAAGCCCCCTTGGAGTCTTCGGCCCCTGCCTTCCTTGGGTGGGCCAGTCGCTGCCTGGGAGAAGAGATGAGGACCCTGCCCTGGACCTGTGTCTGGAGGAGGAACTTGGGGACGAGTGGAGCCTGGGATGGGATGGATGAACCCAGCTGTCTGCTGCAGGCCCCCTCCTCCAATTCTGCACTTGGGGACCCTCACACGGTCCCATCTCAGGCTGGGCTGTGTTCCCGGGGAGGATGGGTAGGCAGGCGGGTGGCCAGCCTTTCCATGAAAAAAGGAAGCCAGCTGTGTCCCCGCCTGGCCGACCCTTGGCCCCTCCTCTCCCAAGCCTGGTCGGGGGATGGCTGGCTCGCATCTTCCCAGCAGTCAGTTACCCAAGAGGAAGCTGCCTTGGGCCCCCAGACCGTTAAATGCCAACTCCGGGCTTCCGGAACCAGGCTGGCCTGACCTGAACCTGCCTGGCCCCTTCTCCCTGGGCCCTGCGGCTTCCTAACTTGGGGGGGAGGAGCCATGACGCCCTCCTGGCACGTGGGGCAGGGAATGAGGTCCCTGTGGGCCCAAAGGACACAAGCAGGCCCTCTCAGTCCTTGGGTGGTCCCAGGGCATGGACGCGTTGAGACTTTGTCCATCATCAGATGGAATGGGGCTCTTTTGGGGGTGAGACTGGGGAGGCAGAGTGAAGCCCCCCAGGCTGTCAGAGTTGGCTCAGTGTACCCCTGTTCCACTGGGGCAGGGGCAGACAGCAGCTTGGGGAAGTCTATGCTGTGTGTCGAGCCTGTTGTTCAATTAAATAAAAGCTGCCCCCTGCCTCATTCCTGAAGGTCTGGTGGTTTGTGATTTATTCTGGCCTCCAACCCTGGAGTTTCTGGCTTTTTGACTGGGGAGGGTTGATTGGTCTGAATTTACTGTCCTGGCATCCTGGGCTCCTGACTTCACAGGATGCCCATCCCTGCCCCACCTGCTCTGAGGAAGGTGATAATTTAGTCACATGGGTGGAAAGGGTGCCCTTGTCATGGAAAGGTGACCTTGAGGAGTGTCCTTGGGATGGGTGTTGACCCCGCATGAAACCCTGGGCTGGAGGGACTGACTTTCAGGGTTGGTGTGGTGACAGGGAGGACTGTTCTTGGAGGACTTAGATGGGATCATGATGAGGCGTGCCCCATATCCAGGGCCGGGTGTGGGAGAGAATGGGACCCAATCTAAGCTGGTGGCTGGGGGTGACCCTGAGGGAAACACTGGACATTTGGGGATACCTGGGACCTGAAGGTTTTGATCTAGTGACATTTGGGGATGACTTAGACGTAAGGGACAACTTGGGCTGGGGGTAAGATTTGGGATGTCTGGTATCTGAGAAGGCTGGTGGGGAACTTGGGCTTGAGGTGTGTATGTGGGCCCAAGGGGGACATCTGGCTGTGACTGGGACCTGAGTCGCGCCCTAGGTCTGTGGGAAACATCTATCTGTAGATGACTTTGAGAGGTGAGGGGCACAGTACGGGGCACCCCAGGTCTGAGGATGTTTGGAGGCAGCTGGGCCCACAAGGGCCAAAGCTGTTGTAGAGTGCTCAGAACTGCCACTCCTACCCTCCCAGGCCTACAGGCGGCACTAAGGAGCGTGCGGGTCAGCGTGGGGGTGGGGGGTGGGGGGTCTCCCCGCACTTACCTGCGGGAATGCGTGAGGCGGGGCAGGAGGTGGGACCGCCTCCAACTGGTTCCCTCCAGCGCAGGGAGGAGCCAAGAACCAATCGTCAGGCCCAGCGCCACCGAAGGCCCGCCCACTGCTGCGCGCAAGCCCCCGGCGCCCTCTAGCGGCCGGCTCCGCCCAGCCTCGCTCTGAGCCCCGCCCCTCCGGGAAGCCTCTGTCCTCGCCTGCCCCGGCCCTGACCAGTGACCCAGACAGTCTGTCCCTCTGTCCGTCAGTCTCTAAAGACAGGAAGCCAGTAAAGGAAGGCAACCAAGGGCCTTCTTGCCGTCCACCAGATCCCTCACTCTATTTGGGGACTGGGAGCCTCATCCGCGGTGTAGGAGCCCAGACACGCCCCCCCATTGACCTCGCCCACCAAGACCTAGTCTAAGCCGAGTTCCCACCTTTGGGGGGCGTGTCTTCCCCACCCAGCGGCACCCAGCACCTGACACGCACCACCGCCCGTGCTCAGAAACTTGCAATTAACTCCAACAGCTAGTGCTGGAACCAGGGCACCCCCTAGTGGCCATTCCCAGCCCTGCATGGGCCATGCAGCCCGGGATGAGCAATCAGTGGCCCTACCCCAGCAAGGTACTAAATCTAGCTCTGTCTCTTTCTAAAACTGAGTGCCCTTTCTTAAACTTTGGAGCCTCAGTTTTCTCCTCTGTAAAATAGGAATGCTAATCCTACCGACTCATAGGGCTGTTATGACAGGTGTTGTAACAGATGACAGGTGTAAAGCGCGGGTGTCAGCCCCCAGCTTCCTCATAGTGAGCTCTCTCTCCCTGTCTGCTATCATCCATATTGTTACCACTGGAGGAAACCAGCAGTGGCTCCCATTGCACCCCTCACTTGAAGCTGTACCCAGAGAAGAGGCTGGAGATTTTCTGTGGGGGGAGGGGGGGGGAAAGGCGGCCCTGGCAGGGGGCCACAATGGGGCGGGGGGCGGAACACGCCTTAGTCTCAAAATAAAATTAAAAAGAACAAACTGTGTTCAACCTTTAAAAAAAAGGAAATACAATATATGGTTCAATAAATAGAAAAAAAGTTACAAAATGTGGTAATCTTTGTCCTTAATTACAAGAGGAGAAAAGATAGAGGAGGGTGATTGGGGGGTGGGACACTCTCCTTCTCCCTGGGTCAAGGTAGGGGAAAGGGAGGCCAAAGAGAGAGAGCAGCTGGGACTTGGGGATGCAAATAGAAAGACAGGCTACATGGAGAGAAATATGGGAAGGGGGAGTAAGATGAAGGGCAGAGCAAGGTGGCAGAGGATCAGCGGGAGACAGACAGAGAGAGAGACAGACAGAGGGCCAAAAAATGCTAAGATGTTGGCCTCTTTCCTTTCTAGATCGGGGGGAGGGGGGGGTCCTTGGCTTGCCTGCGCTTGTATCCCCCCCCTACACCAGGTTTGGAGGACAGTGTGAGTCTGGCTCGGTTCCTGAGTTGTATGTCCAGTGACTAGCAGGTAGGGGGAGGGACAGTAATGAGCCCCCAGCCCACCCTGGGACCCTGGCACCCAAGGGAATGGGAGTCCTGGCGGGATGGGTGGTGAGGTATGTGGCCGAGGCCTGAAGCCTCTTCAAATCCTTCAGTGGGGGTGAGCCATTGGTCCCAGCTGGGCAGCCTGGAGGGGGCGCAGACCTGCGGGTGGGACCCCTGAGGCAGTGAGGGGAGGGTACAAAAGTTTAGATGCCCTAACACAAGCCATCTGGGCACCCAGAGTTGGTTGCAGGGAGGGTCTGCTACATTGACTTTGAGAGCCAGTTTCTGGAAAGTCCTGCCTCCCAGCTCCTCCACCCCAGCCCAAGGCAGACCTGTGGGTTTGGGGAGGGAGAGCTTGCCTATTGCTTTTGGGGTGCTCAAGGTGGGGTCATACCAGCTGCACAAGCACACACCCCCTTCCACGCCTCTGGGTGGTGGTATGGCTTCTGATCCTTGCGTCTTGCACACTCGCTAGGCACGCATGTGCCCGAGGCACGCATGTGGCAGGATGCGACCCCCTGCTTCCCACCTCCTTCTGGGCTTGGAGGGGATGGCAGGCAAGACCACCCAGCTCCAGCCGGGCTCCTTCCCTGACTTAATACTGAAATGCCACATAGGCCTCCAGTGTTGAGGCCCGTGATGGAGGGCGGGTGCCACAGAAGCGGGGGCGAAGGCGGATGTCCCCACCGCCTGCCTGCTGCCCCTCAGCCGAAACGCTCCCGCACCAGGAGCATGAGCTTCTTCTTGCCCTTGTAGGTCTGTTTGAGGTTCTCCAGGAACTGCGCGAACTGCAGGTGCCCATCGGGCGCCAGCAGGAAGGTCTCGCGGGCCTTGCCCAGGAACTCGATGAAGTCGCCGTAGTGCCGCGGGCTGATGTGCGTCAAGCGAGAGTGGCTGGTGGTGATGTAGGCGGCCACCGCCGCGTCCAGCAGCTGGCACAGCGGTGCCCGGTCGGCGCCCAGCGGCTTGGCAGCCCGGCGAGCCCCGAGGGGCCCCAGGCCGGGCGCTGAGAGGGTCCAGCGGCGCAGGATATCGGAGAGCATGGGGGCGCAGTGGATGCTGCGGATGATGAGGGGAACGATGGCAGAGAGCTCGTGCCGGCCCAGCGAGTGGCTGAGCGAGCAGGCCCAGAGCACGTCGTTGACGGCCGGGTGGCTGTCCTGGTTGAAGGCGATGCTGAGCTGCGCCAGGGCCAGCGTCGCCAGCTTGTAGGCCCGCAGCGGCAGGCCGCGGTGCTCCATGTAGCGGGCCACGGTGAAGAGGTGCGCGTGGCCCAGGCCTCCGGCTGCGGCATCCAGCACGATCTGGTAGGCCGCCTCGAAGGCCGCGTGGTTCTTCTCGCACAGGGTGAGGGCGGGCAGGGCGCAGTTCTGCGGGTCCTTCATGGCGCACTGCAAGGCCAGGGTGCGGGCGCAGGCCCAGAGCTCCTCCCGCCGGGGCGCGTCCAGCTGCAGCCGCAACAGCGTGGCATGGGTGGTGCCCGTCACTGCCACGATGGTGGCTGCCTCCACCGGTGTGAATAAGGAGTACCAGTTTTGCATGATGTTCATCAGGGCTTGCAGGCCTGTGGGAGATGGCAGGGTGACACTGGTCAGGAATGGGACAGGGGTGTACCCTGTGTGCATGGGTTTAGCCTAACCTACTATCCCCACCAGCCAAGGCTAAAGCTGCACCCCCTCTACTGCCACTCTTGGCTTGACAGAAACTTCACTTTACTTTTCCAAGGGAGGAGAGGGCAGCTGGGCTGGGTGGGATCTGGTGGGGTGGGGGGCTAAGCATTGGAGGGACTGTCCCTTCTCCAAGCCACTTTAGCCTAGCCAGACTCCAGGTCTTTGTCCAGCTCGGTCCCCCCTCCCAACATTCCCTCCTGGTCTAGCCCTGAGCACAGGCTGGAGTCGGGGAAATGGCTCTGCTTCTCCCTCATGCCTGCCCAGTTCCACAGGGAGGTGGGTGGCGGGTCCCCTTGGGGACTCTCACCGACTTCCGTGGCACAGCTGACCAGCCAGCGCACCATCTCCCTCCGACGCCAGGTCATGGTGTTCAGGGTCATCCGCATCACCTGCAGCATGGGATGGGGAGGGGTAGAGAAGGGGGTCACCCAAACCAGGGCTGGCGTGTGGAAGGGGGGCAGGGGATCCTTAAGGGCCCCGGGAAACTTGGAAGTTAAGGGCTGAATCAATGAGCCATACAATCTGGGCAAGGGGCTTCACCTCTCTGGACCTCAGCTTCCCCATCTGTAAAATGGAGATAAAAATAGTATCCACCTCATCGAGTTGTGAGAATTAAGTGAAAGTATGTAGGTAAAGCTCTTTGCACGGTGCCTACTTCTTCGAAGTGCTCAGCTGATGCCAGCCATTACTGTTAGTGTTGGTGTTATTCTGAGGCCCCATGGATCCTACCTGGGACGACAAACCAACCTGCCCCTTCTCTCTGGAAAGTTCCATGCTTCCTGTCAGCAGATTTCCCCCTGCAGCCCCAAACAAAGCACCTGCCCTACAGGTCCCACCTTCTTCAGGTCCCACCCTCAATAAGCACCTTCCTTGCTGGCCTCTCTTCTGAGGCCCCATCCCCAGGTCCTGTCTGCAAGCTTCTAAATAGTGGGTCACCTGCCTAAAGCACCACCCTTATCTCAACTCCCACATATCCCCCACAATGGCTCCGCCCCCCTCAGGGGGTTGTTCAGAGGCCAATTTTGCCTCCTGCCAGCCCTTTGCTGGCCAGTTCTACCTGGGAAGGTATCACCCGAATCTGTACCTTATTCTGTTATTTTACTTTGGCCACCGTCTGAGTCCCCGCCCCCATGAGCCCCATACCTGTCTATCCCCTCAGGCTGCAACCATGCCTTTGCCTTGCCCTTGCAGCACTGTCCCTCGTCCGGCCCCTGAGGATGGCCTGGACACTCACCTGCAGGCCCCGCCTCCATGACTTTCAACCACAGACCCCACCCTCCAGAGATGGCTCTTCACTCACAGGACTCTCCCCAAGCCCCGCCCCTCAGTGGTGTGACCCCTCCTTCTAGGCTGCAGTCCCCTACAGGCCCTTTCCCCAAGAAAGCTCCTTGCAGGCAGGTTCTGCCCCCTCAGTTTCAGCTCCGCCCACCCGTGGTTCTTATGGCACACCAGCCCCAGGCCCCACTCCCAAGGCCAGCACCCTTAGGTTCTGCTCTCTCATGGCCAGTCCACTCACCTGCATGCTCCGTGACCCCCTTCCTTGTCCTCAGCCACACCCCCAGAAGTAGATTCTCACCTTCAGGCTCTGCTACTGAGTCACTCATTCATAGGCCCCACCCTCACTGGTGACTCCATTCCCTCACTCTCAGGACTCTTGCTCACCGACCCTGCTCCTCTGTAGACCTGCCCAAGAGGTGCCGCTCACATCCAGGCCCCGCCCCCGGAGGCGAGGCTTACCCTCAGGCCCCGCCCCTAGAGGCAGACGTCACACTCAGGTCCCACCCCCAAGTGGCCCTCACCTGGCCGACCCTCAGGCAGCAGCCCCCTGCCCCCATCCTCCCTGCGGCCAGTCACCTGCAGGCCAAGCTCCAGCGCAATGCCCAGCAGTGTGGTGTCCGGTGGTGCGCTGGCCGGCGTGGCAGTCTTGCAGGCGTCCTGCGCCAGCTTGAAGAGCAAGGCTGGAGAGTGGATGTTCTGCTGGATGGAGCCCAGTACTGCGTGCAGCCACTTGGGGTCTCCTGGGGTGGGGGGAGGGACAGAGGATATTGTGGGCATACCCAGCACCAGCCCCTGCTGCTGCCTGACCTGCTCACACTGGTTCCTGTACACATGTGCAAATGTGTGAATGTGGACAGTCAGGCACCTGGCAATGGTTCTATGAAGACCTGGACCACTCTTGGCACTCCCCTTTTTCTCTCCTCTGCCCCCTCCTTTCCAGTGGGAGGAAGCCACCCGGGGACCCACGGGACCCCTAATTGTCAAGGGCACCGATTCTGGACCCAGATGCCTGGGTTCAAATCCCTGCCACTCACAAGCTGTGTGACCTTGAGCAAGTCGCTTCACCTCTCTGTGCCTTGGCTGCCCCATCTGTACAAAGGGTAATACTAATGCAATGGTACGTGTCTCACAGGGCTGCAGTGAGCCTATACTTGTAAAAGCCTTAACACGGCAAGAGTTACACAATGTGAGCTTTTATTACTATTATTATCATTGGCCCAGATCCTACAATTCTGTTACTCTGCTCCAGCCACATCAGACTCCTCTCTGTTCCTCAAACATAACCAGGCACAGTCCAGCATCAGGGTCTTTGCACTGGCTGTTCCCTCTGCCTGGAATGCTCTTCCTAGATGCTATGGACTGAACTGTGTCCTCCCCAAAATTCATATATTGAAGCTCTAACCCTCCAGCGTGATAGTACCTTCGGGAGGTAATTTTGCTTAGATGAGGCCATGTGGCTAGGACCCCCCAGGATGGGATTAGTGTCCTTATAAGTAGAGCAGAAGACCAGAGCTCTCCCTTTCTCTGCCATGTGAGGACGCAGTGAGAAGGCAGCTGTCTGTAAGCCAGGAAGAGAGCCCTCACCAGGAACTGACCATGCTGGCACCCTGATCTTGAACTTCCAGTCTCTAGAACCGTGAGAAAATAAATTCCTGTTGTTTAAACTACCAAGTCTATGGTATTTTGTTACAGCAGCTGAGCTAAGACACCAGATACTGGCATGACTCCACCTTCACCTTCATGTCTTGGCTTAAGTGTCAACCTGCTTTATTCCCCTCCTTATCACTTATTACCTCTCACTGCATAACTATCTTCTTTACCTTATTTATTGTCTGTCTGCCCTCACTAGAATTAACACTACAGAGCACAGGATTTGGGACAGTTTTGTTCGCTGCTGCAAGCTCAGCACCTGGGACAGTGCCTGGTACATATAGAAAGTGCTCAAGGAGGGACTTCCCTGGCAGTCCAGTGGTTAAGACTCCACGCTTCCACTGCAGGGGGTGCGGGTTTGATCCCTGGTTGGGGAACTAAGATCCCACCTGTTGTGTGGGGTGGCCAAAAAAGAACGCGCTTAAGGAAAACTGTGGGTGGGATATGGTAAAAGGATAAAGGTAGGCAGGAAGGAATGAGGGAAAGGAGGGAGGGGAGTAAGGTAAAGGAGGACATGGGGACGGGGTTAGGGGGCAGCCGCTGTCCTCACCCTTGGCGGCGGTCAGCATGGCGGAGGCCAGTTCACACTGGCGGGTCTCCAGGTGGCCGAGGATGAACCAGCGGGGGAAGCGGTTGCTCACGATGGAATCCAGTGGGTTGCCGTGAGGTTCTCCAGCTGGAAACGCTGTCTCCAGTATGGGCAGCCTGGGGTGAGAAGAGAAGCAGCCCTGCCCTGAGACAAGGCTGGAGTCTCCATCCTCTCTAGGAGAGAAAGGCCTCCTGCCTCAGCCAGAGCCTACCCTCCTAGGCCAGCAAATCCCTGGGCATCCAAAAAGATGGAGGATGTATGTTCAAGATGTTCACTGCATATATAAAATAGATAAATAAGGACCTGCCATATAGCACAGGGAACTCTACTCAGTACTCTGTAATGACCTATATGGGAAAAGAATCAAAAAAAAGAGTGGATATATGTATTGATATATGTATAACTGATTCACTATGCTGTACAACTGAAACTAACACAGCATTGTAAATCAACTATATTCCAATAAAAATTAAAAAAAAAAAAGATGTTCACTGCAGTGTTGTTTATACCCATCACTGTGGGGTTGATTAAATAAATGATGCTCTATTCACACACCAAGGGCTGATAAAGAGGTAAGGGGATTATTTGTGTCCTGTTGTGGTCCCACCCCTTGCTCACTCTGCTCCAGTCACTGTTCCCCTTGACATCCCTCACATACCACCAGGCACAGCTCTACCTCAGGGCCTTTGCACGAACTGTTCCCTTTGCCTGGAACACTCTCCCCTAGACATTCTTGTGACTCCCCCTCACCTCTTTCAGGTCTTTGCTCAAATATTTTTCAATAAGCTCTTCCCTGACATGCCCAACACATGGGAGAGTGCAACTTCCTACTCCCAACTCCTTCCACCCCTTTCTTGCATGTCACTATCTGACATAAAACATAGTTTACCTATAAATTTATTTACTGTCTCTCCCTAACTACAAGGGCAGCTCCATGAGGGCAGGAATTTTTGACTATTTGGTTCACCGACACTGCCTCTCCAGCACCAGGACAATGCCTGACACACAGCTGGTAAACAACAAATGTTTGTTGAATGACTCAATGTCCCCCCTAAGATATTTTGTTCAGCAGCTCACTGTTTACATGCATTCTGTGCTAAGAAAGTTTTTCTAAGCTGTTAAATGTAATCAATAGCATGGAATAGGAGTCAAGACTATCCTGGTTCCAAATATCTAAATGACTTTGCTACATAATTCGGGACACACCTTAAGCCTGTTTATGTGTAAAATGGGGGTAAACATACTTATTTCACTATGTGAGTCACAGATTTAGATCAGGGGGGTCAGCACCTTTTTCTGCACAGGGCTGGACAGCCAATATTTTCAGCTTTGTGGGCCATTTGGTCTCTGTCACAATTGTCACTGTTGTGTAAAAGCAGCCACAGACAATAAGGAAATGAGTGAAGGGTGCTCTGTGCCGATAAAACTATATTTCTGGACGCTGAAATTTGAGTTTCACATACGTTTCATGTGTCACAGAATATTGTTTTGATTTTTTTCCAAACATCTAAAAATACAAAAACCATTCTTATCTCATGGGCTGTACAAAAACAAGGCAGCGGGCCAAATTTGGCCCGTGGGCTGTAATTTGCTGGCACTGGCTTAGAAAAAAGTCTAGCACATGAAAGAGTGTTCTCTAAATCATGGCTCTTAACAGATTATTCTTTCCAAATATTCTGGAAAAATACACTCCAAATTGTTAATAGGTGCCTCTGGAGAATAGGATCAGAGGATGGGGGACAGATTTCAATTTATCTGCTGGACATGGTTCACTATAGACGGGGACTTTTAAAATTCTGCTTCTATGATTTGCTGTTGCACATGGGAAATAACCCGGTTATTCATTGCAACATCTTTTTGGAAACAGTGTAAATGTCTATCAGCTCCAGATTGGTTTTTTCCTGGTGTATCCCTGCAGTGGTTCACACGCTATGTGACAGGATATAGCTTTTAAGATGCAAATGTTCAGTGAAAACAAGGTGCAAAGAATACGTGCAGGATGTGTCATGGCGTAAAGGAGAGCCAACTTTTAATTTTCAGATTATGGGTTTGCAGAAATATGGACTCTTGCAGTATAGATAAGAAAGTGGTAACACTGCTTGCCTCCAGAGAGCTTTGGGTAAGTTGGGACAAACCTGCCTAGAAAAGGACTCTGAATTCTGTGTCATGTGGATATTTCTCAAATCCAAAATAATATGACACATTTCTAATGTGTAATCAAGAGCACCGGGCAGTCTGGAATGCCCGGATGAGGGAGGCTGAATGAACCAAGCTGTGAGTACAGGCAGAAGGATGGGGCTCCCAGTAGCCTCCCATCCCCCAGTCCAGTCCGGCCCAGTGGGAGTTCCCAGCTGCCTCTCCTCACCTCATGGCTCGCAGCGCGAGGCGGTAGGCCAGGTCGGGGTCGTGGGGCAGCAGTGCAGTAAACAGGTAGCGGGCACAGGCGTGCATGGGCATGCTCTCCCGGAACAGCACTTCTCCAAAGCCACTGAAAGGACCCCCTGCAGGGGCAGCCTGAGATCAGCCTCCGGGTGTGGGTTTGCATGGCCCCTCCCCAGGTCTCCCCACACCCCAGGCTCTGAGCGTGGGATGGGCAGACCCAGGATAGAGTGACTGGGGCTAGAGAGGTCCCGGGGGAGGGAGCACAGGGCTAAGACTGAGACAAGCACTGGAAAATCCACAGAAAAGAGACCCTGGGCACCCCCTGGATAGGGGGCAGGACTCAGATGCAGGGTGGGGCCAGAGGGTGAAGGTGGGGCTGCACCTGCTCCAGGGGTGTGGCCAAGCCAGCTTCCCTTTGCAGTAGGGGAGGGGCCTCACGAGGCAGGACCGTGGGAAGAGCCAATCAAAGTCTACCTGGGCATCAGTGACTAGGCTCATTGGCTCCAAAGTGGGCAGGGGGTGGGGTGGGGGTGGGGCCTCATCACTCGAAGCCGTTATTGGCTGCCAGCACTGCTGGGGGCGGGGCCAAGGGCTGGAGCTCACCTTTTAGGAACTGCCAGGGTATGGAAAGACAGTAAGGACAAGGAGGTGGAGCTAGGGGCGGGGTCTCCCGATCCAGCAACAACCAGGCCACTACAGTACAGAGGCGGGACCCTATCTTTCAGGAACGGCCAGGCTAGCAGTGGGGCCTCACCTTCCAGCAGCTGTCCCGCCTGCTTGCGCAGCACCTGCACCAGCCGCTCGTCCAGCTCCACCTCCTCCAGCAGGGCCAGCAGCTGCTCCTCGTTGCGTACCACCTTGTCCTGGGCATACAGCCCCTCGGGCAAGGCCCGCTGCTGTCCCAGGCCCAGCAGTGCCACCTCTAGTGCCATTGCCAAGTAGGACTCCCCAGGGCTCCCGGGCACCGGGACGTGCTGGTAGGCCACCTTCCGCTTCTCAGGGCCTGAGTCTGTGGGAGAAGGACACCAAGGCGGCTAGAGGGGAACCCCTTTTCCTGCGACTCCGGTGGTCCTTGACCTTAAACATGGACACTGTGTGTGGGGTGGGGGGGAGGTTTAGGGAGAGCCCAGCTGCTTCCGCACACACCAGGGGGTGGGGCCCACCTTCCAACAGCAGATAGGCCTATGGTGGCCTCACTTTCAGGAGAAGCTAAGCCTCTTGGCACCTGGCACTGGCCGAAGGGTGTGGCCAAGTGTAGGGGCACGGCCAAGTATAAGGGCGTGGCCTCACTTTCTAGGGGTACTGGGCAAGGGGGCATGGCCAAGAGGTGGTGATTTTCCTACCTCCTCAAGGGGTCCCCAGTGTGGGTACCTGGGTAAATGGCAAGAGTCTCCTCCTCTAGGTGACAGGCCTCCAAGAGTGCCCTGCAGAGGCAGCCAATGGGGTCCAGGGGGTGGCCCACCCATCCTTCCATGTTGGTGATGCAGGTGGAGCCTTTCTGCAGTAGCTCTGCAGGTAGGAAGAGAGGGCTCAATGCCCAGCCCCCCTCCACCAAGCCCCCAGGGGGGGCTTCCTCTCCCTGAACCCCAAGCCCAACCTCCCAGTGCCCACTCACCATCTACCCACCCAGCACCCTTTTCTCTGCCCCTTGAGCTCTGCAGCAGCTCTCACCTCCACGGCCCTGGCCTCCTGTCCCACACCCAGACCCAGGCCCGGCTAAACTGGGTGCTTTCTAAAACATCCAACCAGTGTCATTCCCCTCCTTATAACCCTTGATCCTTCCCACCTCTCAGGCCCAGCCAGCTTTCAGGGCTCCCAAGGACTGATACGAAAGTTTCCCTGAGGTGGTCACCCACCCCACCTGGAAGCCCATCCTCCAATCTCCTCCCACAAGCCGTGCTCTCCCTTGCCTCTGGGCTCCTGCCCATGCTGTTCCTTCTAACTGGAACATTGTTGCTCCCTCCCCTTCTCCTGGGAAACTCCTAAACATCCTTAAGATCTCAGCTTAGCTCTCGCCTCCTCTGGGGGGCTAACCCTATGCCTCGAGGCTAGGTCAGGGGTCTGCTCAGATCCCAGTGCCCCCATTTCTCCCCCATTACACCCTGTGTTCAATTTCCTGGTAACTGACCCATCAACTCAACTCCATCACCCAGAGAACACAACTGGTAGCCTCTCTCCTGAACCCCCATATCTAGTCCACAAACGTGTCCTTTTTTGGGCCAATACAATGTGAGTTTTTGTTTTTCCTAATACAGTTTTCAAATTGTTGCCCATATTGAAAAAAAATCAGTAAATTCCACATTAGATAATCTGGATTTCTTGCTTCTCTTGAAAAATCAGAAGATCTGGCCACACTGGGTCCATGTTCCTGAAAGGCACGTGGCTAGATCTATAGAAACTACATTTCCTAGACTTCTTTGTGTGAGGTGTGGAAGGTGGGAGAGAATGAGGCCATTACTCTCCTGCAGTAGCTGTGAGCAGGTGTGTGGCTGTCTGCAGGGCACAGACATGAGGTTTGCCAGCAGGTTCTGGGTTGTCCTCTTGGGAACTGCCCTGCCGCCCTGTGAGGGCTACAGCCTGCTGAACTTCCTGTGCTTCTGAAGTCCAAGTGTGTGAAGCCAAGCAGGGGCTTCCCTGACCTTCAGTCCTGCAGCCCTTTCGGTGGTTTTGTGAGCCCTCAATCCCTGCATTAAATTCCTTTCTGCTCAAGACACCTAGAGTGGTCTGTTTTCCTGTTGTACCCACAGACTCTCCAGGTTGCCACAGCCCCCAGCTGTTGGCATTTGTGTCTGCAGCCCCAGGACATGATGATAATATTGGTGCCCACCTTTTTTCTGCTGCTTGTAGGTCTCAAGCTGATGTCGCCGCTGCAGCCGGAGTGTGTTGACTATGGCGCCTGCCAGTCGCAGGGCCTGGCGGGGGTATCCGTGGGCCCTCAGGGTGTCCACACGGGCACAGGCAGTGGGGAAGGGCTCGCCCAGCCACAGTGGGCGGCCCTGGGGGTCAAAGGTTGGCTTGTCACCACCCCCGTTGCTTGTGAGGCTGGGGCCGTAGGAGTCGCTGGCCAGGATCCTCTGCAGGTGGGCGTCACTCCAGTGCAGCGACCCAGCCTGCAGGGCGCGGCCAAACACGGTGTGGCGGGAACCTGCAGCCTCCACCTCCTCCTCCTCCTCCTCCTCCTCCTCTGGGCCTGTGGGAGAGGCGCCCAAATGCAGCCCCATGAGGGGGGCCCTAGCAGTCAGGCGCTGGTCAGCTCTGCCCCACTGAGTGCCAGCTTGGTGCTAGGCTCCGGGTGAAGCGATGAGTGTGTGTTATCTCCCCAAATCCTTCCAGCAGCCTTTTAAAGGTGTGTGTGTGTGTGTGTGTGTGTGTGTGTGTGTCAGTGGAGATATTCCTTCATATGAATGGACAACTGATCTTAAACAACTGTGACTGTCTGTCCATCTTTCTCCCTCCACACTCCATTTTTTTCTCTCCTTCTCTATCTTTCCCTCTCCCTCTCTCCCTCCATCTCTGCCTCTCTTTACTTGTCTCTCTCTTCTCAATACCTGTTTCCTTTTCTATCTGTTTTCCCTACCCCCTACCCGATTCCTGCCTCCATGGCCAGAAGGAGACTGAGTCAGGAGACCAGCCCAGAACTATAGGCCTCTTAAGTATTTCACATCGCTGTCCCTCGGGCTGCCTGCTGCCCCTGCCCTGGGTACTCCCTCCTGGCTGGGAGGCAGGCAAGGGCTGGTCCCCCTTGCCCTGCCTCCATTTCCCCCCAGAGCGCCATGATGGGGTGGCTGGGCCACAGGAAGTAGTGATGGTTTGTTGGGGGGAGTGGCGGGGACCCCTCTCCTACCTGGGCTGAGGGCTACGGTGGGCTGCAGGCTGGGCCCATCAAAAGAGTAGTTGCCTTCTTCCAGCGGGCACACGTCCAGCTTGTCCCACTTGCTAAGCAGCTGGAGCCAGCTCGTCCGCTCCTCTGGTTTGCAGTGGGGGCTCAGGACGATGCACACCCACAGGGCCCCTGGGGAGAGAGGGCAGCAAATGTGGGCACGGGGGAGGCTCAACATCCACGCAACAGGAGCAGCACGCGCTTATGGAGTGCCCGCTGTGTGCTGGGCACTGGTCTCTGCTCAGCCCTCACCTCCGGCCTCTGAGGGTGCAATTCATCGTCTCTTCACTGTACGGTCCAGAGAGGTAAAATCACTTGCTCAAAGTCTGGCTTCTGGGAAGCCAGAAGTTAGGACTCAAACCCAGGCTACTGGACTCCTTTTGCAAAAAAAATTTTTTTTCTATAGCACTTATCACCATTTATCACAGGGGTCAGCAAACTACCACCCGTGGAGAAAATCGAACCCGCTACGTGTTTTTGAATGGCCCGTAAGCTAAGATTTATTTTTACATTTTGAAATGGTGGAGGGGGTGGGGAATAAATAAAAAGAATATTTTGTGACTTGTGAAAATGATATGAAATTCAAATAAATAAATAGTGTCTGTAAATACAGTTTTATTGGAATGCTACCACACCCACTTTGTTATGTGTGTCTGTGGCTGCTTTTCTGCTACAACAGATAAAATCGAGTAACAGCGACAAAAACCAAATGGTCTGAAAAGCCAAAACTATTAACTGTCTGGCCCTATGGAAAACGTGTTGACCCCTGGTCTAATGGGCTTGTGGGATTTTCTTGTCCGTCTGCCCTACTAGGTGTCAGCTCTCTGAGGACAGGTATCTAATCTCTCTGATTTCTTGCTGTAGTCCCAGCGCTCAGTACAGTGCCTCGTACGTTGGCGGTGCTAATGAATGAGGAAGGATTCACGGGCCAGACCCTAATCTCAGGTGGGCAAGCCTGGGTGCCTGCCGCACTCCGGGGTCTGGGACTTACCCAGCTCATCCCACAGCTGGCGGCACTTGTCCGTCATGCCGGCACCCTGTTGCCGCCACAGGGCCAGGCGCGGATCCTGCAGGAATTGCTCGGTCATGAGGATCAGCATGCGTGCGCCATTGGAGTCCCGCATTCGCAGCATCTCCCGCACCTGCGCCGGACCACACGGTGAGGAGGGAAGGGGGCTCCAGCACCCGGCAGTCTAGTCCCGCCCCGCTGTCCCCGCCCAGCCAGCACCTTGCAGAACATGGAGCGCAGCTGCTGGCTGGCGCCATAATAGCCGCCGTTGGAAAGCAGCTGCTTCACCTGCTCCTGGATCTGCTCCTCGTCTAGGTGCCAGCAGTTGGCGTCCTCGATGCCCGCGCCCGCCGTGGGGTCTGGGGCACCTGTGGGGAGGGAGGGAAAGCTGAGGCTGGGGCTGGGGGGAGGGGGTGTCTGTCATCCAGTCCTTCAAATCACCCAACCCATCCCAGAATTCCATCCATCCCACCTGAAAACCCATCCATCCATCCATCCATCCATCCACCCATCATCTTCCCCCAAACATCACCTACCCATCCATTTAAACCACTCAACCATCTATCCACACCCCCATGCCGTGCATCCTTCCATCCACACATCGTAACCCTTAGCACACCTACCCACCCCGTTAGTCCATCATCCACCCTGCCCGTAACTCCCACCTACTCACAACTATATACCCATCCCACCAGGCCATCCATCCACCTACCCACCCCGTTAGTCCATCATCCACCCTGCCCGTAACTCCCACCTACTCACAACTATATACCCATCCCACCAGGCCATCCATCCACCTACCCACCCCTATTTGTCTTTCCAACTCATCTGTACTAACCACTCAAAATACCCACTGACCTATTCATCCACTGACCTACACAGCTGTTCTATCCATCCATCCAATTAACCCAAACTTTCCATCTATTCTTTCCCCACCAACCACCCTTCATAGGTATCTCCCCAAACACCCACCAGCCCATTGGTCCATCCATACATCCTACAAGAAACACCCACCTACTCGATCCATCCACCATGTTAGTCCTCACATAAGAACATTCATGCACGCATCAACTCACCCTCAATCCATGCACCCCTTGGTCCTTCCAGTCTTCCACCAACCCCATCTGTCCACTACCTCAAACTCCCCAATCAAAGCCCATCCCATCCAACCCTACCACCAATTACCACCAACTCCCTATTCACCTACCATCCTAGTAAATCACCCATCCACTCATTCCATCCATTTTTCCACACCAACAGTTCACAACACCCCATCATGAACACCTTCTATATCCACCCATCGCCACCCTCAAATATCCATTCATGCCTCCACCCACCATGCATCCGTCTACTCACCCACCATCCTACTCCATCCTCCCATCATTATAGTTAAGCAACACCTGTAGCTCCAAACCACCCCAGAACTCATAACACCTGGTCTATCTCCTACCCTATCCCACCTCTGACACCCACTAATGTCCACACATACTCCTTATGACCTCCACACACTCATACTCAGGCCTGCTCCTGTGATCTTGAGACACCCCCACCCTGGGGCTGGATCTTCCTACTGGCTGATTTCTTGACCATTCATCTGCCCACGGCCAGATCAAATCCAGGATCTGCTGCTTACTGAGGTGTGTGATCCTTTTTTTTTTTTTATAACATCTTTATTGGAGTATAATTGCTGAGGGGTGTGATCTTGACCTCAGGCAGTGGTGCTCCCCCACCCCTGCTCATGGATCAAGGGTACCTTTGTTTTTTTTTTGGCCGCACCACGTGGCTTAGGGGATCTTAGTTCCCCAACCAGGGATTGAACCTGGGCCGCAGCAGTGAAAACACCGAGTGCTAACCACTGGACCACAAGGGAATTCCTTGGTCAGGGGTACCTTTGGATGCTGTGATAAATGCCTGTGGCACAGCAAGCGAGATGGCTGTGAGCTGGGGCCTCGCTGCCCCCATCAGACCTTGGTGCGCACTTACCATGCACCAGATTGATCTCGGAGCCCAGGAGGAGGATCTCGTCCGCCAAGCGCTGAGCAGTGGGCAGCACCTCGGTGTGGTGGGCACTGATGAGGTACTGCACGAACTTCTGCAGCTGATCCCGGTTCATCTGGGAGAGTGTCTCAGAGATGGGTAGCCGCAGCTCCACCTGGCGGGCATGCCGAATGCGATACAGCGACAGGGCGACCACATGAGCACAGTAGAAGAGGTCTCGGTTGTCGCAGCCACAGCTCACGGATGTGATCTTGCAGCGGTCAAAGCTGATGGAGACATGGTAAAGGCGCTCGGGCTCTCCAGGGCCCCCTGGCTCCCGGATATTTCCGCTCAGGTGGAACCCTAAGACCAAAACCAAATTGTCACTGCTGTGTCACCCCAAAGATGGGTAGTCTTTTCCACGGTGCACAGCAAGACCAGGTGCAAATCCCAGCTGAGTAACCTAGCACAAGTCACTTAACCTTGCTGTGCCTCAGTGTCCACATCTGTGAAATGGGAACAAATAGCAACATCCTCGTCATGCGTTTGTAATGAGGATGAAATGGGTTAATATTGGCAAGTGCTTAGAACACTGTTGGCAGATAGTAAGTGCTAAATAAATGTTTGTTCTTCTTCTAATTCTGAATAATATTATTACAGCAATGTTGTTGAAGATGATTTTCTTAGCCCTTGGGTAATCATGGATACAGCCCAGGCTCCAGGCGCCCTGTCACTTCCTGGGAAGATACTTGGGGGGCGAGGGATTGATGTGGCCGGCCAGGGGCCAGGTCACCCCATCACCCCTCACCCCTCCCTGGCCCCTGGGGAGCCCAGATGCCAGGCTCATCCGACTGGTTGGGCAGCTCAGGCCCCAGCTGGCCCTGGCTGCGTCATGCAGGGAGACGGCGGCTTCCTCATACCGGCTGGAGGTGGCCAAGCCTGTGGCCGGCTGGGTCATGTCCAGGCAAGGGGGCCCCCAGGCTGACAGGGTTCAGAGAGGGTCATCTTGGCTGAGCCCCTGCCTCCAGCTGGGAGACATGACCTGCCCCCATGGGAGGTATGGCATTCCAGGGCTTACCTGCCTTCTGGCTCAACCTCTACTGGTTCCCTTCTGAGCCCTGCTGCCTGAGGTCTAGAATCATCTTTCATCGCTAGCTCTAAACCTCCATCCCTTCCCCTCACCTGGACCCTGCTGCCTGGGGTTTCAGACCACTCCTCACAGATGATCCCCAGCTTCCACCCTAGACCCCACGGAAGCCTCGTTGCCTTAGGTCTGAGACCATTCCTAAACCTCTGAACCCAACCTCCACCTGAGTCTCTCTGCCTGACGTCCAAAACTGTCTCTCATCACTGGCTCTAAAACTTTGCCACTCTCACCAAGGACGCTGCAGCCTGAGGTCTAGGATCATTCTTACCTCTGGCTCTAAACCTTGGACCCAGAGCATCCCTGGGTCCCTCTGTCTGAGGTCTGGAACCTCCTCTCACTTCTGGTTTACAATCACTCCTCAAAACTACTGCCTCGGCCCTGACTTCTTCCCTGCTCTCCTCCCTATCCTACCACCTCTACTCCTATGCCCCAACTAAACTGACTGAGGTCGAGGCAGATCCCTGATCTTGAGCTCATAATATCTTGTACAACCCTCCCTGGGCATCAAAGCCTGACATTTGGAACCTCCCGCAGCCCTCCACACCTGCTTTGGACCCCCTGGCCTCCCTGGCAGGGGTATGGGGCAGACACTCACCCACTTGCAGCACACGATCTACGGCCCCGCTCTGTAGCAGGTGCAGTCCACGGGTGAAGGGCACCCGGGCATCATGCTCGCCCTCCGGGGGCTGGTAGCCCAGTGATGAGTACATGCATATCTCCCGCTCACTGCGTGGAAATGACCAGAACACGATGCGCTTCTGGACTGGCTCTGGCACCCGGGAGAACCGCTCCTCAACCTGTGGGAAGGCCCGGTGTGTTAGAAACCCTGGCGCTTGAATCCTGGCTTTTTGCCGCTTACAAGTAGTATGACCTTGGGCAAGTCACTTTGCCTCTCTGAGCTTTGGTTTTTCTCGAGTGTAAGAAGATGTTAAGAACACCTGCCTTCTGGGTGTCATGAGTATTAACATATGCATTAATATATGTACAGTGCTTACAATAACACCTGGCCTATTGCTAGTGTTCTGGAACTTTCTGCTGCTTCCCTCCTGGATGTCAGTTCTCAGGGTCCTAATGTAAGGTAGTCTCACCTCTCAGGCTTTGAGGGGGGACGAGGAAGGAAGACAAAAGTGATGAGAAGACCAGTGATTAGGCCTACATGTTCTTAGCCGACATTGTGCTAAATGCTTTATGTGTGCGACTTCCCTTAATTCTCATAGCAACAACCCAATATTTTTGCAGCCTGGGGAATCTGAGGCTCAGAGGCGGAGTGAATTCACTTGTTCAGGGTCCCACAGCTGGTGAGCTCCAGCTCCCAAGACAGGCTCTCTGTTCCAGCTTCTAAGGGTTCCCAGGAAGGGAGGGGTGTCCTGCCCACCCCTGGGGGCTCTGGGCAATGAACTGATCTGGTTGAGCCTGCGTTCCAATCCAGGCTTGCTACTCACTGGCTGAGTGTCCTTGGGCAAGTTTCTCAACCTCTCTGTGCCCCAGTTTCCTCAAAGAAGGAGAACAACTCCCAAAAGGCTGCAGAGGATTCCATGAGTTTCTGCGGGGCAAGAGCTTTCCTAGGGCCAGACCTGCCCAGGGCAGGTACATGGGAGCCCTGGAGAAGGTTTTAGGATTACTCTGGGGGTCTCACACACAATGAAGGAGCAGGGACCTTTCAGAGCCCCCAGTCCTAGGTTTGAAAGGGAAGTGGGAGGACCAGTGACTGGCTCAGGCCTCGGGGACAGTTGGCAGATGACTAAGGAGGGATTTTCCAGGCCATGAATCAGAGCCCGCCCCATCCACACTTGGCCCAGACCCATCAGTCGCAGCAGACTCACTAACTCTGGAGAGGCCAGGGAGCAAAGAAAGCCCCCCAAAGCCAGAGGACAGAGCCTGTGGGGGCTAAGGAAGGCTTGGTCAGGTCCTGGCCACAACACCAGCTCCTTGGGGACCCACACTGAGGCTGGGAAAGGGGGCATCCTTTGCCCAGCCCTGGGGCATCCTGGCAGGGCCCCCCAGAAGTTATAGGGGCAGGATTCCAGGTGCACCTGTCCAGGTACCGAGACCCAGGCCCCACACCTGCTGCCAAACTCTGGAAGGACTGGGATGGCTGGGGGGCAAGGGGAGAGTGAGCATGGGGTAATGGGGAGGGGGGACTCTGCCAATGGAGTAATCTCTGCAGCCAGTCAGGAGGGGCTGGGCAGCCCCAGGTGGGAGGTAGTCCCAGAATTACTGAGGGGTGTGTGAGTGTTAGTGCCTGAGGGCAGGATCTGCAGGAGAAGAAGGGGGTCCCCATGGGACAGGTGGGTTCTGCAGGCTGGAGGCAGGGATTGGAGACAGAAAGGGGTGTCTTGGGGCTGGGATCTATATAAGTGGGGGAGTCCTCTACTGGGGGTGTAGGACAGAGATCTGGAGTCTCTAGGTGCTGAGATCTGCTCTGTTCCCAAGTGGGGGCGGGTTGTAGGAGTTGGAGAGAGGAGTGAGGATTGAATGGGGTGCCCTAATTGGGGGATGAGGATAAGGTGGGAAAAGAGAGGTACCCAGGGTTGTGAGAGGACCATGGGGCAGGAGGAGAAAAAGTGTCCCGAGTTGGGATCTGGGGCACTGAGGGAACCCCTGGGTCTTGTGGGCTGAAGGGCAGAGCTGCTGGGGAAGGGATGGGGGTGGGTCATAGGGTTTGAAGGAGTGAAATGGGAGGATGAGGGGATGTCTCGGGCAGAGTTAAGGATCTTGGAGGAGATCTCTGGGGGTGTCTCCGATGGAGGCAGGTCCGGAGGCTGGAATCTGGACAGGGGGAGAAGGTATGTCGGGGACGGGGCTGGGAGTGGGTCCCTCCCCACCGCACTCCTCGGTCACCTGCTCGAAGGCCCAGCTCTCGGCTACTCGCTTGGCGCTGAGGTCCAGCAGCGCTTCGGGTCGGCCCCGGCCGCGCACTGCCCCGGCCCCGGCGTCGCGCTCCTCCGGTCCCGCGGGGCAGTCCCGGCTCCGCTTGGCCGCGGGGGGGTCCATCCGGCCGGGCCGGGGCCGGGGCGGGGCCTGTGTGTAGGGGGGGGGTCGGTCCGACGCCTACGCCGCCTCACCGGCTCCCGCGACCCCTGCCCGCCTTCCTGTCCTTCGTCCGCGCTCGGCCGCCCCGGGACTCGCGCCGCACCCACCCCCGGGCCGGCGGGGTGATGCGGCCCCTTTAAGACCCTTCACAACAATGAAGCTGCCTCGGCCTCCGCTTTATCCTCCGCCGTCGTCCCGCCCCCACAGCCCGTCTCCATTGGCCCCCCTTCGGCCTCCGAGACCCTCTTCCGCCATTGGCTGCACCGCCAGATCCGTCTACAAGTCACCGCTGTTCATTCGTTATATGCACTGCCTGTCTTTTCGGGACTACTCAATTAGGGCGCTCAGCGAGCAGCGCTGTCAATCACGGGACGCCGGAAACCAATCACAGTGGGAGGAGACCCCCCGGCGCCGGCCTTAAGCGGAGTTTCGGGGCGGGTCCTGGGTTCATTCACAACATTCCTCCCCCGCCCCACTAGGGCTGGACAGCGCTCCCCGGGCAGCTGGGGCTGCGCCCACACAAGGCTTTGTTTACTGAGGGTCGCTTCCGGGCGCCGCGAGGGGACAATCAACACGGCTCGGCCCGGGAGCGAGACAGAGCGGCGGGATCCCCGGGCAGTCCCTCAGCCCCTCCTCCCTCTGGGCTGTGTGACTGGAGAAATTCAGCCTCTTTGGGCGACGGGTCAAGTTTTGATGCTTTGCGGGATGGAGGGATCACAGGTCCCTTGGTAGAGTTTATGGGGGCTGCGGACACCCTCGCTAGAAGTGGAGCCCAATTCAAGCCCATCCTTGAGCCCCAAGCTAAGAATCTCCAATCCATTCTATGCCCTATATATTAGGTTAAGTCCTATGAAATTACTGATTTTCAACAATTTTTGATACACTAAATGGCAATTTCATAAGGTTCAATGAATAGATGTCAAATCCGACCACCTCTGATTATTTTTTCTGATTCAGCTTGTTTAGGTCACATCTCTTGATGTGACCTTGAAGCAGGCGGTGGTCCTCATCGCCGGTCCCCGGCGCCACCACCCCTGCCATCTCCATGTTGCTAGAGAACCCTGCATTTCCCCTTCGCCACACTTCTCTCCGTTATCATTACGTTTCTTTATCTATTTCAGCAGTTGTTTAATTTCTGTCTCTCCCCGCTCCATGGTGAGCTCCAAGGGGCAGTCTAATTGTCTAACTGATGCACTGCTTTACCGCCAGCACCTGAACACCTCCGGACATACAGCAGTCACTCAATCTATATAGCTCATGCTTTGCTCCCATTCCACTGAAATGATCTACAGAGCAGGAAAACCCAAGCTGGCCCCTAAGTAGCCTGATTGCTGCCCCCTGCCTCTCCCCACATGGAAACTCTGCCTTTTTCCTTCCAGGAATTTCCAGTTTCACAGCTGCATTTTCTGGCCAGTCCCCAACCCACCCTTCAGTAAACTCCCTCCGACCTGCACTGTCTAGTACGGTCACCACTGGCCACAAGTGGCCTTTGAGTCCTTAAAATGGGACCAAGCTGAACTGGGCTGTGCTGTCAATGTAAAACACATTGGATTTTGGAGACTTAATAGAAAAAAAAAGAAGGCAAAATATGTCATTAAGAATTTTTTATATTGATTACATGTTGAAATAATACTATTTTAGATGTTTGTGTTAAGTAAAATACATTATTAAAATGAATTCCACCTTGTGTATTTCATGATATTTGTCTTTCTCTGTCTGACTGACTTAGTATGATAATCTCTAGGTCCATCCATGTTGCTGCAAATCAAGCCCTACATTTTAGAGCGGGCACTTGTGGTTTTCCTGGCACTGGCTGTGACTGGGGCCGTGATTGTTTCATTGTGTATTTATTTTATTTTATTCTATGCGGTATCAGGGCGTTTAAAGTTACATATGCAATTTGCATTGTAATTTCTGTGGAACAGCAGTGGTCTTGAGAAACCACAGCTGACCACAATGACAACAACAAAACAACAGTAATAATAATGTACTGATTGCTTATGTGGTGCTCTAGCTGTTCAGACACGTTATCAAATGTAAGCCTTCCAACAGCGCTGCAAAATGGGGATGTCATCTCCATTTCTCAGATGAAGAAACTGAGGCTTAGAGAGGTGGAGTTCTTGCCTGACTGGGAAGCCCTAGACTTATTAGAGCATGTCTTTCTTGCAAGGATTTGAGGCAAAGATAGACTTATGGGGAAGGAGAAATGGGTGGGGAGAAAAGCAGGGAGAACATCAGTGAAACAAGTCTTTCAGGTGCTCCCCTAGCAAACAGGACCCAGGGTCCAGCTTTTCCAAGCAGCCCCCTTCAGCATTTAGTATGTGGCTGGCCCTTGTCCCTGAGGATGCTTCCGTGGATGTCCTGAGATGCTGAATCAGAAAAGGCACTCCAGGCCAGTGGAACAGGATGTATAGGAGGAATAGAGAATGGGACATCACAGGGTGAGGATGTTTTATTTTATTCTCTCACAAGAGATACTAATATTTTCATCATCCCCATCTCACGGATGAGAAAACTGAGGCACAGAAAGGTCAGGTGACTTAACCTAGGTCCACAGCAGGAAAGGGTAGGGCCAGCATTCAGGCCCTGGTGGGTGGGCTGGTCTTGTCACATTGGCTGAGGATCAAATGCACAGTTTGGGAAACACCAACATTCTATTCCGTTACTCTGATTTTACAGATGAGGGTAATGAGGCCCAGAGAGGGTCAGAAAGTTGCCCAAGGCCACACAGAAATCCCTGGAGAATGTGAGAAGTCAGAAAAGCCCTTGGGAAAATGGGGGGTGCCTCCAGGATCAAGTCTCCAAGCCTGTTTCACGCCTACCCTCTTCCTAGCAACACTTTTAGGAAAGGCGACGTTGCAAGGGGTGTTCTAGCTACCCGCAAGTCCTCCCTTCTCAGTGTAGCCAGCGAGTTTGGGCTTCAGGAAAATGGAACCACATTTATCCGCCCGCTGCTGTGAGCTCACTGTCTAGGCATCCACAGCTCCTGACCCCAAACCCACATGTGTACTGACATCAAGACCCATGAGAAACAGGGTGACTCTGAAGGCTCGGATGAGGGGGGCCACGGCTCCCCCCACCCCCCAGCTCTGTGCCTCCCCATCCTAACATTCTGAGGGTCCCTCCCTCTGCCAACCCCCCTGCAGCACCCCAATGCCCCTGTTGACTCAGGCAGGAAACCAGCCAGGGCAGTTTCACTTCCTGGTCCCTTTGCAGCCCCTCTGGGCTGCCCAGCTGGCAACATTTGCTTCTTACATTTCTTTTCTTCCCTTTTGGAACACAAGTTCATGGGCAGAGAGTCAGGGCCCTGCCAGGAAAAATGGGCATTCCAGGCAGAGGGGGAAGGTGGAGGCAGGAGAGGAAAAGGCTTGAGCAGGAATAATTGTCTGAAAAGCAACATTTAATGACTGCCCTGGCCCTGGGGAGCGGGGAGGGGCAGGGGAAAAGGCAGGGAGTAGACAGGCTGAGTGGCTGGAACTGGGCTTCCCTCCCGGTCCAGGACACAAAGGCAGCTGTCACAGTCTTCAGGCTCCCCACATTTCCACACTCAGGGAGGGGTGTTAGGGTCTCCATTTAACAGATGAGGAAACTGAGGCTCAGAAAGGGACCTGCTGAAGAGAACAAGAGGTGTAGGGATTCCCCAAAGTCTGGGGCTCTTGGCTGCGACACTAACGGGGGATTTGTGGGCAGGACCCACATGCTAGGGAGGACCTAGCATGGGAGGAAAAAGTCACCCAGGTCAGTGGTGGGGTGGAGGGTGGAGGTGGTGGGAAAGTGAGGCTGTTTGGGGAGGCCGAGGGAGTGGGGTGAAGAGGGAACAGGTGGGTGGACATTCCAGATCCGAAACCTGTCATGCCTGAATGCCTTTCCTCACCCCTGGGGTCCCCCTCAAAGGGGCTGGCGTCAGAGGGACAAAGGGAGCCAGTTTACAGGAGTCCTTGGCCAGCCCGGGCGCCGCCAGCGGCAGTGGGCTTGGCCCGCGTTGGAGGCGCCTCCTGGTGGCTGAGGGAAGCGCCAGATGACACCCAGAGCCCAGCCGGTCCCACCCCTCACCCTTTCGAGATTCCAGATAGAAAGGTTAAAAGATAATTTTCAAAAGCGGGTGCAATCAAGGCTCTCACCGACAAATAAAGACGAACACGTGTTAAGATTTTTTTATTGAACTCCTGTGGGAACCAGGCAGATGTTATACGAGGTTCAAAAGAGAGTCTGGAAAACGGGCGCTTTTACAACATATCAGACTATTTGAGTAAATAAATGTGCGAATGGAGGCAAATTGGTTTTTCCACAGGGGAGGAGGGCTGTCAATGGAACCTCAGCTGCATGGGCCGGAATGAGCAGATAAGAGTGGTTCTGTATTGCTCAATCAGTTGCTTACAATTCATGGATGGAGCTGTGAAATAGTTCAAAGACGTTGTTATGAACCAGCTAACCCGGAAGGGAAGGGCGTGTTGTATAGAGATGATGCTTTGAATGGTCAGAACTGATTTACTGAGATGCAAAATGTTCCTTGCAGAAAGAAACAATTCCTTCCTTCCTTCATTCAAGGAACACCTGTTCATGGAGCAACTATTGTGCGCTGTTCCAGGTGTTGGAGACACAACAAAGATGCAAAGTAGAAAACGGATGAGAGTGACACAGAGTGACCACTTCCAGGAGCAGGGGACGGAGAACGATTCTCTGAGGTGACACCTGGGAGGGGGAGGGAACAGGAGGTGCAAAAGGGCAGGGGGCGGGACTGGGAGGAGGCGGGGGTCTGGAGGGGGCGGCCTGGGGCTTCCTTGTTTTCTGTTCTCCCCACTAGAATGTCAGTTCTCAGCTCTACCTAGCCCAGAGGTTGGCATGCAGTAGGCGCACAATAAATGCCCAACGTGCAAAGCGACTCCATATTAAATGGCAGAAGTCACTCGCTGTCTGCTTAGGGGAGAAACTGCTGTGAGGTGGGCAGATGGCAGGAGGGTCCAGGTCCCGTAGGTGGGGCTCAAGGCACGGTATACTCTGGGCATCACAGAGCCAAGCGGCAGCCCTGCCCTCCAGTCCCGGGTCTCGGCCCCATCCCCCGCCCCTCTCCTCCCCCTAACAGAAACCCTGAGCCCCGGGCCCCAGACAACTCCAAACTGTGAAGTCTCGCCATCAAATTAGGGCTCTGCTGCCACAATTCCTGTGTTTTTGAGATGTAAATCAGGATTTATTTATTTATTTTTGCATGTGAAATTACCCTTCCTGCCTTTTCCGGGGGTTAAAACTCACATGGAAAATTCACCATTTAGAAGGGTATAATTCAGTGGCATTTAGCACATTTACAACGTTTGCAACCATCAACTTTATCTAGTTGCAAAACCTTATCACCTCCCAAAGATGACCCCATACCCACTTGCTGTCACTCCCCATTGCCCCGCCCCCCCAGTCCCTGCCACCCCATAGGGAACACTGTCGCTATGGATTTGCCTCTTCCGGACATTTCCCATGAATGGAATCACACATTATGTGGCCTTTTGTGTCTGGCTTCTTTCATAATGTTTTCAAAGTTCACCCATGGTGAACTGTATCATTGTTTTATGGCTGAATAATATTCCATCCTGTGGACAAACTACACTTTGCTTATCCAGTCATCTGTTGGCAGCATTTGGGTTGCTACCACCTTTGGGTGACCGTGACTGGTGCTGCTGTGAACATACGTGTACGAGATGCCGAGTCTATGCTCGATCCCTTGGGGTGTGTGCCTGGTGGGCAACGGCTGGGTCACGTGGTAACTCCAGCCTGAACTTACCGAGGAGCCACCAAACTGTCTTCCACAGTGGTTGTCCCTTGCTTTTTAGAAAAACGTTGGGAGTTAAGTCACCAACTCGGGGGAACAGCCACCGCAAAGACAGCGGCTCAGCACCACCCAGACTGTTGCCTGCCTGGTCCCTGAGCTGTAACCTGCTCCCCACCCCCCATCAGAGGGAGGGAGGAAGGACCTCAGACCAGAAGAGCTCCTGGCCGATCCCACAGGCACAGCTGAGGTTTTAGGGGAGGGGAGCCCAGGATGGAACAGAACGGAAACTTGGTCTGTTAAGAGAGGCAGCAGATGGGCAGCTGAGAGCACATACCGGGGCTCTGCCAGTGCCGGGTTCAAGTCCCTGCTCTGGAATGTTAATGATGTGACCTGACCTGGGCATCATGAGGACTGGGGTGATGTGTAGAAAGCACCAGAGCAGTGCCTGGGCCACAGGCAGTGCTTCGTACTTGCTGTTATGACTGATGACTTTTTTTTAAAGATCGAGGTGGCACTGAGAAGTTTATAAGCACATTCTGGCTTAATCAGCATTTTGACTCTACAAGGTGGTGTCAGTACCTGTCCTGCAGATGGGAAAGTGACTCCCCAGGCTGCCTGGCCGGTCCCCGGCAGAGGGGGTGACACAGGCATGTCTGTGGAGGGTATGTAGGTGAGCCACCCAAGGCAGGAGGAAAGAAAACTCTCCCCTGGTTCCCAGGCTGGAGGTGCAGAAGCCCATTCGTCCTTCCCTGGCACGTGGCTAGTCTCCTGTGGAAACTGCTGGGGATGACCCGGTCGGAGCACCTGGCCCCAGGCCCCAGCATGTCCCGCTCACAGGAACATGTGAGCTCACAGGAACATGTGACCGTGGGAGGAATGACAAAGTCAGGTTTATTGCTCCGGGTTAAACCAGTGGAGACAGGATGTGGGGAGGGGGAGGGGGACACAGGAAGCTGGTGAAGGCATCCTCCTGGCCTTGGCCTGCGCTTGGCCTTGGCACCCTGGGAAGCGAGTCGGTGCACTTCTGACCTGCTGATCACCTGCTCACGGGCCAGGCCCCCAGTAAAGTTTGAGGCGCAACCCAAGGCTCTGGGGAGCACGTTCCCTCCTCCCTGCACAGGTCTGAGCACAGAGAGGGTTGCGGTGATGGCCTCTGCTGGGCTGCATCCTTAGGAAGGCGTCTTGGTGGAGGAAGGGGCTGCTGCCTTCTTTTTGGTGGGGGCCTTCAACAGGGCCAGCTTCTTGGGCAGACTGGTGCTGGCTTTCATCAGCACATCATGTTCGATCTTCTTACGGATCCCGACCTCCAGGTTCTGAGGGAGCAACCGTGGCACAATCAGACTGGGACCTGAGGTGGGAGGGAGGGCCTGGTCTGCTGCCCTTTCTCCTGTGACCTCACAAGGGGCTGGGTCAGCAACTCCCCCCGAAACAACACCTGAGAGTCTGGTGGCTGGGGGTTAAGCCCTGCTTCTGCCCCATACTCTGGGAACACTGCACACAGAAAAACCCCTTCTCATCTCTGGATCTCAGCTTCTAAACCTCTGCCCATTCCCATTTTACAGCTGGGGAAACTGAGGCACCTGCAGTGAGGAGGCACTTGCCCAGGATTCCCAAATCATGTGAGTGATGGGAGACTGGAACCCAGCACGCCCAGAGTCTCCAGCCTCAGCCTCCAGGCGGGCAGCCTCCTCTTGTCTCTGCTTTGCTAATGGTGAACTGAGGCTCTGAGATTTAGGGGTGCAGGCAAGTAAAGGAACCGGAATCAGAACCCAAGTGTTTGGGTCCAAAACTGGTAGTTTAATCATATTACCTAAACTGCTCCCTTGCCCTGCCTATGAGTTCCAATGACCATGACAACCATGACTGTCACCACACGCCTGGGCGCAAGGGAAACAACAGTAAAGACACAGAAAAACCTCTGCCCTCATGAAGCTGACATTCAGTGCGTGTGGACAACACAGCTGTCAGTGACACACTCTGGTAAACTGTTTTGTGTTTTTTTTTTTGGCCACGCCCAGTGGCATTTGGGATCTTTGTTCCCCAACCAGGGATCGGAACCGGAAGCGGCGCCCCCTGCAGTGGAAGCGCAGAGTCTTAACCACTGGACCGCCAGGGAAGTCCCTCTGGTAAACTGTTGAAGGATGACAGATGATAAGTGCTGCTATGGAGAAAAGCATACAAGGGATGATGAGTGAGGGGTGGGGTGAGGTTGCCATCAGGGATAGCTGCTCAGAAGCAACGCTTGCAGCCAGACTTGACTTGGAGGAAGGAAGCCGTGTAGATCTCTGGGAGAAGAATCCAGGCGGAGGAAACAGCTAGTGCAAAAGTTCTGAGGTGGGACAAGGAGCAGTTAAGGGGCCAGTGAGGCTGGAGGGAGAGAGGGAGGAGGTGAGGGCAAGGAAAAGACAGGAGCAGAGTGTGCCGGGTCCTGTGGGCTGTGGGGAGAACCTGGGCTCTTCCTGAGTGAGGTGGGAGCCACCGAGGTTTCTGAGCAGAGAAGGCAAGTGCCCTGATTCAGGTGCTCACAGGTGCCCTCTGGCTGCTATGGGGAATGGCGGGGCCAGGAGATCTGGGAGGATGTGACTGCCCTGGTCCAGGTGGGAGATGATGGGATGGGACCAGGTTGGGGGGTCAGAGAGATGGGAAGTGGGTGGATTCTAGATTAATCCTGAAGTCAAAAAGGACGAGATCCAACCTGGATGTGAGAGAAAGGGGGAATCCCGAGCATCTGGAAGGAGAGACTGTGGCAGGATCATGGTGGAGTCGGGGAGCACAGTGGGGAGAGGATCAGGAGCCTGGTTCTGGACATACTGCGCTTGAGATGCCCATGAGACACCTTCCCCCCTTGGCTGCGACATGGAGGTAAGCAGGTTGCTGGGTACCCAGGTCTAAGAAAACTGAGGCTCTTGCGATCCAGTGGTTAAGATACCGTCTTCCACTGCAAGGGGCACGGGTTCAATCCCTGGTCGGGGAACTACTGAAAGCTGTGTAGTGCAGCGAAAACAAAAAACAAAAAACTGAGGCTCTAAACAATTTGCTGAAGATTATAGGGCGAGTTAGTGTGTGTTGTACAATTAGAATTCAGGTCTGACTCCACCAGATCTCTTTGTAACTTCTCTTTGCAACCTTAACAAAAATCTATTTGCAACTTCTTTATAAGATCAACCCCATTCACCTGCACACGAAAAAGCTACACTTAAAAACAACCACAAAAACGTTTATTTCAGCCCTGTGCTGTTTTCAGGGGTTTACAGGTGTCCTATGACATTGAATCCTCACAACTCTAGGAAAAAGTGCTATCACTACAACCATTTCTTCTTTAAGAAGCTCAGGGTGAAGATATACTAGCTGTCGATGGAACTGCGCTTTGCTCCCAGCACTGTCTTCTTGCAAAGCTGGGGTTTTCAATCCCTTTCCCAGGCTGCCTTCCCTCTCGAGGTCTATTAACGAGGACAATTTGAGCGAAAGCAGCTAATGTGTGCTGAACACATTTTGCGCACCAGTCGTGGCTTTAGGAGGCTCACTGACTGGAGGTAATGTTTCCGTACACACTGCACAAGGGAGGAAACTGAAGCTCACAGCACTGGGAGTTCTCCATCCCCGGCCTCTCACACGCTCGAACTCACCTTCTTCAGCTTTTGCTGTTGCACGATGCGTGCCTTCTTGGGTGCGATAACGAGACCTGGGGAGAGATGCGCTCTCGTGAGGCCGGAGAACCTCGGGCCCACCTCGCCCCCCCAGTCCCCGGCCCGCTCCTCACCGCCCTTCCTCGGGCCCCGGTTCCGCTCCGAGGCTGCCGCAGCTGTCTTGCTCTTCGCCGGTTTCCGCGCCTGGAACTTGCGCTGCCCCTGCGCCATGATCAGTCATGCACCGGAAGAGGCGGGGCTCTGGGAGGTCGCAGACGAAAAACGCAGGGCATGATGGGATACAGTGGGGCCGGAGGGCGCAATGACTCACGGGATACAATGTGGCAAAGAGTTAAAGTGACCACTACCCACGACGGTCGACGATAGCCAGCATTTCGCAAAAATTTCGAAGTAAAGGTTATAATGATAAGCTAACACTTACTGGGTGCTTATCTGCTTTGTAAAACTTATGCTGTTTTATGCTCTTTATACATAAACTTCAAGTCTAGGACTTACAGTCAGGCAAGTGAGGCACTCTGGTGCAAAATTTAAGGGGCGCCCCGAACTTAAGTTATCAAGATAAAAATATAGTCAACATTCAAAAATAATATTTTAATACAAAGAAAATCGAATCGTCCAACTACAGCCTGTGGACTGGCTGCTTGATGTTGTAAATAAAGTTTTGTTGGAACGAGGGCTAGTATCAGGAGTGAAGGGAGTAGGGTCAGGATATGCAAGGTCAAGGTTTCATTCTATTTAATGTCTTTATATTTTGTTCACCATGGATTGTTTTTGCATTAATTTTGATTTTTCAAAAATAATGCATGAAGCTATTATTTATCTTGACTACTAGGTTCTTAGGGCCTCCTCTTAAATTTTGCACCTGAGGTGTCACCCTAATTCCAGCCCTGAGAGCAACCAAAAAGGGAGGTACTAGTATTGTCTCCATGTTGTAAATGAGGAAAACAAAGCATGGAGAGGTGAAGTGATTTGGCCAAGATCACACAATAGAAAAAGTGGTGGAGGACTTCCATGGTGGCGCAGTGGTTAAGAATCTGCCTGCCAGTGCAAGGGACACGGGTTCGAGCCCTGGCCTGGGAAGATCCCACATGCCGCAGAGCAACTAAGCCCGTGTGCCACAACTACTGAGCCTGCGCACTAGAGCCCACGAGCCACAACTACTGAGCTCGCGTGCCACAACTACTGAAGCCCGAGCGCCTAGAGCCCGTGCTCCGCAACAAGAGAAGCCACCGCAGTGAGAAGCCTGCACACTGCAACGAAGAGTAGCCCCCGCTCTCCGCAACTAGAGAAAGCCCGTACGCAGCAACGAAGACCCAACACAGCCAAAAATAAATAAATAAATTAAAAAAGAAGAAAAAGAAAAGGCGGTGGAACTGGGATATGAACTCAGGCAGCTTGACTTCAGCTGCTGGGATCTTAAGAGCCATGCAAAGGCCCTGTCTGCTTTCTCTGTTCTGGGAAGAACTGTGGTTGGGGGAAAAAGGTCAGCTTTTGGGCAGGCCATTCAATAAGTTTATTATAAAAATAATGGGGGCAGGATATGGACAGCTAGGTTGGTTACTTCTGGGGTCCACCTAGGGTGACCGTGGCACCTAGGGCTGCCCGGAGCTCCTCAGGGGCAAAGACACCCAGCTCTGTGATGATGCCGCCAGTGATGAGGTCGTGGGGGGTGACATCAAAGGCAGGATTCCAAACCCCAATTCCTGCAGGGGAGAGGGGGGAGGCAAGAAAGGCAGGTGTTAGGCTCAGTGAGAGTTCTCAAGCTATTGTCACCTGTCTCACTCACAGTGGTTTTTGGGATTGGGGAATCCTTGAGAATCTAGAGATCCTTACCCCAAAAGTGCATGAAGGCATGGGTTTTGATACCAGTAATGAATTTAGACCCCCTACATTCCTGGATTGTCACTGCCTAAGAAAAATCCTTCAAAGTCTTATATACATCCACCCACTTGTGCCTGCTTCAAGAATCTCTTTAGGAAACTCCGAGAATCCACCCCAGGGCCTTTGCATGGGCTGTGCCCTCTGCCTGGATGCTTTCCCTCAGATACGCACATGACTTGATGTTTCACTGGCTTCAGGTTTTTGCTCAAATATCACCTTCTCAGTGGGAACAGATAATCCTGTCTAATCCACCCCCTGCACAGACACTTCCCACATCCTTCTGTGCCTCATTTATTTCTCCTCAGCCTTTACCCCCTTCTAACATACACTGGAATTTTGTTATTTATCTCGTTTGTTGTCTGTCTCCCCACCGGACTGCCAGCTCTATGAGGGCAGGGACTTTTATGTCTTTTTTCACTCCTGTTTCCCCGGCCCTATCATGTCACCTGGCACTGGCCAGGTGCTCAAAAATATTTGCTGAATGGATAACAATCTCTTACACAAGAGGCTGCAAACTCTGTTTTCTCTGGTTCACAGTTTTTTAAGACCACTGAACTAGCTGCCAGCTTTCAAAGTGTGGGAGCTTTCAAACATATAACAAATGTAAGGCTTCTCTTGGAAAAATCAGAAGGAAGACCTGTTCTCCTGGGGTCTGCATTCCTGTGATCCTTGGCCAGAGCAGAGTATCGGGGTCCCCAGACTGCACCTGGCCCGTGTTACCTAGCTTTCTTGGGGGGAGGGGCACGGTGGGTTGTCAACTCTGTTTTCCATGGTCTTACGGGTTTTGATCAGTGCTAAATAATTAAGCCTCCAGGAAAGCAGGGGCACCAAAAAAATAACGAGAAAATATTTTTTTTCCAGAATTAATGTATCTATTTTTATTATTTATTTATTTATCTATCTGTCTGTATTCTTTTCCATTATGGTTTATCACAGGATATTGAATACAGTTCCCTGTGCTATACAGTAGTTCCTTGCTGGTTATCCATTTTTAAATATAGCAGTGTGTACACGTCAGTCCCAAATCCCCTCTCCCTAACTGGTCCTTTTTATAAAAGGTTTTCGATCATACTTGTTACTATTTAAGGAGCACTGCGGGCCAGGCACTGTTCTCCACTTCACGTGGGTTAATTACACTGAACCGCCTGGGGTGTATGAAGTAGGTCATGAAAACAGCTCATGGGGCTCTTAGGGATGAATTTTAGGCAACCAGGCTACACAGCCAGGAAGTGTGGGGAAGCTGAGAAATATCTGTCTCTTCACAAGCACTCGGCCAGGTGGTACTCTTATTTCTTATTCAGGTGAGAAAACAGAGCTGGAGAAGAGCAAGACAATTCGCTCAAGGCTTCCCAACTCATTAGTTGTATCTTCTGACCTTGAATCTGACCTCCAAGACGTGTCTGCTCTAAAATATGGCTTGAAGGAGCAGCTTATGCCCCAGAAGGCTGATGACACCCCAAATACCACCTGCTGCCTGTGAAGGGGTCAGGGTGCCTCAACAGAGGTGCCCAGGCCTATGGTGCCCCCCTCTGGGCGGATGGCTTACCGGGTGCCGCAATCCTGACCCCATTGACGTGGGTCAGCTCCTGGCCAGGACGCTCCTCGATGATGATCTCGCGGCCCGTCTTCAGGTGGAGGTCACACGAGGAGCTGGGGGCAGCCACATAGAAGGGGATGCCGTGGTGCTTGGCGGCGATGGCTAGCTGGTAGGTGCCCACCTTGTTGGCCGTGTCGCCATTGGCAACCACGCGGTCAGCTCCCACGACGACAGCTGGGGAATGAGATGCCGGGAGTCACCACCGGGCCCTGGATGCCTGCAGCCCTGCCCGCTGGCGCCCCCCACCTGCTGACCTGACACTCCATAGTGGGCCATGGCGGCTGCCGCCATGCTGTCGGCGATGAGGGTGGCGGGGATCTGCTCGTAGACGAACTCAAAGGCCGTCAGCCGGGCTCCCTGGTTGTAGGGCCGGGTCTCCGTGCAGAAGGCATAGTCCAGACGGCCCAGGCTGTGCAGCGAGCGGATCACACCTGTGGGGCCCAGCCCACCAGGAGGATGAGATGCAAAGGGACAGATGGGCAGGGCAGCCCACTGGTTAGCAGCGTGGTTCTCCGAAGCATGCAGTCCCACTCCCGGGCCCTTGCAGTGGCTGTTCTCTCTGCCCGGTACAAATGTGTTTAGAGAATGCCTTCTCCGTGAGGTCTGCCGGGATTCCTCCATCTCACATAGCAACCCTCACGCTGCCAACCCCTGCTCTTTCTCTTTAGCACTTACCGCCTTCAAATGCATCATACCTATTTGTTCTGTTCCTGTGTCTGTTCCTCCTATTTTCCTGCTCCTGATGGCAGAGATTTGATCTACTTTCTCCACTGCTGGGTCCCTAACTCCTAGAACTGTGCTTGGCACACAGTAGGTGCTTAATAAATGTTGAGTGACTGAAGGAACGGATGCATGTATGAATGATGGGGTACACAGTAGATAAGCATTTATTAAGCATGGATATTTGTTGAGTGAATCAATGAATGAATGTCTTGCCATCAGAGCCTCAGTCCCCAGGCACAAGGGTGGCACCTAGGTAGGTAGGGAAACCTCCTGGAGAATTTAGGATCAAGTGGAATCTGCTGCCTTGAACCCCAGGACCCAGTCCCCCTGGTCCCGGTCACAGCTACCCTAATCTTTCTTTAGGGGGCTATGCCCTACCCCTCAGTCCTCTTGGAGTCCACATCCCACCCACTTTCTTTTTTTTAAATTTTAATTTAACTTTATTTTTATTTAAAAAATATTTAATTTTTTTTTTGGCTGCACTGCACGGCTTGCGGGATCTCAGTTCCCCATCCAGAGACTGAACCTGGGCCACAGCAGTGAAAGCATCGAGACCTAACCACTGGACTGCCAGGGAACTCCCCCCACCCATTTTCTAGGCTCATGGCACAGGCCAGGCCTATCGAGTGACTGATCCTAGATGGACAGATGACTCCATCAGAGCCCCCGAGATACAAGGAGACTTTTCTAACACTGTCGGAATAGAGACCCTAGGCTCTTTTCCTTGTGATCTGAACCCTGGTCGACCAGTGGAGCATAAGGATGATGCCACCATGGAGAAGGGCAGATCTTAGGGATATGGATAGATGGACCCTGATGCTATTATTTGAGCCCCTGGATCCAGTCATACCTGAAGCCAACCCCCTGAGTGTTTCTGTACAAAAACTAATAAATTCACATTTTGGGGGGGTGTATAAAGTGGTTTGGGTTTCTTTCTCTTGCATCCAAAAAGGGCCCTCCCCTATCCCTGTGGATGCTCACTCACCTAGGGCTGTGCCATAGCCAGCAGTGGCCAGTGCACCAGTGTTGCAGTGGGTCAGCACGATCACCTTGCCGCCCTGGGGTGCTGCCCGCTCTAGGAGGTGGTGGGCTCCCAGGTCCCCGATGCTCCGATTGTCCCGGAGGTCTTTTGCCAGCATGTCCTCAGTCCAGCGGATCACTCTGGGGCCGACAAGAGACTCTGAGCACAAGTCACAAGGCTTCAGGGTCCACACCAGCCCCTCCTCCCTGCCCAACACTGCTCTCCTGGAGCTCTCCTGCTGAAAGCCTCTCACAGCTGTGGGGCTGGACCCTTCTGCCACAGCCACCTAACTGTAACTCCATTTGCTCTCGAGACACATTTACCAAGCACCTCCTGTGCGTCAGGGGCTGGGGGACACAGCAGTGAACAAGACAAAAATCTCTGTTCCTATGGAGCTGACACTGAGGTGGGGGAGGCAGGTGATGAACAGACAATAAAGTGAAGGAAAAGGCAGCGGAGTCAGGAGACAGAGGACAGGAATGAGCTGTATTATATGGGGGGTGGGGAAGGCACAACCTGAAATTTGAAGGAGAGGAGATTAAGTAGATGGATACCTGGCTTGCAGAAATGGTGTGTGCAAAGGCCCTGAGGCAGAAGGGACCCTGGTGGGGGTTAAGAAACATGGAGAGTATCTGTGCAGCAGATGGGGAGGGGGGAGGGAGAGAGTGGGAAGAGAGCAGGGAGAGGACCAGGGCTAGAAACAAAATTCTTCAAAAGCAAAAACTAGGTAAATGAGGTGGCACTTAAAAGGGCCTCCAAGGGCAGTTAGAGCTGGGGACGTTCAGGGAGGTCAAAGTCAGGGCATTGAGTTCAAGGACCGGGGCCAGGCTGCCCGGTGGTGAGTCCCAGCCCTGCCTGTGTGGCCCTGGACTAAGAGCACACTGCCTCAGTTTCCCCATCTGTAACATGGGTCGTTGCGCAAAAAAAAAAAAGAATGAATAGCCGCCGGTTAGAGCAGCGCTTGGCACAAGGCCCCTCTACCTCTCTCGGACCGCCTCCTCCGTGGCGCCCTCCCGCTCCGCTTCCTGGGCTGCGAGGTCGGCCAGGTCTCGGGCGGCGCGGGCCATGTTGACGGCGGTGGGCCGGGCGGTGACAAGGAAACTCAGCGCGTCGCGCACGAAGGCCACGAGCGCGGCAAGTCCGGGTCCCCCGGCGCCCGCCTGCAGCTCCACGGCGAGGCTGAGGCAGCCCACGAGCGCAATGGCTGGGGCGCCGCGCACCTGCTGGGGAAATGGGGGCGTCAGGAACTGCAGGCACGGGAAGCCCCCCACCCCGGTCCCACCGAGCGGCCCCACCTTCATAGCGCGGATGGCCTCCCAGGCCTGGCGCACCGAGCCCACCGCCTCATAGCGGCTCTGCTGGGGCAGCAGTAGCTGGTCGAGGATCTGTAGTGAGCCCCGCGAGTAGCGGATCGCCTCCAAAGTCATGCTGTTGCAGCCGCGATCACCGCCGCTCCCGGGGCTCAGCTGGCCGCGCGCACCAGAGGCGGGGCCGGAAAGGGCGCAGGGGGCGAGGCCAGGGCCCCAGGGGTGGGACCTCTCCCGGGAGGAGGAGCGTGCGCACATCAACTTCGCTGGCTCCTGGGACCCGCCATCCAGGCGCCGGGTCCTACTCCACCTTTCCCGCCAAACCTGGACAGTTAGCCGCACCCTCGGAACCACAAAGGTGCCACTACTTATAGGGCAACTATTGCATGCCAAGTCCTGTGTTTAGCGTCTGGCTATAGCAAGACTGCTAAGTGCCAGGCGGGTACCCTCAGGTGCCTGACTCCTCCAGCCAGAGCGAGTGCTGCCTGTGGCCTCACGTAGAGCAAGGCACCAAAAGGGGGTTCTGAGATCGAACAGACTCTTACTGCTGCCTTGAGACCTTCCCATCCCCGCGGGGAGTAAAGGCCTGCGGGCTGGGGGCCACCACCACCTCCCGACAGGGCACATTACAAGTTCAGCAGAATTCAGCCAGAACCTCAGCCCCGAGAGGTCCGTATGTCTGGTTTGTTCACCGCTCTATCTCCAGTGGCTAGGATAGCGTCTGGTGCACTGCAAGTGCTCCGTTAATATTTGTGAAATGATCCTTCTCCAGGGCTTAGGGGGAGGTGGTGGGCCATGAGTCACCTGGTTGGATGCTCAGCTGTTTTTTGCTCAGTTTACTAGTTGCCTTCAAAGGAAGCAACACGCTGGGGACTCTTTCATGACCCTTCCAGGGTGTCCCCATGGGTGGGGGATAATGAACAGCCCACACCTGTGTGCTCCATCCCCTCCTGCATCTGGCCTGGATCCTGAGCACCCCTGCTGTCCAGTCCCATTTTCATCCTTCACACTCAGGATGTGCCACCAGTGTGGCACCTCCTGTGCCACCTCCTCCAGGAAGTTGGCCCCGATTACAGGCCAGCCTGGGCTACTACCTTTCAACCCTCATCACGCTGGGTGGGGACCCAGGCTGTGGTCACAGCATCAGCATTGGCTGATGAGATGCTGGGCAAGCTTAGTTGGGTTGCGGGGGGAGGGGTGCAGGCATAGCTCCTGGGCCCATCTAGTAACCTGAGGCAGAGGCAAAGAAGCAGGGTTTTAATGCTGGGAGGTCGGGGGTCCCACAAGGCACAGACACCCTCTCCAGGACCAAATAAATAACAACTCTATTACTGTGAGGAGGTGAGGTCTGGGGAGGGTGGTAACCGAGCTCTTCAAGGGCTGGCGGGCTAAGGGGCTGCAGCCTGTGAGGGGCCTCCTCGGTGTGTCTCGGCCTCCTGAGTGAATCTGGCCCCCAGAATCACTCACTCTCCGAACCGGAGTAGTCAGCCACGAGGGAGAAGCTGAGGCTGCAGGGCTGTGGTGTGTCCTGGGGATTGGCTGCCTCCTGGGAGGAGCCTGGCAGGGGCTGGGGCCTGTCCTGACAGCTCTCCTCCTGCCCCGGTGGCCCACTGTTCTTGCAGGTCTTGGCGGTCTCCTGAGGACAGTCTCTGGGGGATGTGGGCCTGTCCTGGGCGGTCCCCTCTGGCACCCGTGGCTCCCCAGACTTGGGGGTCTCAGCCGTGTGCTGAGGGCTCTCTGGGACCTCCCGGGACCGCCGCCGCACAATGCCCAGGTGCCCCACGGTGATGGGGGAGCCAGTGGGAGCAGATCTGCGGTTCTGGGACAGCTTCTTCAGGACACTGCTGGCTTTGCTGCTGCTGGCGCCGGGTCCCGGGGTGGAGGGGAACCAGGAGCGGCTGATGATCTCCGTCCGCTTGAGCTTCTGCTTGTCCTCATATGCTGCGGATGGGGAGAGGGAGGTCCAGAGCCGCCCTCTGCCCGGGCAGCCCCCCTTCTCCCCCTGCCCCGACCCCCTCGCCCACTGGCCCCCACGCACAGTCTAGGGTGTGGAACTTGAGCAGGGCGGCCAGCCTGCGGTCATCCTCCGTCTCCGGCACCAGCGGGATGTCCAGGCTTGCCTTGGCCTGCAGGGCCTGGTCCCTCTCTTCCTCCTCCTGCATGGCTTTTTTCTTTTCCTGTGTTGGGGAGAAGGGGTTGGGGAGGGATGGTGCGTGTCAAAGCCGTGCCTCTTTGCCCTCTGGGCTGGAGGGGAGAATCCCTCCAGTGTTCAGGGTCTCAGTTTCCTTCTCTTCAAGCTGATGCGAGGAAAAGGCCTCACACAGTGCTCGCGACATAGAATTTGCTCAACAGCAGGAGACACAATCATTAGTATGTGTACCACTGGGTTCTTCACTCATTCATTCTTTCCACAGATATTTACAGAACGTCTTTCTGCTGCCAGGCCTTGTTCTAGACACTAGGGACACAGCAGTGAGCAGACAAAATCTTTTGCCCTGGTGGAGCTGACATTCTAGTGGGTGAGCAAGACAAAGTGGTGAGGAGAGAAAGAATGCTGGGAAGAGGGTAGGAAATAGGCAGGGCGTTCAACTTTAAATGTGGTGTGCATGGTAGAGGGGAGGGTTAGGGACAGTCTCCTGAGAAAATCACGTTTGAGAAAAGGTGTCTGAGTGAGGGAGCCATGTGGGTATCTGGTGGAAGAGTGTTCCAAGGTGGAGGGAACAGCCTGTGCAAAGGCCCTGAGGCAGAAGTGCGCTTAGGCTGCTTTTTGTTCTCCCCGCTCCACTGTTGGTGATGCCCGGCAACCCCCGCCTGCCCGTGGTCCTGACCCTGGGCCGCAGCCCTGCTCACCCGGAGCCTTTTCCGCAGCATGCTGTTGAGCGCGAAGTCGTCCTTCCAGGCGCTCTGGGCGTCCTGGATGTGGCTCAGGGTGGGGAGGGCCTTCTTGAGCGTGCTCCGGTCAGCCTCACCGTGCTCCAGTCGGAACATGGCATCTGTCTCCAGCTTCTGCTTCTTCTCGTGCTCTGTAAGGGTGAGAGTGGGGCTGGGCCTTCAGGGCCCTGGCTCGGGGTTGGGGTCAGGGTCGGGATTGGGCTCGGAGCCCACCCTTGGCGCTCACCTGTCGTCAGCACCTGCTCGTTGTCTGCCATGTCCCAGCGCTCCTCCTTGCGCTGGGCGCCGCTCACGATCACGTAGTCGCAGTTGGCGGGGTCTGTCTGCATCTCGATGTAGTTGACGCAGAGGTGGCATTTCATGCGGAACCTGGGAGGGTGGAGGGCGGTGGGCTAGAGTCAGGACACTGTGGCCTGCTTCCTTCCATCCATGCGCGTCATCAACTAGTGTTCACGGAGCACCTGCTACATGCTGGGCTCCGTGTCGGGGGGGACAGCCGTGGGTGAGACAGATATGGTTCCTTCACCCCGGCACTGACCTTCTGTCCGGAGTTTGTTCACTTGTTCATCCAACCATTCATTTGTTCGTTCGTTCATTCATTCAACAAACCCTCCTGAGGGGACGGAGCAGAGCCTGCGGGGCCTTCTGGGCCACGGGGAGGACTCAGGCTTTTACTCTGAAGAAGGTGGGAGCCATGAAGCGTTCTAGGCAGGATGTGCCCTGACTGACAGACCATGATGGTTTCCAGGAGACCCCAGGGAATAATCATCAGGCAGAGGATAGAAACTTCCCTCCCACTCAGACTCCTTTGTAGCCCCCTCAGCCTGCAGCCCACCAGGCTGCCTCTACCTGTAGATCGGGGTCGTGTAGTAATTGCCAACCTTCTTCTTTTCTGCATTGTAACGAACACCTAGGAGGAGAGGGAGAGAACGAGGCTAGGGCTCAGGCCACCCTCAGCGTCTTTTCCTGGGGTGGGGAGTAGATGGGGGTGGTATTTCACTCCCCTGCAGGGGAGACACCTCTGGAGGACACAAATTCAAGCAGAAAAGAGCCATATCTAGGCTGCGGGATGGGTGCTCAAGCCACAGAGGAGGGTGGGCTGGATGGAGCCAGAGGGCCCGGGTTCAAACCCTGGCTCCACCCCACCAGCTGTGCGACCTTAGGCCAGCTGCCCTGGCCGTCTGGCCTCAGGTTCCCCATCGATTGGATAGGGATGGCTATGACGCCTACCGCACAGGGCTGGTGTGAGAACTGCAGAAGCTAGTGATACACACGGATCGCTTAACACTGGGCCAGGTGCTCAGCAAGCATTCAAGAGGGGTTGGCTTTTGGGAATTCCCTCCCTGGTGGTCCAGTGGTTAGGACGCCGTGCTTTCACTGCCGGGGCCCAGGTTCAATCCCTGGTCGGGGAACTAAAAATCCCACAAGCTGTGGGGTGCGGCCCCAAAAAAAAAAAAAAAAAAAAAGGGTTGGCTTTTATTATTTTTCTAGAGAATATCCAGGTTTTTTGTTCCTTTTTCACTAATTACATGATATATTCTTGACTCTTATCTTGCTTACTGAGTGAAAAAAGCTTAAACTAGAAAAACAGAGCTTGCGGGGGTTGGTGGTGTGGCCTGGCTGGCTTTTCCTTTTCTGGGGGGCTGCTTCTGTTCACGGCCCTGAGGTTGACCCACGTGTGGTGTCAGGCTGCGCCCTGCGCTCTGCCGCCTGAGCGCCTGGTGGCCTTTGGGGCAGATGCCCCTTTGCTGGGTCTGATCAGGGGGATGTGCTGGGGTGAGTCATTCCACTTCAGCAGTGGGGTGGCCTGGCCCCTCTTTCTTGCACTGGACCCTCCTGCCGAGAGCTGCCGGCTCCTGTTTACAGAGCGAGCTGCTGCCCTGGGCCAGGCGCCGTGGGAAGGGCTGAGGATCCCCGTACTATAGCGGAGGAAACGGAAGCCAGGAGGGTCGAGTCACCTGCCGCAGGCCTCAGGGCTGCTGAGCAGGGCCGCAGACCCATGTCTGTCCGTCCGTCTGTGCACCTGTGGGCACGATCAGGGGTCTGAATGCTAAAGGTAACAGTAAGGGTAGTGGCAGCAGCAGGTTGAGTTTACGAGCCCTCGCACGTGCCACATGCTGTGCACTAAGCACTTTAGTTTTTATTTATTTTTGGCTGCGCTGTGCGGCTTGTGGGATCTTAAGTTCCCCAACCAGGGATCGAACCCATGTCCCCTGCAGTGGAAAGCGCAGAGTCCTAACCACTGGACCGCCAGGGAATTCCTTGCACTAAGCACTTTATATGCCACACAAGCGGGCACTCATACCACCTGAATTTCACAGATGGGTAAATTGAGGCGCATGGAGGCTCAGTCGCCTGCCAAGGGTCACCAGCGAGGAAGTGGCAGGGATGGGATTTGAACCCAGAGGCTCCTAACCGCTCCGCCATGAGGCATCCACAGCCCACCAGGCACTCCAGCCCACTGTCCCCTACTCGACTCCTGATCGGGGGCCCGGCGGAGACGGTCTCTCACGGCGCCCAGCAGTTAAGGGGCTCGCTGGCCGTGGGGCTGAATGGTGGGGGTCAGGGTGGGGAGCAGGGGAGCGGGCGGAAGCTCACCCATGCCGATGTGGTTCTTGCAGCCGTCACACCAGATGTTATAGGGCATCTCAAATCTACACAAACAGAGAACAGCTCATTTGTCCCTGTCCACGTGGGCTCTCCCAGGATCTCCAGGTCTGCGACTCTGGCTGCAGTCACATTGCAAAGGGCGTGCAAGCGGGAGGGTAAAGAACGGTGGTCATTCCTGCAACCAGGCCAGGCCCATCACGTGGCTCTCTGGCCAGCTGACCCAGTCTGGGCGAGCGTCTCCGCTGGGTGCTGCCCTGTCTTCCATATCCCACCACGTCAGCTACACAAGTTTCCAAGCAGAGGAGGAAGCAGGCTTCAGGGGGCACTGGTGTTCGATTCCAGTTTAGCTAAGTTGTTGTAGTGACACTGGATTTTTTTTTTTTTAAATACATTTATTTATTTATTTTTAGCTGCACTGGGTCTTCGTTGCTGCACACGGGCTTTCTCTAGTTGCGGCGAGCGGGGGCTACTCTTCATTGTGGTGCGCGGGCTTCTCATTGCGGTGGCTTCTCTCGTTGCCAAGCACAGGCTCCAGACGCACGGGCTCAGTAGTTGTGGCGCACGGGCTTAGCTGCTCTGCGGCATGTGGGATCTTCCCGGACCAGGGCTTGAACCCGTGTCCCCTGCATTGGTAGGTGGATTTTTAACCACTGCGCCACCAGGTTAAGTCCCTGGGTTTCTTTTATCCAGTTCTATTGGCAACGTGCAATTCCGGTAAATTGCCATTAACAGCAGTAATGGAGCTTCTCTTTTAAAACAAAACCATTAAGTAATGAATGAGGTGAATTTAAGACACTGTACAGATGAGATGAGGGCTTGGCAAACAGACTGGATGAAGGCAGGGTGGGTGGTTGGCTCTGGAGTGTGGAGGCATGGCGGGAGTTGGAGGTGACCTTCAGCTCTGTGACTCTTGGGGCCACTGCTGAGATTTGCATCTTGACTACTTTTCCATAGATGTTCCTGCCTCTGATGGTTTTGTCACTGGATGCTCTGCTCAGGCCCAGGGCGGACCCCAGAGGCTGAGGGCAGAGTTCACGAGGCAGAGAAGGAGGCAGAGAGGGGCTCCTTCTGGGACGACACAAGCTGGCTTCTGCTTCCCGCCACGGCTGACCCACAGGGTGCTGGCCAGAAATAAGAGGAGAACCCCGGGAATGGCCATTGTCCTGGCTTGACTGCAGTAATGGCTGTGATTCTTTATCCTCCCCATGTCCGTGCCCTTTGCAAGATGACTCTGCAGCCATTCCTGTCAAGAGGTGCAGTGTGTTGCCCCACCCCCTCCCTGCAACATGACTTGCTTTGGGGAATCAATGAGACAGAAGTGACAGGGTACCAGCTCAGGGTCTCTGCCTCAAGAAGCCTTGCGTGCCTCTGCTGGCTCTCTTTTGGAACCCGGCTGCTGCTGTGTGAACAAGCCCAGGCTAGCCGGCTGGAGGATGAGACACACTTGGAACACAGCCCAGTCATACCAACCAAGGCCATGCTGGACCGGCCAGTCCCCAGCCAGGCAACCCCCAAACATGTGAGACAGCCCAGCTCAGGTCAACCAAGCCCAGCCAAGGCCAGCAGAGGCATCCAGCTGAGCTGCAGACTCGTGAGCAACACGAGTGCTTAACATGTGCTTATCGTTTTGTTACGCAGCAATGGCTGACTGATACAGCAACTTTCTGCTTTATGGAATTAAGACCCTGCAGCACTGGGCAAAATCAGGGGGTGCTGAAGGCTCCTTGAGGTTGACACCAGGTGGCACAAAGGGCAGGGGTCCTCAGGTGATGCCAGGGCCTTACCTGATGATGAGGATGCCCTGGGACAGCTTCCGAGCCCGCTCCCGAAGCGGGTGGCTGTTATGGTATCTGTTGAGTGAGCCATGCTGTGTGGAAAGGAAGAGGGAGCAGATTAGCACTGCTGAGCTGGGGGAGCTCAGGCCCTCTCTCACAGGCCGAGAGAGGCCTCATTCTTATGTCCTGCTGGGAGTGTTCACAGCAAAATGGGAGGCACCTAGGCTTTGGTGAAGCAAGTGGGCTTGGAATCAGGAAAACGGGAGTCTGCATCTTACCTCTCCCATTTAGCAGCTAAAAGAGCTGTGTGACCCTGGGCAGTGACCTCACCTTTTGCCTTCCTGAGCCCTATGAGTCAACTGGGGACGAGGATCATAATTACCTCCAGGTGTTGTGGGATCAGGTGAGATGACAAGACCAGCAAATCTCTGCTGGGTACTCTATGCGTGTCATCTCACTTTAATCCCTCAATGCTTCTGGGAGGTCAGGTTGTTTTGTTTCCCCTTTGGACCTATGGGGAGACTGTGGTGTAGAAAGGCCGAGTCATGTGCAGGGGACCACACAGCTGGGACATGCTGATTCATTTACTAGCCCCTTACTGAGCGCCCACAGTGTGGGGACACAGACACAAATGAGAGAGGTGAACATCCCTGCCCTTGAGGTGCAGACGTTCTAGAGGGGGAGATGGGGGGCTTCCCTGGTGGTGCAGTGGTTAGGAATCCTCCTGCCAGTGCGGGGGACATGGGTTCAGACCCTGGTCTGGGAAGATCCCACATGCCACAGAACAACTATGCCCGTGCGCCACAACTACTGAGCCTGCACTCTAGAGCCTGCGAGCCACAACTACTGAGGCCTGCGTGCCTAGAGTCCATGCTCCGCAACAAGAGAAGCCGCTGCAGTGAGAGGCCCGCACGCTGCAACGAAGAGTAGCTCCCGCTCGCCGCAACTAGAGAAAGCCCGCGCGCAGCAACGGAGACCCAATGCAGCCAAAAATAAATAAATAAAATAAATAAATAGAGGGGGAGATGGACAATATGCAAATAAATGGGTGATGCATCAAGGAGTTAAGAAGGCTACGGAGAGAAATAAAGCACTAGGTCATGCGATAGAGAATGAGACGGTGGTCAGGGAGGCCCTCTGTAAGGAGAGACCTAAAGGAAGGAAAGGAGTCTTGGGGTCAGAGGGGGGGAGAGGTTCCAGGCAGAGGGAACAATGAGGAGGCCAGACGAGCTGGAGCTGGGAGGGTGAGGGGATCTGACCCAGAGGCCGTGTGTGGGACCTCACCCTGGACTCCACTGGAAACACACAGCACTGGGCATGCTGGTGTTTACATGGGTCATTGACGAGGGTCACACTGACCACCTGGGAAGGAAGGCTGCCCCAAGACGCAGGTGACAAGTGCAAGGCAGGGAGACCTCAGGGGCCGCCCGGGCTTCTGCAGCTGTGGTTCTGACTCCAGGAGGGGATGAAGAGCGCGGGGCCCCTGCCCTGCGGGGTCGCTATGCTATCGTGGACACGGAGAAGGAAGCCTGCCCCTTACCTTTGTAGGGTTGAAATCCGGAGGGTAGTACTTGTTTACGCCTTTCCTTTCACCCTGGAAAGCAGAAGAGAGACGTGAGTCAGCGAGGGTCCTACAAGAGACCTACTCGTGCAGCCTTGAGGGGTGAGACCTGGACAAGGAAGACAGGGATATCCTGGAGGATGGCCCAGGGCTCCGTGTCCCATCGAGGACTGGTGACCTGGCGGAAAAAGCCCCACTGTTGGGAATTCCCCGGCGGTCCACTGGTTAGGACTCAGCGCTTTCACTGCTGTGGCCTGGGTTCAATCCCTGGTCAGGGAACTAAGATCCGGCAAGCTGAGCGGCTCAGCCAAAGAAAAACAAACAAAACAAAACCCACTGTCGTCGCTGTGGAAAATTCCACAAGGGTCAGACTCTCCTAGAGCAATGGCTTTCACAGTTGTTTTAGGACCGTGACTTAAGGTAAGACATATTTAACCCCAAATACACAAGCACAGGTTTCAGGAAAGAATGCTCACCCAGCTGTGACTCTCTCTTTTAAATGCTGGCAGCCACCTGCTGAATTGACTTATTGACTTAACGATCCACTGAAGCAGTGGGTCTCAAACTTGGCTGCACGTTACAACAACCCGAGCAGTTTCTAAAATACTGATGCCTGGGACCCACGCCCAGAGGTTCTCCTGACAGAGGACCTGCTCTGGGGCATGGTGCCTGGACACAGGGCTTTTCAAAAGCAACCCTGGAAAACACGTGTGTATACACATCCTTGTACACACAGGTTCACTCACAGTAGCCAAATGGTGGAAACAACCCATGTGTCCATCAGTGGATGAAAGGATAAACAAAATGTGGTCCATCCATATAATGGGATATTATTCAGCCATAAAAAGGAAGGAAGCTCTGATATATGCTGTAATGTGGGTAAACCTTGAAAAAATCATGCTAAGTGAAAGAAGCTGGATACAAAGGGACACATGGTACATGATTCCATTGATATGAAATGTCCAGAACGGACAAATCTACAGAGGCAGAAAGCAGACTGGTGGCTGCCAGGGGCTGGGGTGGGGGAATGGGAGTGACTGCTATTGGGTATAGGGTTTCCTTTTGGGGTGACGGAAATGTTTTGGAACTAGATAGAGGTGGTCATTGCAAAATATTGCGAATGTACTAAATGCCACTGAATCATATGTTTTAAAATGTCAGTTTTATGTTGTGAATTTCACCTCATTAAAAAAAAAAAACAGGAAAGAAAAAGAAAAAAGCTCCCTGGGTGATTTTAGTACAGCGCAAAGTTTGAGAACCACAGCACCGGAAGACCATGATCCAGAGTCTGAAAATACCTGCGAGCTTGGGGTCAGGGGTGGGGAAGGAGACTTTTAGGGGAGGGAAAGGGCTATTCAGGGGACCCCTTCCCTTCACCTAAAGATCAGAAGAGAAACCCAATGAGCACAGCCTGTCTACTCACCATCTTGGAAGCTGCCTACTGGTCCTCACCCACTACTCAGCCAATCGGAAAAGACGATGAGACACTGCTTTGTCGACTCACTGCCCAGTGCCACCCTCCTGGACAGCCTGGCAGACAGTCGCGGCTTCTCTGTGAAGACGCGGTGGGCTGTGCGTGGTGGTGGCGGCTCAGACGATCCTCCCCGCAGGTGTAGGAGGCGTCCAAGGAGTGGCGTTTGTCTGTCTGGAAAGGGAGTGTCCTGTCCACTCTCCATCCAACATGTATTTCCCAGGTGACACTTCTCACCCCTCCACGGCCCCCATCATCGCTCGCCTGGACGAGTACAGTCACCTCTTCCCTAGGCTCCTGGCTCTGCCCTTGACTCTCACAGTCTGTTCTCCTCGTAAGGGCTAGAAGGATCTGTTAAAATATAAATCTGAACTATCGCTTTCTTGCTTAAACCCCCCCAGTGATTCCCTTCGCTTTGAGAATCAAGTCAAACCCCTCCCCATGGCCTATGGGGCCCCTGCCTGCCTCTCCGAGCCCACCTTTTACCCCTCTCCCTCTCGCTCACTGTTCCACTCACAGTGGCTTCCTGGCTGCCTTCGAAAGCTCAGCAGGTGCAGGCCAACTGCCTTGAATGCTGCTAAACACCCACAATACACAGGATAACACCCACCACAAGTGTTCTTTGTCACAGGTCTCAGCTCAAACATCACCTCTGTCAGAGGCCTCATCTGATCACCTGATCTAAAGTCTCTTCTTCCCTGGAGCTTCTACCACATCACCCTGTGTCTGTTTACTTGTTTACAGTCTGTGTCCTCTGCCTGGTCCCACTGTGCTATGTCTCTGGCACCCAGGACAGCTCCTGATAAATGCTGACTTCATGAACCTCTGAAAACTGACTGAGGTTCCATAAGACTCAGTGTGGGTGACACAGAGACACTGGGAATTTGGGGTTAGCAGATACAAACTATTACATATAGAATGGATAAACAACAAGGTCCTACTGTATAGCACAGAGAACTATAGTCAATATTCTAAGATAAACCATAATGGAAAAGAATATTAAAAAAAGAACATATATATATGTATAACTGAATCACTTTGCTGTACAGCAGAAATTAACACAACATTTTAAATCAACTGTATTTCAATAAAAAAATTTAAAAAAAAAAGAGAGATACTATGAGGGACTAAAGTGTAGTCCAGAATGGGGATTGGCAGATTTTCTCGATTGAGGGCCAGAATTTCTGTCCCAACAGCTCAACTCGGCTCAACTCTGCTGTCACTGCTAGAAAGCAGCCATAGACAATATGTAAATGAATGGGTGTGGCTACATTCCAACAAAACTTTATTTGTGGACCCTGAAATTTGAATTTCACATGATTGCCACATGTCACAAAATATTATTCTCCTTTTGATTTTTTCCCCACAATTTAAGAAGTTAAATCCATTCTTTGCTGGTGGGCTGTACAAAATCAGGCAGTGGTCTGGTTTTGGCCTGTGAGTGTAGTTTGCTGGCTCCCTGTGCTTGAGTCAGGAAGTCTCTAACTGTTTCTGCCAACTTAGCTGTGTGCTCTCTAATAGTTACTGTGTGCTACCCGCTGCAGAGTCCAACATCATTGCCCCATTTACTCTATACTATGTTAGTATTATCTCCAGTTGACAAATGAGGATGTGGGAACTTAAGTAACTTGCCAGGGGCCAGAAGCTGATAGGAAGGCAGAGCCAGGGTGCAAAGCCCCAGATACAAAGTGTTCCACCATCCCCCCAAACTCCTCTCCACCTCGGATCCTCCACCTGTAAAGCGTGCCCCTGGACCAGATTTTCTTAAAGTCACTTCCAAACTAAAAATGCTTTTCCCAACAAAATAGCTAAGTGCCCACCCAAGCTTTGGGGGCACAGTTCCCTGGGCTGGAATCCCTGCTCCATTCCTCACTAGCTGGGTAACCCTGGCCAATGTCTGAGCCTCCCTGAGCTTATATTTCCTCACCTGTAAAGAGTCGATGACGGCAAGAGGACTGACTTTCTGGAGTTGCTGTAAATGAAATAACATACAAACATGGGTAATGCTTGCACAGAGTAAGTACTCCATTTACAGGAGTTGGGGGTCTTACCGTGGTTTTATCACCCCAGTGGGTGGTACAGGTGGGGCTACAGGGTGGATATATAGAAATCTCTGGTCCTTGGTGTCAAGAATAATGATAAACCCCACTGGCTCAGGGCATAATGCTTGGGCTTGGATTCCGACTCTGCTTTGCTTGCTAGCGGCTTGACTTTGGGCAAACTGCTTCTCTCTCTTGAGCCTGTTTTCTCATTTGTAAAACGGGGTTTATACAAGTATCAACCTGATGAGGTTGCTGTCAAGACTCAGTGAATTAAAGTATCTGGAAGAGCGCCTGATGCTGAGTTAAACGTTGGTAGTTTTGATTATTTCTCATGCCAAACCGTTTTACAAGCGTCATTTAAAAAAATCTTCACCGAGACCCAGAGAAGTAGGGGCTTACTGTCCCATTTTCCAGATGAGGAAAACCTGAAGAGGTATAATATGGGCCAGGGTCAGGTCTGGGGTCGCGGCCAGGGCCCGGGGTTTTGGGTCGGGGGTCGCGGCTGGGGGGCGGGCGGCTCCGAGCATCGGGCCCACGTTCCCAGAGCCCCGCGGCCCCCGGCGCGTTCGTCCCCATCGGGCGGCTCCGAGGCCGGGTGAAGCAGTGGACAGACCCCCAGCCCTACCGGGCCTAGCCGCCCCTCTGCCCGCCTGCACTTACCTGCCCTCCTCCTGACGTCACTCCGCGTCCGTTCCGGAAGTCCCTGCTGGGTGCGTAAGGGGGCGCGGCGCACTCCCCGCGTGACAGAGACGCCTGCGCGAGGCGGGGCGAGGCGGCGGCGCAGCGCTGACTGGCTGAATGTCGAACACGCCGCTCGCTCACAGCCGCCGGAGTGGACCAATCCGGGCCAGCCCTTCCCAACTGCACGCACTACACGATGCCCCACCCTCGGCCCCGCCCACTTTGCCTGACCCAATCCGAGGACCGCCTTTCTGATGTTGCTTTCCAGAGAGCGGGATTTCGCCAGCTGAAGCGGTGGAGCAATGGTGGGCAGATTCCAGCTCCTGGGCCAAATCAAACCAGCCCCTTGTTTTTGAATGGCTAGCGAGTTAAGAATTGTTTTTCCATTTTTAAATGGTTGCGGGGGGAATCAAAAGAATAACATTTTATGACTTGTGAAAATCAAATGAAGTTCACATTTTAGTGTCCGTGTATAAAATTTTATTGGAATACATCTGCGCCCACTCATTTACCTGTCTGTAGCTGCTTTCCCACTACAGTGGCAGAATTGAATGGTTGTCACAGAGCGCCTATGGCCCATGGAGGCTGAAAATGTACTGTCTGGCCGTTTACAGAAGTGGGTCAGCCCTTGTCTTAGAGCCTTCAGACCAGCTTGATTTTGCCTTCTGCACAGGGCAATGGCTTTTGAATGTACTTTTGTGCCTTGTAGAGTTTAGCAAAATCTGTTTGTTCATTTGTTCGCTCAATAGCTGTTTACTGGGTGCCTGCTATATGTCAGGCCACGGGGATTATGGAGTAAAGGACACACCCTTTTCTCACTGATGAGGCTGGCATGTCAACTGGCAATTTATCGAGGACAGTGTGAAAAATGACGACACTACTACTGCTATGATTGCTACTATTACTATACTATTTGGTGCCAGGCCCTGTTCTAAAGCCCTCATAAGTCAGATCTTGTGTAATCATAGTGCTGCATATGGAGTGCTCACTACTCACCAGGCATCATTCACCAGTGCTCACTATTCACATGAATCACCTCAGGGAATGCTGATTCCAGGAGATGGATACTCTATCATTTTCATTTTATAAATGACGAGACAGGCCCAGAGAGATTAAGCAACTGGCCCAAGGTCACACAGCTAGTGAAAGGTGGAGGATTTGACTTACATCTGCTGACACTAAACCTTGTTCCTTTAACCTCTGAGCTATACTGCTTTGGGTTGTATGCATTAAACATAAGGGCTGTGGGAACCAGGAGGAATCTTTAACAAGGGTGGGGTGTTCAGGAGCGGGCAGAAGTGAGGGTCAGTGAGACCCCTGTGAGGGGTGACACCGGAGCTGGATAAAGAGAAGCCAGGCAGAGGAAGGGTGCGGGGGGAGGGCAGAGGAATGCTCACAGATCCTGAGGAACAAGATGGAGCTGCACTCAAACCCCAGTAATCTTGCTTGCTACCTCTGGATTTTGGTTGAGTCCTTGTCTTGCACCTGAAAGAAGAGCTAGTGACTGAAAAGCCACAAAATACTCATTTGTGAGTAATATTTTGGTGAGAAGTATGAGAGCCCTTGGCTTTCAAGGGACATGTAGAGCCCACTCTTTTTTTAAAAAATCCTTTATTTGTTTATTTTTTGTTTATTTTTGCCTGTGTCGGGTGTTTGTTGCTGTGCACGGGCTTTCTCTAATTGAAGCGAGTGGGGGCTACTCTTCGTTGCGGTGTGTGGGCTTCTCAGTGCAGTGGCTTCTCTTGTTGCGGAGCAGAGGCTCTAGGTGCGCAGGCTTCAGTAGTTGTGGTGCGTGGGCTCAGTAGTTGTGGCTTGTGAGCTTAGTTGCTCTGCGGCATGTAGGATCTTCCCGAACCAGGGCTTGAACCCGTGTCCCCTGCATTAGCAGGTGGATTCTTAACCACTGCACCACCAGGGAAGTCCCGAGCCTCACTCTTATTACTCACACACAGCTCAGGTGATGGAAACAAACATCAGCCTGGGATATGAAGAGACTGTCTATAAAGATGCCAAGCGCAAGGCATTTCCCGTGGGACCAAGGGAACTGGCTCAGGGAGAGGAAGACAATTAGCCAGGCTGGGCAGGGTGACAGGAAGGGACCTGGATTCTAGCTCTGGGGGACCCTGACCAAGTCATGTCACCTCTATCTGCTTACCTGTAAAGTGGGATATCTCAGCCCTGCCCATGGGAACAAATGCAGTAAATGCCTACTAATGTATTTGTAAAACAGTTTGAAGAGGAAGAGAGAAGCCAGTGGGCCGGGAGGGGCATTCCAAGATCATGGTGTGGCTTCGGGGGACAAGAGCAGAATGACCGAGGAGGAGGCGACCTCTAAGCACCAGGAAGTTCTTTACATAAAACTGAAACCCACTTCCCTGCTATTGGCACCCACTATGTGGCCCTATTCCTAACTTTGGGGGTCACTGAGGACCGACCCCTCTTCCACATGCCAGCACTTCAGCTCCCTCCCACCTCTAAGAGTCTGTGGTTCAAGCCTACCTCTGTCTTCATGCCCCAATCACCAACCAGCTCAGAAAGCAGGCGCAATAGGTTAGACATTTTATATTTAATCTGTGACTGTGACCAAAACTATTTGGGGTGTCTGCCCAGCCCCCACTCCTACCTTTGTGTGAGAACATCCAACTTCCAGAGGATGCTGCAGCATTTCTATTTATGGCCCATCCTTGGCCACAGCTGACTGGATCAGGGGTATAGATTTAACCCAAGCTGGGCCAATGGGGTTTGCTCCTGGCAATTTACAGCTGGGATCCAGACATGCACAGGAATCTGCTTGTGGCTTAGTCTGAGGACATAGAACTTTGGGACTTTGTGGGAAGACATCTTTAGCCATGTGCAGAGAAAAGCAGAGATGAAAACCATGTGGTGAGAAAGAGAGAGATAAAGAAATAGAGATAAAGAGGGAAAGAGAGAGAAAGAGAAAGAAATAGAGAGGCAGAGAAAGAAATAGACAGAAAAACTTTCCTTATCCCTGGAGACCTTTCAGTTCTTAAGTGGCTTGATATATCCCTGTATCCCTAAAATAAACTCTCCTCTTTGACTAAGCTAATCTGAACAAGTTTCTCTTTTTTGCAAGCCAAAGAACTTTAACAATATCTGTGTCTAAGATGCAGAGTTGGTATGTGGAATTTACAAACTCCAGATCATTCACCTTATTTTTTGTGAAAACTGACACCAAGACTGGGGGGCCTCAAACAATTCATTTTATAGGTAGAACTGCAAAGTATGAAATAGCTATAGAATGGTAAAAATGAAGTCCAAACCAAGTTAATCATCTTTTACAAGTGAGCACTGAGGCTGGTCGATAATGCAAGCTCTCTGATTATGGAAGACAAGGTAACAGGATTTGAAATTCAGGGGGCTACAAAACCAGGACGATGGATCTTTGTGCAGTCCTACTGGTCTGGGTCTCTTAACATGAAGCTGTACTTGCAGGTTACTTAACACATTTCCCAGGAGTATCAGAGTTCCAGATTTGGTGGTTGAGGGGGTCTGAGTCCAGAGAGAAAATGAAAGGTCGAATCAAGAACTTGACAAAAGGAAGCATGACACATTTTCAAATCAACTGCAGACAAAACAGAAAACTCAATGACAGGCATATATATCTGCCTCTGTCAGATCCTGATGAGATCAGGACAACACTTGGGTTTCTCGGATAAATCCTCTTCCTGGTGCAAGCTGGAAGACAGAGAGGACAGGGCCAGCTCCTGCGTGGGCCACTCCTCCAGTGGCCAGGCTCTGAGCACACAGGGCACCCAGCGAACCTTGGTGTCCTTGCCATGATCCTGTAACTCCAGAGGAGGGGGCAGGAGAGGACCTGCAAAACGAGCAAGTTCAGTGCCACACCTCCAATTGTTAGCTACCACACCTGGCTTATCCTGCAGCTAAATTCTTTGGGGGAAACAAAAATCTTGAAAAGGAACACCTGACAGATAAACAAGGTCTTACTGTATAGCACAGGGAACTATATATATTCAATATTGTGTGATAAACCATAATGGAAAAGAATATAAAAAAGAATGTATATGGGACTTCCTTGGTGGCGCAGTGGTTAAGAATCCGCCTGCCAATGCAGGGGACATGGTTCGAGCCCTGGTCCGGGAAGATCCCACATGCCACGGAGCAGCTAAGCCCGTGCGCCACAACTACTGAGCCTGTGCTCTAGAGCCCACGAGCCACAACTACTGAGCCTGTGTGCCACAACTGCTGAAGCCCTCACGCCTAGAGCCTGTGCTCCACAACAAGAGAAGCCACAACAGTGAGAAGCCTGTGCACCGCAACGAAGAGTAGCCCCCGCTCATTGCAACTAGAGAAAGCCCGCGTGCAGCAACGAAGACCCAACACAGCCAAAAATAAAAATAAATAAATAAATTTATTAAAAAAAAATAAAGAATGTATATATGTGTATAACTGAATCACTTTGCTGTACAGCAGAAATTAACACGACACTGTAAATCAACTTTACTTCAGTAAGAAAAAAAGAAAAGGAACGTCTGATTAGAAATACGTTTCGTGTGTGAAAAGAGGAGTGTGCGATGCAAAGGGCTTCGAGTCCACGCAGGGCAGTGAGAGCTACTTAACTGGGCTGCTGTCTCTAAAGAGGAAGAAGTCAGGATTGGATTAAATGAGAGAGGGAGCCTCCCTTCCCAGTGGTGGAAGGGCACCTTGAAGCCACGAGGCCCCATCACGCTTTGTGGCCCTGTAATCAGCAAGAGAGGACATGGAGGAGGTCTGGACCTTGAAGAGTTCAATGCCATCTGCAAACTACCTCCAAACAAGAAGAATGACATGCTCAACTCAGGCACTGCTTTTACTGTACCGGGTTCAAAGGACTTTTAAAGGAGGCCTGCGCCTTTATGGGTTTAGGAAAACTGGATTCTCGGGAGCAGTGGGTTCTATTCTTGGCTCTGCTGCTTGCTATTTTGGTTGACCTGGTGTGCCATAGGAAGGGTCTGACAATCTCTTGGAGCCTACCGTTCTTGAAATTTAAGGAGAGAGCAAGGAAGCAGAGATGCAGAGACACTCATAGCATTTCTGGTTTTCTAAAAGCCTTTTAAGGAATAACTCAATGCATTTTTGCTTGCGGCTGGAATGATCAACGGTACCAACAGAGTGCACGAGGAAGGCATTTGCTGTTCTCTTGGCGGCCCTGTTGCAGTGGTGCCTTATTTACCATTAAATGCCCACAAATGCAGTTTACTTCATAATGTCCTTCTGACAGCCAAATCTGAAGGACACGGGGGCGATAAGCACAAGGGTGCTGCGATCAGTCACAGGCAAGTGGGCCAGAATTTGGGCTAACGCGTGCTTTCGTCCTGGCTTGAAGCCTTAGAGTCTAAGGCAGCGTCGGCAAACTTTCTGTAAAGAGCCAGAGAGTAAATATTTTACACTGGTGGGCCAGACAGCTCTGTAGCAACCGTTCAGCTCTGGGGCTGTTGAATGAAAGCAGCCACAGACAATATGTAAAAGAACAGGTGTGCCTGTGTGCCAATACAACTGTATTTCTAAAACCAGGCAGAGGGGGACTTCCCTGGTGGCGCAGTGGTTAAGAATCCACCTGCCACTGCAGGGGACATGGGTTCGATCCCTGGTCCGGGAAGATCCCACATGCTGAGGAGCAACTAAGCCCGCGAGCCACAACTACTGAGCCCGCATGCTGCAACTACTGAAGCCTGTGTGCTAGAGCCCGTGCTCCGCAACAAGAGAAGCCACCGCAATGAGAAACCCGCGTACCACAATGAAGAGTAGCCCCCGCTCGCTACAACTAGAGAAAGCCCGTGCAGCAACGAAGACCCATTGCAATGAAAAATAAAAAAAAAAAAATAAAATAAAATCAGGCAGAGGGCAGATGGTTTGCTTAGCCATGGTCCAAGAGATCAAAAAGGTGAAATCTTTATCTTCAGTGCATCTACAAGTCAGATCTACAAGTCTTTTTTGATAAAAGCAGCTGCAAAGCTGCTGTCGACAGGATGCAGGGAGGTCCCGTGTTTGGACCATGATCATCTGCTTACTGGTTGTTACAAAGAGTTTAACTTCAAATCTAGGGATTTGAATTCGGGCCCCATCACTTCCTAATTCTGTGACCTGGGCAAAGTTGTTAACTACCGTATGGCTCAATTTCATCACCCCAAGATGGGGAGAATGATCCTCAAAATTCAGAGTTGCGGAAGAGGTTTCATGGGATGACACTGGGAAGGCACTTAGCATGATGCCTGGTACTTTAGTCTAGGTTCCACCAATGTTGCCTCTGTAGTCTTTGGCTCAGAAAATAGGTTTTCCCCTTTCCACTGCATAAATGAATTGGTGTTTATCAAAACGGACATGAGACAACCAGTACTTGTAACTTTTGGTCTTCTGCATCTAGGACATCTATGTTGAGTCACTACATCAATTCATGACGATAAACATTGTCCATAGGAGAAATGGCCCTAAAGAAAAGACGTGTGTCCAGAATATCACCCTTAAAACAAATTAAAATCTTAAAAAAGAATGTTTGGGAGTTAGGCTTGATGTAACTGCTATATACAGACAATTGAAATATGGGAGAAATGGAATGGACACCCTTACCCATACCAGCCCCTTGGCCAAATGGAGACTATCTATCTATCTATCTATCTATCTATCTATCTATCTATCTATCTATTTATTTATGGCCGTGCCATGTGGCTTGCGGGATCTTAGTTCCCCAGCCAGGGATCGAACCCGTGCCCCCTGCAGTGGAAGAGCAGAGTCCTAACTACTGGACTGCCAGGGAATTCCCAATAGAGACTTTTACTACAGATGGTTCTCCTCCTTAAGGAGTTTGTTGTCCAAAAGAAATGAGTACTATTGACAATTTTAAGAGGAAGTCTCTCCTTTTGTTGCTTCTGAGATGGATCTAATAAAAGCATGGAGACGCTAAGAGAAAGTCAGAACTCGGAGCCTTGGGACTTCCCTGGTGGTCCAGTGGGTAAGACTCCGTGCTCCCAATGCAGGGGGGCCTGGGTTCGATCCCTGGTCAGAGAACTAGATCCCGCATGCATGCAGCAACTAAGAAATCTGCATGCTGCAACTAAGAAGCCCGCATGCTGCAACAACAACAACAAAAAGATCCCGCCTACCACAAAGAAGATCCTGTGTGTCGCAACTAACACCTGGCGCAGCCAAAATAAATAAATAAATAAAAACAAAAATCTTAAAAAAAAAAAAAGGTGAGTCAGGCATCCACTGTCTGACTCACCTGCATTAAGGTGATGTTTTCAAACAGCAAACCACAAGCATATAGAACAAGCTTTTGGGATAAGACCAGTATGCAACACAGCAGGGGCGGGGCACAGGAATCAGGCTTAGGGACCACAGAACTGCCCCCCGTCCCCCACACCATGAGCTCCAGGTAATAAATTCCTTCTCCTGCGACCAGGAACACATGTGAATGCCGCCCTCCAGAAGGGTGCTGATTACACAGAGCCGACCCAGATGAGGGAGGAGATGCTTTGTCAGATGAGAGAACTGGTGAGGGTAACAGAAAAAAGGGAGGAGGGAAAAAAGGGAAATGTTGTCTAGTACACCAAAACTTCCTAGAAGGCTGAAACATAATGTTAAACCACAAGCAAAATATTTAGATTGACTTTATTTATGACTTACCCAAATATGCCTTGTTCAGTCATTCATTTGACACATTTATTCAGTGTTACTAGACTAGCTTTGGTCTAAGCACTGGAGATGCAGTGATAAACAAGACGGGCAATCTTTGACCTCTTTTTTTTTTTTTGGCTGCACCGCGCGGCTTGCAGGATCTTAGTTCCCCTACCAGGGACTGAACTCGGGCCCTCAGCAGCAATCTTTGCCCTCTTGAGCTTACATTCTGGTGGGTTCAGGTTGCATCATCCTGGGCAGACCATTCTCTATGAGCAGGATCCTGATTCCTTCAAGTTTCTGCTCTTTGAAGACAGGTCATAGAATCTTCTGACCCATTACTCCAATCTGGCAACTGCAGGATACGTGGAAAGGCAGGTGGATGCTGAAGAGAATTAATAATTAAAGGGATGATCTACGGCTTTTTGTATGAAGATCAGCCAGGTCAGAATAATTTATGTAGATGCTTGGGACATTCCTATAATTTAAGCACCACATCATGGGGCATTTTAAAAGGCCAGTTTTAATTTTATTTTATTTTTCCTCATGCAAACATCAGGGTGTCTTGTGCTTAAACACTGTAATTTCCCACAAACAAGCCCCTGCCACTGCTGTGTTAAACACCGCCATAATTTACTTGTTAGAATCAGGAATAATAGTTTGTCTGAGTGGTAACAAAAGCCTGGAAGGACTGACTCTTTACGATGTGTTTAAGGAACCAGGCCAGGAGGCTGAGAGAAGTAACAAAAGACATTTGGGAGTGAAGGGGGCACTGAGAGGGAGGCTGGGTGGCTTAAATAACTTCAAGGTTGGGGGAGGTATCTTGTCAGAATCTGAGCGTTTCCAGGTCCTTAGAAATCATCTCACTGTCTTCATTTGACAGATGGGAAAATCAGTCCAGAGAGCTTACATGAAAAGGCCACAGAGTTTGTAATGGCAGAACTTGGTACAGAACCCAGGTCTCCTGATTGTTGCCCAACGCTTATTCCACAGTTGACCTGTCTGTTACAATCATCCATTGTACTTCATATAATCCAATTGCGATAACCAGTTTCCAGAAAATTGGGCTATTTTTAGGGTCTCCAGAGAGAGCGAGAAATAATATAATATATACTTCGGGGCATAGAACATGGTTCACGAATTCAAAATTTACTTAGTGAAAAAGGAATAAATTGATCTGTCTTTTAATTTTTGGCCCTGGTCAGTGGTTCTCAACTGGGGAGAGTTGTCCCCCAGGGGACATTTGGTTGTAACATTTTCGGGGGGTCATGTTCACGGGATCTAGCGGGTAGAGGCTGGCTACGCTGCTAGACAGAAACATCTCACAGTGCACAGGCCGGTCCCCGCTACCACAAAGAATGATCCGGCCCCACATATCAGTAGTGCTGATGTAGAGAAACCCTGCGCTAGAGGCACAGGAAACAAAATGGGAGCTCAGATTGGAATGTGGACCCTGGTGGAGATGCTAGGCGGGCTGAAGAATTTGCCAGCAAAGGTACTGTTTCAAAAGGTAAGCATCTTTGGGCTCCTAAATCCATCACTTTCCCCATCCCGTTTATAATCCGGATGGTATTCGGGGCATTTGGGGCTGCTATTTCTTGCCCTCACTCCTTCTTCCCACCCCCACCATTTAAACACAACCCGCTCACTCCTGCCAAGGCACAAGGCGCATCGTACCCCTAGATCCTCCAGCGGGGGTGACCCCACGGTGGGCAGCTTCCCCTCCTCGTTCTGCCAGGCACTAGCTGAGCCCCTTGAGTGGGTCTCACTTCACTTTCCTGGCTTCAGTTTCCTCCCCTGTAAAAAGAGAATAATATGTCCACCTCCTCGGGTTGTTGAAGGGCACCCCTTCACCCTACCACTCCCACCACGAAGGCCCCTGAGCGGTCACCACGGAGCCCGCCCTGTTTCCAGTTTTATGAATCTTCTTCGGCCTCTGAGGTAGGAACTGTGAACCCCCACTCTACAGATGGGGAAACTGAGTCTAGCCAGGGACCTGGAGTGCGGTCTCATAGCTTTGAAGGAAGGTGCCGGCCTGGAAGGCGGGTGTCTTCTCCAGAGTCCCCCCAGAGGGCCCTCAGCACTAAGGGGGCGCCCAGACGAGCTTCTTATCCCTGCTGGGTCCCTGTGATCCCGCTTCCCCGCTCGGCGGCGCTCTCACAGATGAGGAGGAGCCAAGCCAGGGTCTGAAGAGCCCAAGGTCGGTGCGGCCTCCGCAGCGCAACGCTAGTCCTCAAGCGCATGCGCGAGCGCCAGTGCGCCGGGGCCTTCGGGAGGCAGGCCAAGTGTCCCAGGCTCTGCTCTGACGCCCGCTCGGTTGTCAGGGCAACCGGGGCGGGGCGGGCCGAGAACTTGAAGGCCTAGGCTTCCTTTGTTCGTTCACAGCCTTTTACCTCAACTTGGTGACGCTTCTCCGAGTTGTTCTGTGTTGTCCCTTCGTTCATTTACTTTCCGATTGGACAGAAGCTGATTTTCTATCCCCATGACCATTAAATGACAACCACGGGCGGGCAGATCCCGGCCAAGATCAGGTGCTGGTGGGGACCACTTTGAAGATCTCCCTGTGTCCATCCGGTTCACACCCACGTGCCATTTTTTTCTTTCCTCTTTTGCTTTTGAGTACTCTATAATTTATTACCGATATCTATAATTCATCTGACTTCTCCGGCCAGATCCTGCTAAGACCAAATCACGAATCTGAATTTTGTAGAGATGACTCATTGGTGACTAATTCCATTAGGAAAGCATTCTCTGCAAAGGAATTCGCAGCAGGATTTCTTTAAATAGAAAACTTCCTCAGTGCACTCAAAACGATTCACTTTATATAAAATTCATTTAAATACAGGATCCCACCCCCCTTTTTCTGCGTATAGATATAAACTGCTGTGTATGGCTCTTCATGTTGTGCCTGGCTGAGAGGCTGGAAAGGGGGCTGAAATCCAGCCTAGGCTGTGTTCCCCAAGTTGAAGGACAGTGCATCTTATTCTAATTCTGTTAAAATGGATGCCTTTTTCATGGAAACTTTGCATGAAGTTTGCATCCGCGCCAGCTACCTTCCTGCACATAATAATTTTACCGTAATTAGTTGCATGGCTTTTAGCTTTATGGAATGTTTATAACAAGCTTTTATAGTACGTCATTCCATTTCATTCGCCACAGACTTTGTGTGGACTCAAGTCTTTGATTAAAATTAAACAGGGGCAAATAATGTCATGTAGGATTGGGTATTAATTCTTTTCTGTGCTCCATCAGGTCATCCAGGAACCCAGATTCCTTCCATCTTGTTGCTATTCCAGCTCCTAGGGTTTGTCCTCAGATACACAGTAGGAGCTGGCTTGCCTCTGTATCCAAGTTCCCAGCAGAAGGGGGAGGAGGAAGTCTAAGGCGAGCAGTTTTGTGTTTAAGGAGATGACCTCCAAATTGCTCTGATGTTTGCTTGAATCCCATTGGGATTCAGCGTAGTCACATGGCCACACCTGGCAGCAAGGGTTCCTGGGAAATGTAGTTTCTAGCTGGGGGCCATGTGTACCCCTACAATTCAGGAGGTTGTATTACTTAACGGAATAAAGAGAGAGTGGATGTGGGGGATTATTTTTTTTTTTTAAGTTGTGAACCTCTTGAGGGTAAGGACTGGCTCATCAAATTTTTTGAATAAATAAGCAGACATATGGTAAATGTTTTGTTTTTGGTTGATGGAGAAGGGTCCTGTTATATTTGATAAGCAGCATTGCATAGTAGAGAAGCAGGGATTCCAATCCTCCCTGTGCCACTTACTGACTGTATGACCTTGACCAAATTATATCATTTCCTAGCCTCAGTTATTCTAAGTGTATAAAGTATCCTTTATAATATCCTTTATAATAAACCAGTAATAGTAACTAAACTGTTTTCCTTGAGTTATGTGAGCTGATCTAGCAAATTATTGAACCCAGAGAGGGGATCATGTGAGCCCCTGATGTATAGATGGTTGGTCATAAGTACAGGAGGCCCAGGATTTGTGACTGGCACATGAGATGGGGGACAGTCTTGTGGAACTGAGCCCTTAACTTTTGGCATCTGGCATGAACTCTGAGTAGTTAGTGTCAGAACTGAATTGAATTGTTGGACACCCAGTTGGTGTCCAGAGAGTTGGAAAGTAGGTTATTGGTGTGGAAAAAATACACTTGGTGTCAAAAGTGTAGGTAAAAACATCTCAGCAGTGACCTTATTTGGAAATACGGTCTCTGTAGATATAATCACGTTAAGAAGAGGTCATTAAGAGGGCTCTATTCCAATATGACTGGTGTCCTTATAAGAAGAGGGCACTGCAGAGAGAAACAGAAGAAGGCCACGTGAAGACAGAGGCAGAGACTGAAATGTTGCTGTCACAGGCCAAAGAAGTATGGCCATGCCAACACCTTGATTTTGGACTCTTGGCCACCAGAACTATGAGAGAATAAATGGTGTCTTAAGCCACCCAGTTTGTGGCAGTTTGTTAGAGCAGCCCTAGGAAACTAATACAATAGCAGAGCAAGGGAATGAAAGTACCTGGGTCCCGAGTGATCAAACAGAGAGCAGCTGCCATGCACAACAGGACCACTTACCTGAGGACAGTTACCTGAATAAGGTTCATACTTCTGCATTCATTATACTGGTACATTTTTGGGTGTCTGTTATAGCAACTTAGCTCTTTTTTACCCTGTTAATGATCTTTACAACATGGAACACTGAAGTTTCTTTCTTCCAGAAGCTGCTCTTTCACTTTCCTCCTCCTTCCTTTTTTTCTCATTCCATCTGTTTTAGAAAGCTAACTTTTTCCTGTCTTGGAATATCCCTTGTTTACTACTCTAGTTTTGTGACTGACTGCTTTTGAGTGTTGCTTTCGAGGGAGAATTGTAGAAGTTGTGAGAGATGTATGTGACAAACTTGGCATTCTGTAACACCAACCAGATTACCAGGTTTTTTTTTTTTTTTTGGAAGGTTTTGGAGAAAACAGCATGAATCAACCAAATTATTTGTAAGTAAAATTAGAGTAGTTTCAAGCTGTCACTTTTCTCTGCCCTACACACGTTATTTGAATAAGTTGGCAGGAGAATGGTGTTTGAGTTTGTGTTAGGGAATCATGGGGATACAAACCTGGGTTTAAATTAGTGAAATTTAAAGTGGAAAATACTTTAATTCTTAGAGACAGTATAGTGTAGTCATCAAGAGGGCAGACTCTGGTGCTGGGCTGTCTGGTTGATGCCTTATCTCAACCATTTCCTGGCTGTTAGACCCTGGGAGAACACCTTAATTTCTGTGCCTCATTTTCCTCATCTGTTAAACGGGGATTGTCCTAGTTTGGGTCCCCTTGAGATAAGGACTTGGGATCAGGTTGTTTATTTGGGAGGCATCAAAGAAAAATGGCACTGGACAGTGTTAAACAAGCAAGGAAGATTTCATTCAAGACTATGGAAGTAGGGGAGAGAGACTGACCTCAACTCCTAATACAGCAGTGGCAGCTGGGAGGTTATAGCCAATGAGTAGTGTGGGGGAATCAGTGGATGGAGAGTTACTAAGAGGAACTTGGTTATGTGTCAAGTGTGGGGAGATTCTTGCTCAACTGGGCTCAGCAGGACAAGGACAAGGGCTGGCCAGAGAGAGCTCAGAGGAGCCTGACTAAAGTTTGGCCAGAGAGAGGGGTCCTTGTCAGAGGTGACCCCAGGGAGTAGGAGTGAGAGAGCTGGGAGACTGTGACCAACAAGGGGGAAAAGCCAAGATAAGGTGTGTTATTGCGGTCACTGCCGTGGGCCACAGGGTAAAGATTCCTCCTAGCAATGTCTGTTGGAAAGCTGGAGGCAGGAACATTTATCCACTGGATCAGGTTCTTCATCGGCTGAAGGTCAAAACCTGAAGTCTTTCTTTTTAAACTTTTTATTTTGAAATGATTTTATTTTTTTTAATTTTTAAAAATTTATTTATTTTTATTTTTGGCTGCGTTGGGTCTTTGTTGCTGCACGCGGGCTTTCTCTAGTTGCGGCGAGCAGGGGCTACTCTTCGTTGAGGTGCATGGGCTTCTCATTGCAGTGGCTTCTCTTGTTGCGGAGCACGGGCTCTAGGCGCGCGGGCTTCAGTAGTTGTGGCACGCAGTCTCAGTAGTTGTGGCTTGCAGGCTCTAGAGCGCAGGCTCAGTAGTTGTGGCGCACGGGCCTAGTTGCTCTGTGGCACGTGGGATCTTCCTGGACCAGGGCTGGAACCCATGTCCCCTGCATTGGCAGGCGGATTCTTAATCACTACACCACCAGGGAAGCCCTGAAATGATTTTAGATTTACAGGAAAGTTACCAGGAGAGTACAGAGAGTTCTTATATACTTAACTCCGCTTCCCTGAATGTTAACATCTTATATAACCAGAGATTTATCAAAACTAAGAAATCAACATTAGTAGAATACTATTAACTCAGCTACAGCCTTTCTTAGGAATTCACCAGGTTTTCCACTAGTGAAAGCTTTATCTGGACCAGGAACCCATCCACGACAGCACATTTCATTTAGTGTCACATCTCCTTTGTCTCTTCCAGTCTGTGACAGTTCCTCAATCTTTCCTTATCTTTCATGATCTTAACATTTTTGAAGCATTCTGGCCAGGTATTTTGTAGAATGTCCCTCCTGATATTTTCTCAGAATGAGGTTATGCATTTTTTAAAATTTTATTTTACAAGTGCTTGTAGAAATAGGATTATAGTTCTACACCCAGAAAATCAGTTAAAAGCATTATGGTAAAGAATGGCCATCACCAAAAAAATCTACAAATAATAAATGCTGGAGAGGGTGTGGAGAAAAGGGAACCCTCTTGCACTGTTGGTGAGGATGTAAATTGGTGCAGCCACTATGGAGAAGAGTATGGAGGTTCCTTAAAAAACTAAAACTAGGGGCTTCCATGGTGGGCCAGTGGTTAAGACTCCACACTTCCACTGCAGGAGGCACGAGTTCGATCCCTGGTTGGGGAACTAAGATCCCGTGGGCAGCCAAAAACCAAAAAACAACCCCCCCCTACTAAACCTAGAGTTACCATATGATCCAGCAATCCCACTCTTGGGTATATACCCAGAAAAGATGAAAACTCTAATTTGAAAAGATACATGCACCCCAATGTTCATAGTAGCATTATTTACAATAGCCAAGACATGGAAGTAACCTAAATGTCCATCAACAGATGAATGGATAAAGAATATGTGGTATATATACATAATGGAATACTACTCAGCCATAAAAAAGAAGGAAATAATGCCATTTGCTGCAACATGGGTGGAACTAGAGATTATCATACTAAGTGAAGTAAGTCAGACAGAGAAAGACAAATGTCATATAATATCACTTATATGTGGAATCTAAAAAATGATACAATAGACTCACAGGCAAAGAAAACAAACTTAAGTTACCAAGGGGGAAGGCGGGGGGAGGGAGGGATAAATTAAGAGTTTTGGATTAACAGATACACACTACTATATGTAAAAGAGATAAACAACAAGGACCTACTGTGTAGCGCAGGGAACTATATTCAATATCTTGTAATAACCTATAATGGAAAAGAATCTGAAAAAGAATATATAAATATATATACCTATATATATTTATAGCTGAATAACTTTGCTGTACACCTGAAACTAATACAACACTGTAAATCAACTATACTTCAGTTAAAAAAAACACTGTGGTAAAATAGGTATAGCATAAAATTTGCCATTTTAACCATTTTAAGTGCTCAGTTTAGTGGCATTAAATACACTCACACTGGGAGTTCCCTGGTCATCTAGTGGTTCGGATTTGCTGCTTTCACTGCTGTGGCCCGGGTTCAATCCCTGATCGGGGAACTGAGATCCCACAAGCCTGCAGCACGGCTGAAAAACAACAAACAAACAAACAAACAAAACCCTCAGAAAACAACAACAAAAAACCCCACTCACATTGTTGTGCAGGCATCATCACCAACCATCTCCAGAGCTCTTTTCATCATCAAACTGAAACTCTGTCCCCAGTAAATACTAACTGCCCATTCCCCTCTTCTACAACCTCTGGCAACCATCATTTACTTTTTGTCTCTATGGATTTGACTATTCTAGGTATGAGGTTATGCATTGCTGGCCGGAATTCATAGAAGTGATGTTGTATTGTCTTTGTTTTAAGTCTGTTTGGACTGCAATAACAAAACACCATAGATGGGGTGGCTTAAGCAACAAACAGTTATTTCTTACAGCTCTGGAGGCTGGGAAGACCAAGAACAAGGGACGGGCAGATTTGCCATCTGGTGAGGGCTTCCTGGTTCATAGACGGCATCTTCTTACTTTGTCTCCAGGTAGCACAAGGGTTGAGGGAATGATCTGGGGTCTGTTTTATAAGGGCATTAATTCCATTCACGAGGGCTCCATCCTCATGACCTAATCACCTCCCAAAGGCCCCACCTCTTTTTTAAAAAAAAATACATTTATTTATTTATTTATTTATTTTTGGCTGTGTTGGGTCTTTGTTGCTGTGTGTGGTCTTTCTCTAGTCGCAGACAGCGGGGGCTACTCTTCATTGCAGTGCGCGGGCTTCTCATTGTGGAGCATGGGCTTTAGGCGCGTGGGCTTCAGTAGTGTCACACCGGCTCAGTAGTTGTGGCTCACGGGCTCTAGAGCACAGGCTCAGTAGTTGTGGCACACGGGCTTAGCTGCTTCGCGGTACGTGGGATCTTCCAGACCAGGGCTCGAACCCGTGTGCCCTGAATTGGCAGATGGATTCTTAACCACCGCGCCACCAGGGAAGCCCAAGGCCCCACCTCTTAATACCATTACATGGGCACTTAGACTTTTAACACCTGAAATTTGGAAGGACACAGACTTTAAGTTTATGGCAGTCCTTTTGATTATATCCTGTTAGGGAACATGTGATGTGGTATGTTGATGTTAACCGTGACAAGCTGCACCCCAGGGGTCTTCAAGCCCACACTTTTCTCCAACCTGCAGGGTTGGAGAAGGCTGGATTAAGTGAAAAGATGTGTGGCATAGTCTTGAGATCGGACACAATCAGCAAGAGGTCACGTGAAGCTGGCAGGAACTGTCCCCTGAGGCTGAAAGCAGAAGGGGCTGAAAGAAAGGGACGTGTAGCGCTAGAGGGTCTACTGCACAAAGGATGACAAGACAGCCCATCAGCTCCCAAGAGTATGCTCAAGAGAAAATAGATTAGGGCTTCCCTGGTGGCGCAGTGGTTGAGAATCTGCCTGCCAATGCAGGGGACACGGGTTCGAGCCCTGGTCTGGGAAGATCCCACATGCCGCGGAGCGACTAGGCCCGTGAGCCACAACTACCGAGCCTGCGCGTCTGGAGCCTGTGCTCCACAACAAGAGAGGCCGCTATAGTGAGAGGCCCGTACACCGCGATGAAGAGTGGCCCCTGCTCGCCGCAACTAGAGAAAGCTCTTGCACGGAAACGAAGACCCAACACAGCCAAAAATTAAAAAAAAAAAAAAAAAAGGAATTCCTTAAAAAAAAAAAGAGTAAATAGATTAATATGGTGCTTGGTACATAGCAAGCTCACCAAGGGTGTTAGCTACTACTACAAGATGCCAAATCTGGGGGGCAGTATCTGTCCGAGACTGTCAAACTGTGGACCCCACCAGCTTGCCCAGTGGCAGCACCTTTATTTCTTGGCATTTCCTAAGACCAAGAAGCTAAGCAGTCCCAGTAGCACTGAGACCAAACATTTTGTGTCTCTCAAGAAATATTTCAGAAACCGACAGAAGTAAAATGACTGAAGCTGGAGGACTTAGGTAACTTCAGCTTCTGCTTCTGCCTTGTAGTAAGTCTATTCTCCATACAGCAGCCAGAGGGAGCCTTTGTTTTTCCTTTTAGCAAAGTTTTCACATTTGTATATCACTTATTTTTTTGCTTTAAAAAATTGAAGCGAAGTTCACAAAACATAGTTAACCATTTAAATATGAACAATTCAGTGGTGTTTAGTACATTCACAGGGTTGTGCAACTGTAGGCAGATAAGGTAGGGGTCCCCAGAGAAAGAGAACCAGACATGGCTTTCTTTTCTTTTGTTTTCTTTTTTGGTTGCGCCTCCCGGCATGTGGGATCTTAGTTCCCCAACCAGGGATCGTCGAACCTGCGTCCCCTGCATTGGAAATGCGGAGTCTTAACTACTGGACCACCTGGGAAGTCCCAGGCATGGCTTTTGTTTTAAAAAAATATTTATTTATTTGGCTGCGCCAGGTCTTAATTGCGGCATGTGGGATCTTTAGTTGTGGCATGTGGGATCTAGTTCCCTGCCAGGGATCAAACCAGGGGCCCCCGGCGTTGGGAGTGCAGAGTCTTAACCACTGGACCACCAGGGAAGTGCCCAGGACAGGCTTTCTTGACATAAGTGAAGCCATTTCTGGCCTAAGCCATTTTGTGATCTAAACCTGGATGCAGTGCTTGCCCTTGAAGAGGTCTCAGTAATCAGTGATCTTCAGGGAAGTGAGGGAATGCAGGAACACGGGAAAAGCAGTCAAGAAACTATAGTTCGGTGATAAAACAGAGCCCTAGTTCCTCCTCGAGGGTATACATAAAAACCTGATACATGTCTTTGAGTTCTGCAGGAACTAAGGCCCCCACCCAGGTGGAAGATGGCATGATGATGTTGACCCTCAAGACTCAGTCAACTAAAGCTTGGACTCTGTCGACCTTTGCTCCAATTCTATGCTGAGTTCTCCTCTGCTCAAGCCCCTTCCTGAATATGCACGTACCCTTAGCTTAAAACTTCCCCAATATTGCTGTTTGGGGAGACACTGCTTTGGGAAATATCCCCGGTGTTCCCCTTACTTGCTGCAGGTAATAAATCCTTCCTTCTCCTGATCTTTGGCTTGGTTGTGCCTTTTGGCTCGATATCCACCAAGAGGCAAACTCAGTTTTTGGGTAACACAACCATCACCTCTATCTAATTCCAGAACATTTTCATCACTCTAAAGGAAATTCTGTACTCAGTAATCATGAATTGAATGTAATAGCCAGAACCCCCATAGTATTGGGGCTACTTGGAAGGTTTTTTTATGCCTTGTGTGGGGCTGCATCCTTTGTCATGCCCTTATATTACTCAACTTTGCTTTTTTGCTTGCACTTCTCATTTAGGTGCAAGCTGAGTAAACAATCAATTAAATCACTCACTGATTTGGTTGTGGACAATCATTTATTTTGTGTCAGGTGCTGGACCAGATGGTGAAGCTACAGGGATGGAAAAACTTGCCCTTGTCTCAAGGTAGTTACACTTAGTAGAGGAGATGAAGCAATTCAGGCATGGTAAGTATCAGAGGTTCGCAAACTATGGCCCCAGAGCCAAATCTGGCCCTCCACCTGTGTTTGTAAGTAAAGTTTTATTGGAACACAGACATGCCCATTTGTTTACCTATTGTCTATGGTAACTTTCATGCTACAAGGGCAGAGCTGAGTCATTTCGAAAGAGACCATTTGACCAGAAAAGCTGAAAATATTTACTTCCTGGTCCTTTAAGGCTCATCAACCCTTGGTATATATAATTATAGCAAATTTAAAGTGTGGACAGAGAGCCTTGGAAACTGAAGAAGAGCAGTTAGCTGGGGGTGGGAACAGTTGCAGTGGTAGGAAAGGCGTGCTGGTGCTAAAACTTAGATCCATAAATGGATACATCTTAAGCATACAGCTCGATGAATTTTTACATTTGTATACACCCAAGTAACCACTACTAGCTTCCAGAGGTAGGACATTTCCAGCTTCTCGGAGGCTCTCAAAATCACTGGTGTAAAGGACACTGTGTCATTAAGTCGCTTCATCCAGCTTTTCATTTGCACTCTCCTGCTATGTCCTTCCAACTTGCTCGCCTCACTGCTGCCTGGAACTCCGCAGATGCTTCGGATCGCATGTGTCTGCAAGGCTCGGAGTCCCTGTGGTTCTCACCAGTTGGTCTTCGAACTGCATTACCCATTCTGGCGCATGACACACACAGGAGGGTACAGGAAATCTGTCGCCGCACCCAGATATTAGACGTTGTCTCAGAAAGAGTTCTTTTATTTACCCTTTCCTTCTAATTTGCTCCACGAATGTGAATTTATTCACAAATCCTACCCGGATTTTGATTATTTATTTTTTTCTAACATTTGGAAAGAATGTCAGCCTTACAAAAAAAGTTGCCAAAATAGCAGAAGAAATTCCATTCCTAGGTATACACCCCAAGGAACTGGTATTTTGGAAGCAAAAACTTGTACACAAATGTTCATAGCAGCATTACTCATAATTGCCGAAAGGAGGGAACTACCCAAATATGCATCAATGGGTAAATAGATGAACGTTGTATATCCACACAATGGAAAATTATTCAGCCATAAAAAGGAATGAAGCACTGTCTTGTGAAGGGAATGCTTTGAGATTTTGCAAATATCCTATTTCTCATCAAACTTTTGACCACTAATTTTAGTATCTAATGATGGTTCTTGCCTGAAACAATTATTATTGCCTCCCTGGATTAAAAAAATTGTGGCAACATAGGCATAACATAAAATATATCATTTAAGCCATTTTTAGGTATATAGTTCAGTGACATTAAGTACACTCCATCCCCATCACCACTATCACATGCAACCATCACTGCTATCTATCTCCAGAGCCCTTTCATCCTCCCAAACTGAAGCACTGTACTCATGAAACAGTAACTTCCTATTTCCCCTCCCCTCAGCCCCTGGCGGCCACCATTTTATTTTCTGTCTCTATGAACTTGACTATTCTAGGGACCTCATATAAGTGGAATCATGCAACATTTGTTCTTTTGTATCTGGCTTATTTTGCTTAGCATAATGTACCTGGAGTTTTAAGATGAGAAACTGTATTTTTATTCCCTCTCTTAGAATGAGCACAGGTGTTATGGGTTGGTCCCTAGGTATGAACTCATATCAGGAGGGTTTCCCAAGTTTTTTCATGTCTTTTTAGCAACTCTGCTCTTTTGATTATCTCCAATGCCTTTACCCACAAGTTGGAAGAAGAGAAATAAGACAGGTAGAGATAGAGGGAAACATATTTATTTACTTTCTCTATAACTTTTAATTAACTATTTTCAGAATAGAACTAAATACTTCTCCTTTGGCCTTGGGATGAATTAGTGATTTGAAATGGCTTTCTTTTCCCCAAATCCCAATTCGTCTTCTTTTTTTTGTCTCACTGTGACTGTAATTTGTGGTCTGTCTGTAGCATTTGACATTATGACCACTCTTTGTCTTTAAACGTGTTCTCTGCCATTGTGTCTTAGTTTTGTTTTTCTGATAGTTTATTTGGAAAGTGGCTTCAGGAAGTAGTAGCAGAGAAGCTGGGAGAGGGAGACAAGTAAGAAGGGAACCCCAATAAAGGCTGCATTGTTGAGCTGGTTATCACTGCGGGCACATGGTGAAGAATACACCTCAATGTGGGCCCTGTGTAGGAGGGAGTTTGGGACATTCACCCACTGACTCCCTTTCTCCATGGGCTCAGAGTTTCCTCCTGGGGGCTTGATCTCCCCTGTACTCCTGGGCTGCACCTGCATGCAGAGGAGACTTCTGTAGCTTCAGAAAATCTCTGAGGCAGCAAAAGGAGTTATCATGGACTGTACTTGAGGTGGGAGGCATTGCGGATGCACAGAACTTATGTCGCTTCTGTGTTGAAATCAGAGGTGGGCTAAGGGCATGGGACATGGGGCAAAAAAGTGTCTGCCTTGGGTTTTCAATTATCTGTACAGGGTTGAGTAGTGTCCCCTCAAAAGTCATGTCCACCTGGAACCTCAGAATGTGACCTTATTTGGAAATAAAGTCTTTGCAATGTAATTAGTTAAGTTGAAGTCATCCTGTATTAGGACAGGCTTCGTATTAGGGTTCTCCAGTGAAACAGAACCAATAGAACTTCTGTCTGTCATCTATCTATGTATCTGTGTGTCTATCCGTGTATCTATTTCCATTTATTTCAGTCCTTATAAAATTCTCTTAATGGAAAAAAATTTCAATTCCCTGGAAGACTATAAAAGGCACCTGGAACAGTTCTTTGCTCAAAAAGATAAAAAGTTTTGGGAAGATGGAATTTTGAAGTTGTCTGAAAAATGGCAGAAGGTAGTGGAACAAAATGGTGTATACATTGTTCAATAAAGTTCTTGGTGACTTATTTTTCCTTAAAAACCGAAGGAACTTTTTGGCCAACCCAATATTTATCTATGTATCTATCTGTGTATCTATTTATCTATGTAGCTATCTGTATATCTATATCTCTATCTATCTACCTCCATCTCCATTTCTTTCTCTATATAGCTACATACATCTATATCTATATATATCTAGGAAGAGATTTCCTCCTCCTCCCCCTCCCTCCTCCCCTCCCCTCCCCCCCACCCTCCCCCTCCCCCCTCCCACAGGTACACTCTCACAGGTACATCCAGAAATAAGGTTTAACCAGTCATCTGGGCATCCTGTGGCCCAGTCAAGTTGACCCATAAAATTAATCATCACAGCCCCAGTGACTGGTATCCTTCTGAGAAGGCCATTGAAGGCACAGAGAGACACAGTGGAAGATGGCCATGGGAAGAAGAAGGCAGAAATGAGAGTGATGTTGCTACAAGCTAAGGATCACCAAAGATTGCCAGCAACCACCAGAAGCTAGGAAGAGGCAAGGATGGATTCTTCCCAGAGCTTTCAGGAGGACCATGGCTCTGCCAACACCTTAATTTTAGACCTCTGGATGCCATAACTGTGAGACAATAAATTCTGTTTTTTTAAAGTCACCTACATTACTGTACTTTGTTATGGCAGCTCTAGGAAACTAATACACCCTCTTCTCCTTTTCTAGACATTCCTTTCCAATCTCCTTCATGGTCACCACACTCTTTAATCCATAGATGGGTCCCCCTTCCCCTTGGATTTCTGTCCTTATTCCTCTTTTTCTCTCTACTATCACTGACCCTTCTCACCCACACAAGTGCCTTAGCTAGAAACAACATGCTTTCTCTTCTGCAGCCCCAGAACTCTCCCCTAAGTTCCAGAATCATATTTCCTGCTGAAGATGAGATATCTTCACTGGAATGTTTAAATTAAAAAAAATTAAGATACAATTGACATATAACGTTAGTTTCAGGTATACAACATACTGATTTGATATTTGTATATATTGTGAAATGATTGCCACAATAAGTCTAGTTATCATTCACCACCATACACAGTTACAGAATTTTTTTTCCTTGTGATGAGAACTTTTAAGATGTACTCTCTTAGCAACTTTCAAACATACAATACAGTGTTATTAACTATAGTCACCATGCTGTATATTATATCCCCATGTCTTATGTATATTATAACTAGAAGTTTGTACCTTTTGACCCCTTCATCCATTTTGTCCACCCCTGCCACCTCTGGTAACCACCAATCTGTTCTCTGTTTCTACGAACGCATTTTTTTTTTTTAAGATTGCACATATGATTTTGACTTTCATCATGCCCAGAGATGATTCTGGTATTTCACCAACCAAACCTTCTCACTCCAGCACTCCCTTCTCCATCTGCCTGTCAGACCACTGAAGATGGGAATGTCCTCCTGGACTCTCCTCTCTCTTTTCATTTCTCACAATGAACCAGTCACTCATCACTTTGGATTATACCCTGTATCTGACTCTCACATTTGACTCTTTAGAATATCAGCTCCATGAGTGCAGGGAATTTTGCCTCTTTTGCTCACTGCTGTATCCTCAAGGCCTAGCGCAAAATCTGGCACACAGTGGGTGCTAAATGAATGCCTGATGAGTGAATGGACCTTCACTGCTAATGCCTTAGTTCAGATTTTTGTAACTCATATGGGTACTGTCAAAGAGAGGTAGAGCCAGACACTAGTTAAAAGCAGTAAAGATAGATTTTATTTAGTACTATGGCAACAGGGAAAAAGAGACTTCAGTATAGAACTGGGCTCAAGTCCAAATGCGGCAAAGACTCATAGCCAACAAGCAGAGTGAGAGGGTCAGCGGAGACCTCAAAGTTAGGGGGATTCTTGCCAAACTGACTTAACAGGACTCTTGCTGAAGGCAGGCCACAGTGATCAGATATCACCTTAGGGGATGACTTAGCGGGATTCTTTGCTTAGACTGTTTTAGGCAGGCTGAGGACAGGGCCCAAGGATGAGGCCTTGTTGAAAAGAGGTCTCAGAAGAACCTATTCAACATTTGCTTAAGGAAAGAGTTTTTGTCAGTGCTTCAGTGGCCTCTCAACTGAATTTATTTTAACTTCCTGTCTCCTCTCCAATCCCCCATACTATAGATTGATCTTTCTGAGGTGCAAATCTGATCACATCAACTCCCTACTTAACCAGGCTTGAAACTCTGAAGATTTTGAGATAAAACTTCAATTTAAATGCCTCAGCAAGACTTTCTCTCTTCCTTCCTTCCTTCCTTCCTTTCTTCCTTCCTTCCTTCCTTCCTCCTTCCCTCCCTCCCTCCCTCTCTCTCTCTCTCCCTCTCTCTTCTTTCTTTCTTTCTTTCTTTCTTTCTTTCTTTCTTTCTTTCTTTCTTTCTTTCTTTCTTTCTTTCTTTCTAGTGTAGTTGATCTACAATGTTTCAGGTGTATAGCAACGTAATTTGGAGAGATATATATATTCTTTTTCAGATTCTTTTCCATTATAAGTTATTACAAGATATTGAATGTAGTTCCCCGTGCTATCCAGTAGGTCCTTGTTTTTTTTTTATCTATTTTGTTTTATTTTATTTTTCTAAAATAAATTTATATATAAATATATTTATTTATTTATGGCTGCATTGGGTCTTTGATGCTGCGCGTGGGCTTTCTCTAGTTGCGGTGAGTGGGGGTTACTCTTCGTTGCAGTGCGCGGGCTTCTCATTGTGGTGGCTTCTCTTGTTGTGGAGCATGGGCTCTAGGCGAGCAGGCTTCAGTAGTTGCAGCATGCGGGCTCAGTAGTTGTGGCGTGTGGGCTCTAGGGCACGTGGGCTTCAGTAGTTGTGCCACACAGGCTTAGTTGCTCTGTGGCATGTGGGATCTTCCCAGACCAGGGATCGAACCCATGTCCCCTGCATTGGCAGTCAGATTCTTAACCACTGTGCCACAAGGGAAGTCCCAAATACTGTCTTGTTGTTGTTCTTCTTCTTTTGACCATGCTGCACTTCTGTTTTGTAAATACGTTCATTTGTATCATTTCTTTAAGATTCCACATATAAGTGATATCATATGATATTTGTCTTTCTCTTTCTGACTTATTTCACTTAGTATGATAATCTCTAGTTCCATCCATGTTGCTGCAAATGGCATTATTTCCTTCTTTTTTTATGGCTGAGTAATAATCTATGGTGTGTGTGTGTATATACATATATGTGAGATATATATATGTGTGTATATATATATGTGATATATATATATCACATTTTCTGTACCCATTCATCTCTTAGCAATACCTTTCTTGATTGGGTCTGGATTAGCTCTTCAACTTCATTTCCTGCTGCCACTCATGCCTACCCTATGGGCCAGCCACACCGAAATCTGTGCTGTGTTTTTCATGGCTGTGGGCCTTTACACAACTTTTTCATCAGTCTTGACTGTCTCTTAGTCATCTATGTAATTCTTTTTGTATTCAATGCTCAGTTCAAGCATCACTTCTTTCCAGAAGTTTTTTTCTTATCCTCTGAGTTAGGCCCCTCCCACCTCTGTGAATTAATAGTACTTATCACAATGTTGTAATCATTAGCTTTCTCCTCTAAGGGCAGTATAGCAAAGTGGCTAAGAACCTAGACTCCAGAGTCAGTCTGCCTGAATTTGAATCCTGCTTTTGTTTCTCATTAGCTGTTTACATAAACTCTGTGACCCTGTTTACATACATCTAAAAAAGGAGAAAATAATAGTATCTTCCTCCTATTACACTTATAAGGTTTTAATAAATTTATATAAATATATAAATATCTTTAGATATAATATAAATATATGAATATATATTCTTCATAAGGTATTTATTTATTTATTTAAAATATTTATTTATTTAATTAATTTATTTGGCTGGGCTGGGTCTTAGTTGTGGCACATGGGATCTTCATTGCAGTATGTGGGATCTTTAGTTGCGGCATGCAGGATCTTTTAGTGGTGGCATGCAGGATCTTTAGTTGTAGCATGTGGGATCTTTTAGTTGCAGCATGTGGGATCTTTTAGTTGCAACATGTGGGATCTTTAGTTGTGGCATGTGAACTCTTAGTTGCAACATGTGGGATCTAGTTCTCTGACCAGGGATCAAACCCAGGCCCCCTGTTTTGGGATCGAAGACTCTTAGCCACTGGACCACCTGGGAAGTCCCTCTAAGGTATTTAGAATACACTGTAGATGCTAGTTATTGTAGTAGTCAGCTATTGCTGCATAAGAAAAGAACCCCCCCAATACTCAGTATCTTGAAACGACAATGTTTTAAGCTTTCTTCCTTTGAAATATAGGCATTCAAAGCTAATTTCTCTCTAATCACTGCTTTAGCAGCATCCCACAACTTTTTACATGTTACATTTTCATTATCATACAGTTAAAAATATTTTCTAATTTCCACTGTGATTTTTTTTCCTTTGGTCTATAGGTTATTTAGAGCTATGTGGTTAAATTTCCAAACAATTGGGACTTTTCTAGTTATCTTTCTGTTGTTGATTTCCAGTTTAATTCCACCGTGGTCATACTCTGTATGATTTCAGTCTTTCAAAATTTATTGAGACTTGCTTTCCAGCCTAGCATATGGGCTACTTTGGTGAATGTTCCAAAAGTAACTATCTTTTAATCTTGCCTACACATCTGAGGGTTGACTGGGACTTGGCTGACGCATGTGAGGATCAGCTGGCCTGCCTTGATTCATGCATGAGCTTCTCTGTAGATTGCATCCAGGTCCACTTCTACTCTCTATGTGTTTATTCTGGGGCCTCATCCAAAGAAGTAGCTGTTCCCAGGGGGAAGCTCTCTGCCTGGTAATGACAGAGACAAGAGGGCAAGTGGAAACACATGAGGTCTTTTGAGGTCTAGGCTTGTAAATGACATAGTGATTCTTCCACTACATTCCATTGACCAAAGCAGGTCATATGACCCAGTATCAACGTGTATTAACTATGTCTTCTTTTTTTTTTTTCTGTATTCTGATGCTTTGACATCTGGGGTCTTGCTGACCCTGCAGATACTGCCCCTCCTAGGGTTAGTCATTTCCTAGAGATAATAAACAACTTGCCTATGACTGTACCTTTCCTGTGCAAACCAAGCAATCCTGAGTTCACACTCCAACCACCTCTTTTATTGGGCTCTTGCACTCAGGGCCACTATCCACCTGACCTAATCAACTCAAGCTCAGGTATTGGACAACTTGGGGCAGCACCTATATCCAGGGACTGCTGAAAGTACTCAAACTAGCCAATCCCGAGTCTTTTTACCCAGCCTCACCTGTTTCCTCCTAAGGGAAACACAATAAAGTCTCCTACCCACACTTCCCCTTCCCTCTTCCTCTGGCTGACCCTGGTGCATCCATGTGTGGCCTCACATGGCTTGGCATGAACGCCTCCTTCTGGGAACTTGGAGTAATAAACTATCTTTTCGATGGAAATCATCTCCTGATCTATTGGTCTTACTGTAAGTCAAGCTTTCTAAAATACATTTTTATTTTATTATATTTATTTTGCCTCGCTGGGCAGCTTGCGGGATCTTAGTTCCTTGACCAGGGATCAAACCTGGGACCATGGCGGTGAAAGCACGGGGTCCTAACCACTGAACCGCCAGGGAATTCCCCCTAAAATACACTATTTTAAAACACAAGGGGCAGGGATTCTACCTCTAGGGAGAATGACAGTAAAGTCCCATGGCAGGGTATGGTTTGAGGAGGGGTAAAGAAATGGGACCAGTAATTCAATCTACCACACTTGTTACTACTTCTCTTTGTTACTATTTACTCTTGTTACTACTTCTCTTGTACTCCTCACTGTACTACAAGCTTCCAAGGGCAGGAACTGGCAGAATCGTCTGTTTTCCAAAGCTTAGCATAGCACCTAGAACGTAAGCACTCCATGAATGTATATCAAACAAATCAATTAATAATAGGAAGCCCAACTATTCTGGCACCCTGATAGACTTGGATAAGGTGGTGTTGCTTCCCAGACAGCTGAGAAACTGTCCTGGTTCCACAGCTGGGCACTTTGACCCAGATTTGGAAAGAGAGGAAAAGGGTATGTTTTCATGTATAGCTTCCACGCTCTCTCATTTTCTCAAAATCTCTGCTTGACATTCAATCACTGTGGGATGTCGAGGTCCCCACGCGGCATTTGTCTGACATGCTGTGAAAGGGCGTTTTGAACATCTTTATTTCGGGATTTTGACAGCATCGCCTTCACACCCATCAACTCCCTCCTCTCAATCTGTTCCCACAAGGGCAGAGACGTTTCTACTTATCTTTGTGTTGACCGGGAGTTGCAGATGCCTATTTTGTCTTGCAGATATTTTGTCTTTTTTTTCTCACCAGCTTCAAAATATTCTAACAACCCACATTCCAAGATTCGCATCTATCCTAAGGTTCCCTGGCCCTGAAATGGTTTATGCAAATCTTGAAAGCATTCCTACTTTCAGAGGAGAAAAATGGCTCTTTAATCTGGACAACACAATGTTGCTGGTGGGTAGAGATGGAAAATGTAGATCATCCATGGCAAATGTGTATTGATAACCAAATATTTTCTGAAAATCTCCAATATTCTTCCTCTATTTCCTTTATTAAACTCTAACTTGGGGGGCATTTTGATACCCAGATTCTATACTTGAATTAATTAAAATTTTGGCAATAGACTAGGTAATTTGTTCTTCTAACATTTTATTTTGAAAATGTTCAAACCTATAGAAAAATTACAAGAACAGTACAATGAACATCCACAAACCCTTCACCTAGACTCTCCAATTATTAACATTTTCCATGTTATTTTCATCTCCCTATGTCTCTATCCGTCTTTAGTGGTATATGTATATACATTTACACACATATTATTTTTCACAGTTTCATTGACATATAACATTGTATAAGTTTCAGGTGTACAACATGATGATTTGATATATGTATATATATATTTTTATTTTATTTTTTATTTTTTTAATTTTTTTAGATAGTAGTCATCTTTTCTTTTTTAAATTTATTTATTTATTTATTTACTTATTTATTTTTGTCTGTGTTGGGTCTTCGTTTCTGTGCGAGGGCTTTCTCTAGTTGTGGCAGGCGGGGGCCACTCTTCATCGCGGTGCGCGGGCCTCTCACTATCGCGGCCTCTCCGTTGCCGAGCACAGGCTCCAGACGCGCAGGCTCAGTAGTTGTGGCTCACGGGCCTAGTTGCTCCGCGGCATGTGGGATCTTCCCAGACCAGGGCTCGAACCCGTGTCCCCTGCATTGGCAGGCAGATTCTCAACCACTGCGCCACCAGGGAAGCCCTATATATTTTTAATTTTTTTGAAGTATAGTTGATTTACAATGTCATGTTAGTTTCAGGTGTACAGCATAGTGATTCAGTTATACATATATACATATTTATGTATACACACATATATGTATAATATTTTTCAGATTCTTTTCCCTTATAGGTTGTTACAAAATATTGAGTATAGTTCCCTGTGCTAGACAGTAGGTCCTTGTTTGTTGACATATGTATGTATTGTGAAATGATTACCATAGTAAGTTTAGTTAACATTCATCATTGCACATAGTTCAAAAATCTTTTTCTTATGAAGAGAACTTTTAAGATCTGCTCCCTAAGATTTTTTTTTTTTTTACTTAAAATTAAAAAAAAAATCAGCTTTAACTTCTTCACATCTCATTTTCTGTAATATGTAGTGAGGAGGGAGGGACAGCTCCTACCTCACAAGATTGTTGTAAGGATTGAACAAAATAACCCACAGAAGAGGCTTTGTCTAGTGTCTGGCATACAGTGTGTGCTCACCAAATATTATAATCATTCCCCATACCCCATCACAGTGCCTTGCAAGTAGTAAATCCCTCAATTGTTAAATGACAAATAAAATCAAGAATTTCAATAGAATATATATATTTTTAAACATCTTTATTGAAGTATAATTGCCTTACAATGGTGTGTTAGCTTCTGCTTTATAACAAAGTGAATCAGTTATACATATACAATATGTTCCCATTTCTCTTCCCTCTTGCATCTCCCTCCCTCCCACCCTCCCCATCCCACCCCTCTAGGTGGTCACAAAGCACCGAGCTGATCTCCCTGTGCTATGCGGCTGCTTCCCACTAGTTATCTATTTTACATTTGGTAGTGTATATATGTCCATGACACTCTCTTACCCTGTCACATCTCACCCCACCCCCTCCCCATATCCTCAAGTCCATTCTCTAGTAGGTCTGTGTCTTTATTCCGTCTTGCCACTAGGTTCTTCATGGCCTTTTTTTTTTCCCCTTAGATTCCGTATATATGTGTTAGCATACTGTATTTGTTTTTCTCTTTCTGACTTACTTCACTCTGTATGACAGACTCTAACTCCATCCACCTCATTACAAATACCTCCATTTCATTTCTTTTTATGGCTGAGTAATATTCCATTGTATATATGTGCCACATCTTCTTTATCCATTCATCTGTCGATGGACATTTAGGTTGCTTCCATGTCCTGGCTATTGTAAATAGAGCTGCAATGAACATTTTGGTACATGACTCTTTTTGACCTATGGTTTTCTCAGGGTATATGCCCAGTAGTGGGATTGCTGGATCATATGGTAGTTCTATTTGTAGTTTTTTAAGGAACCTCCATACTGTTCTCCATAGTGGCTGTATCAATTTACATTCCCACCAACAGTGCAAGAGTGTTCCCTTTCCTCCACATCCTCTCCAGCATTTATTGTTTCTAGATTTTTTGATGATGGCCATTCTGACCGGTGTGAGATGATATCTCATTGTAGTTTTGATTTGCATTTCTCTAATGATTAATGATGTTGAGCATTCTTTCATGTGTCTGTAGGCCATCTGTATATTTTCTTTGGAGAAATGTCTATTTAGGTTTTCTGCCCATTTTTGGATTGGGTTGTTCGTTTTTTTGTTATTGAGCTGCATGAGCTGCTTGTAAATCTTGGAGATTAATCCTTTGTCAGTTGCTTCATTTGCAAATATTTTCTCCCATTCTGATGGTTGTCTTTTGGTCTTGTTTAAGGTTTCCTTTGCTGTGCAAAAGCTTTTAAGTTTCATTAGGTCCCATTTGTTTATTTGTGTTCTTATTTCCATTTCTCTGGGAGCTGAGTCAAAAAGAATCTTGCTGTGATGTATGTCATAGAGTGTTCTGCCTATGTTTTCCTCTAAGAGTTTGATAGTGTCTGCCCTTACGCTTAGGTCTTTAATCCATTTTGAGTTTATTTTTGTGCATGGTGTCAGGGAGTGTTCTAATTTCATACTTTTACATGTACCTGTCCAATTTTCCCAGCACCACTTATTGAAGAGGCTGTCTTTTCTCCACTGTATATTCTTGCCTCCTTTATCAAAGATAAGGTGACCATATGTGTGTGGGTTTATCTCTGGGCTTTCTATCCTGTTCCATTGATCTATATTTCTGTTTTTGTGCCAGTACTAAACTGTCTTGATTACTGAAGCTTTGTAATATAGTCTGAAGTCAGGGAGCCTGATTCCCCCAGCTCCATTTTTCGTTCTCAAGATTGCTTTGGCTATTCGGGGTCTTTTGTGTTTCCATACAAATTGTGAAATTTTTTGTTCTAGTTCTGTGAAAAATGCCAGTGGTAGTTTGATAGGGATTGCATTGAATCTGTAGATTGCTTTGGGTAGTAGAGTCATTTTCACAATGTTGATTCTTCCAATCCAGGAACATGGTATATCTCTCCATCTATTTGTATCATCTTTAATTTCTTTCAACAGTGTCTTATAATTTTCTGCATACAGGTCTTTTGTCTCCTTAGGTAGGTTTATTCCTAGATATTTTATTCTTTTTGTTGCAATGGTAAATGGGAGTGTTTTCTTAATTTCACTTTCAGATTTTTCGTCATTAGTGTATAGAAATGCAAGAGATTTCTGTGCATTAATTTTGTATCCTGCTACTTTACCAAATTCATTGATTAGCTCTAGGAGTTTTCTGGTAGCATCTTTAGGATTCTCTATGTATAGTATCATGTCATCTGCAAATAGTGACAGCTTTACTTCTTCTTTTCCAATTTGGATTCCTTTTATTTCTTTGTCTTCTCTGATTGCTGTGGCTAACACTTCCAAAACTATGTTGAATAATAGTGGTGAGAGTGGGCAACCTTGTCTTGTTCCTGATCTTAGTGGAAATGGTTTCAGTTTTTCACCATTGAGGACGATGTTGGCTGTGGGTTTGTCATATATGGCCTTTATTATGTTGAGGAAAGTTCCCTCTATGCCTACTTTCTGCAGGGCTTTTATCATAAATGGGTGTTGAATTTTGTCGAAAGCTTTCTCTGCATCTATTGAGATGATCATATGGTTTTTCTCCTTCAATTTGTTAATATGGTGTATCACATTGATTGATTTGCGTATATTGAAGAATCCTTGCATTCCTGGGATGAACCCCACTTGATCATGGTGTATGATCCTTTTAATGTGCTGTTGGATTCTGTTTGCTAGTATTTTGTTGAGGATTTTTGCATCTATGTTCATCAGTGATATTGGCCTGTAGTTTTCTTTCTTTGTGACATCTTTGTCTGGTTTTGGTATCAGGGTGTTTGTGGCTTCGTAGAATGAGTTTGGGAGTGTTCCTCCCTCTGCAATATTTTGGAAGAGTTTGAGAAGGATAGGTGTTAGCTCTTCTCTAAATATTTGATAGAATTCGCCTGTGAAGCCATCTGGTCCTGGGCTTTTGTTTGTTGGAAGGTTTTTAATCACAGTTTCAATTTCAGTGCTTGTGATTGGTCTGTTCATATTTTCTATTTCTTCCTGGTTCAGTCTCGGCAGTTTGTGCATTTCTAAGAATCTGTCCATTTCTTCCAGGTTGTCCATTTTATTGGCATAGAGTTGCTTGTGGTAATCTCTCATGATCTTTTGTATTTCTGCAGTGTCAGTGGTTACTTCTCCTTTTTCATTTCTAATTCTATTGATCTGAGTCTTCTCCCTTTTTCTCTTGATGAGTCTGGCTAATGGTTTATCAATTTTGTTTATCTTCTCAAAGAACCAGCTTTTAGTTTCATTGATTTTTGCTATTGTTTCCTTCATTTCTTTTTCATTTATTTCTGATCTGATCTTTATAATTTCTTTCCTTCTGATGGCTTTGGGGTTTTTTTGTTCTTCTTTCTCTAATTGCTTTAGGTGCAAGGTTAGGTTGTTTATTCGAGATGTTTCCTGTTTCTTGAGGTAGGCTTGTATTGCTATAAACTTCCCTCTTAGCACTGCTTTTGCTGCGTCCCATACGTTTTGGGTCGTCGTATCTCCATTGTCATTTGTTTCTAGGTATTTTTTGATTTCCCCTTTGATTTCTTCAGTAATCACTTCGTTATTAAGTAATGTATTGTGTAGCCTCCATGTGTTTGTATTTTTTACAGATCTTTTCCTGTCATTGATATCTAGTCTCATAGCGCTGTGGTCGGAAAAGATACTTGATACGATTTCAATTTTCTTAAATTTACCAAGGCTTGATTTGTGACCCAAGATATGATCTATCCTGGAGAATGTTCCATGAGCACTTGAGAAAAATGTGTATTCTGTTGTTTTTGGGTGGAATGTCCTATAAATATCAATTAAGTCCATATTGTTTAATGTATCATTTAAAGCTTGTGTTTCCTTATTTATTTTCATTTTGGATGATCTGTCCATTGGTGAAAGTGGGGTGTTAAAGTCCCCTACTATGATTGTGTTACTGTCGATTTCCCCTTTTATGGCTGTTAGTATTTGCCTTATGTATTTAGGTGCTCCTATGTTGGGTGCATAAATATTTACAATTGTTATACCTTCCTCTTGGATCGATCCCTTGATCATTATATAGTGTCCTTCTTCGTCTCTTGTAATAGTCTTTATTTTAAAGTCTATTTTGTCTGATATGAGAATTGCTACTCCAGCTTTCTTTTGATTTCCATTTGCATGGAATATCTTTTTCCATCCCCTCACTTTCAGTCTGTATGTGTCTCTAGGTCTGAAGTGGGTCTCTTGTAGACAGCATATATATGGGTCTTGTTTTTGTATCCATTCAGCCAGCCTGTGTCTTTTGGTGGGAGCATTTAATCCATTTACATTCAAGGTAATTATCGATATGTATATTCCTATTTCCATTTTCTTAAATGTTTTGGGTTTGTTATTGTAGGTGTTTTCCTTCTCTTGTGTTTCTTGCCTAGAGAAGTTCCTTTAGCATTTGTTGTAAAGCTGGTTTGGTGGTGCTGAACTCTCTCAGCTTTTGCTTGTCTGTAAAGGTTTTAATTTCTCCATCGAATCTGAATGAGATCCTTGCTGGGTAGAGTAATCTTGGTTGTAGGTTTTTCTCCTTCATCACTTTAAGTATATCCTGCCACTCCCTTCTGGCTTGCAGAGTTTCTGCTGAAAGATCAGATGTTAACCTTATGGGGATTCCCTTGTGTGTTATTTGTTGTTTTTCCCTTGCTGCCTTTAATATGTTTTCCTTATATTTAATTTTTGACAGTTTGATTAATATGTGTCTTGGCGTGTTTCTCCTTGGGTTTATCCTGTATGGGACTCTCTGTGCTTCCAATAGAATATTTTAATATATGTTAACACTGATAGTGGTCCCAGGTTATCAATAGGACAGACCATTACCAGGGACATAAGCTCTTTTTTTTTTAAATTAATTTTTATTGGAGTATGGTTGCTTTACAATGTTGTGCTAGTTTCTTGCTGTACAGTAAAGTGATCAGGCATATGTATACATATATCCACTCTACTCCCTTAGATCTTATTTTCAAATATATAATACAGTATTGTTAACTTTAGTCACCACACTGTACGTGACCCTGATTCTTTTGAACAGTGCAGGTTGAGTACTTTGTAGAATGCCCCTCAGTTTGGCTTAGTCTGATGTTTCCTCCTGATTAATGCTATTTTGGTGCGAAAGTTGTGGAAGTGGTGCTGTGTTCACCTCTGGGCATGGCTGGGGACTTTTTGGCTCTAGTGTGCACTTGGATTTTGTCTCACATGGATAAAAAGAAAATGGTGCTAGTTTAACAACGAACCCGAAGAGCACTATCTGGGAAGTTTATTGGATTGTGGGTTTGGTAATCTGCGAGGAACATTTAACCCAGTGATTCTCGACCTGGGGTGCCTTTTCTCCTTGGAGAGTTTGACAAAGCTGGAGACATTTTTAATTGTTGTGAATGGGGTCAGAGGGGGCTACTGCCATCTAGTGGGTGGAGGCCAGGGATGCTTGTGAACTTCCTATAATGCGCAGGACGGCCCCCACTGCAAAGAAGGATCTGGACCCAACTGTGCAGAGGTTGAGAAACCCTGGTCTCTGTTTATATGAAACCTACAGAGCTGTCATGCTCCCAGAAAGGCCCAAGTGTTGGTACTATTCCATGAGATTCAGGTTTAGTAAAAATACAGCCACTGGCCGATGAACTCACAAGTGTAGGTAGTGTTCTACATGAGGGGCAAGTTTTTCGCCAACACCACAAGGGTCTCTGGCTCAATGAGTGGAGTTTGATAGTAATACTTGCTACAAATGTATGATTTTAATGTACGAAAGCTTTAAGGAGAGATGAAAACATTTTAAAGATGGCCTGTGTTTTCTTCTGCTTTTCTCCATGATTTCTTCATCTTGGACCTCTCAGGCATTATTTGGCCTTTCTGTTTTCAGACTAACTTGATGTATCCCGCTGTACGATCCTAAAAAGGGAGCTCACTCAGTGGGTCTGATTTGGTGGATGCTTACCTGGGAAGTTCTGCGCACGCGTGGCACCATCTCCCGTGAACACCCATGGGAGGTCATGCCTGATTTCTACTTCAACAGAGATCCTGAAGAGATTGAAAAGGAAGAGCAGGTGGCAGCTGTGAAGGCTGTGACCAAGGAAGAATTTCAGGGTGAATGGACTGTTCCAGCTCCTGAGTTCACTGCTACTCAGCCTGAGGTGGCGGACTGGTCCGAAGGTGCTGCAGGTGCCCTCTGTGCCTATTCAGCAGTTCCCCACTGACTGTTTAGCCTGCCACTGAAGACTGGTCTGCAGCTCCCACTCCTCAGGCCACTGAATGGGTAGGAACAACCACTGAGTGGTCTTAAGCTGCTCTTCCACAAACTCTTAAAATGGAAGTAGGTTGACGGAAAATAAACAGTTTCTAAAAAAAAAAAAACAAAAAATACAGAAGGTTGGAGCATGGGGGCTGTATGCCTGTGGGTGGAGAGAATTCTAGAGCACTGAGGATGGGATTTGAACTCAAACAGGAAACAATAGGGAGGAAGAAGAAAATGAAAACCTATTAAAAAGTCAACACTGAGATATTCCAAAATTAGATATTCCAAAATTTCCATAAGTCAGATATTGTAAAGCAAGTCATTCATTTGTTCATTTATCCGTTCCTTCAATAATATGTATTGTGTACCTACTATGCACCAGGTACTTTCTAGATGTCTGAGCTACAGGAGTGAATAAACAAAGCTCCCATCCTCAAGGGGTTTCAATTCGAGTGGAGGGTGTTGGATAATAAACACAAGACATAGAGACTTCCCTGGTGGTCCAGTGGTTAAGACCCCACGCCCCCAGTGCAGGGGAACTAGATTGGTCAGGGAACCAAATCCCACATGCCGCAACTAAGACCCGGTGCAGCCAAAGTAAATAAATAAATATTAAAACCCCCCGAGACATAAAGTATGTTAAAAGGTGGTAAAACATGGTCCAAAAGGATACATGCACCCCAATGTTCATTGCAGCACTGTTTACAATAACCAGGACATGGAAGCAACCTAAATGTCCATCGACAGAGGAATGGATAAAGAAGATATGGTACCTATATACAATGGAATATTACTCAGCTATTAAAAAGAATGAAATAATGCCATTTGCAGCAACATGGATGGAACTAGAGTTTATCATACTAAGTGAAATTAGTCAGACAGAGAAAGTGAAATATCGTATGACATTGCTTATATACGGAATCTAAAAAAAAATGATATAAATGAACTTATTTACAAAACAGAAACAGATTCACAGACTTAGAGAATGAATTTATGGTTACGGTGGTGGGGGAGGGGAGGGGTGGGGGGAGGGATAGTTAGGGAGTATGGGATTGACATGTACACACTGCTATATTTAAAATGGATAACCAGGGACTTCCCTGGTGGCTCAGTGGTTAAGAATCTGCCTACTAATGCAGGGGACACGGGTTTGATCCCTGGTCTGGGAAGATTCCACATGCTGTGGAGTAACTAAGCCCGGGCACCACAGCTACTGAGTCCACGAGCCACAACTACTGAGCCCGCGTGCCACAACTACTGAAGCCTGCGCCTAGAGCCCGTGCTCTGCAACAAGAGAAGCCACCGCAATGAGAAGCCTGCGCACCGCAACGAAGACCCAATGCAGCCAAAAATAAATTAAAAAAATAAAAAAATAAATAAAATGGATAACCAACAAGGACCTACTGTATAGTACAGGGAACTCTGCTCAATATTATATAACAACCTAAATGGGAAAAGAATTTGAAAAAGAATAGATACATATATATGTATGACTGAATCATTTTGCTGTACACCTGAAACACAACATTGTTAATCAACTATACTCCAATATAAAATAAAAAGTTATTTCCTAAAAGAAAAAGGTGGTAAATACTATGGAAGAAAGAATATAGAACAGAGTAAGTGGGTCAGGGGTGCTGGGGAGTGAGTTGCAGTTTCAGGGGGTTACAAGTGGGTTAGAAATGTGAGAACTGAGCAAACTTGATGCAGGTGAATGAAGAAGCTGGGAGGAAGGAGCTTTCTAGGCAGTGGGAACAGCAAGTTCAAAGGCCCTGAGGTGGGACCATGCCTAGTATGTTTGAGCAACAGCAAAGAAGTCAGTGTGGTTGGAGGGAGTGGGTGAGGGGGAGAGTGGGAGGAGGCGAGGGCAGGGAGTTGTTGGCGGCAGATTGTGCAGGGCTTTGGGGGATGTGGGAAGGACTTTGGCTTTTATCCCAATGAAGTGGGAGCTGTGCAAAGTTCTGAGCAGGGGAGGCCAGTGGCTGGACTCAGGTGCTCACTGGCGTCCTCTGGCTGCTGCAGGGGGAACAGACCATCAGGGGTGAGGGCAGGAGCCAGGAGACCTGGGCAGAAACAACAGCACTGGGCCATGTGGGAAGTGATGGAGGCTTAGACCAGGGTGTTAACAATTTGTGTTATTTTAGATCATCAATTTTCACCTTTTGCATTTTTGTATGATAAATTCATTGTTATGGGTTACAAATTTATTGGAATGGTCTGGGCAAAAGAAATTACGTACGGCAAAGGAGCTCAGGTGGTTAAAAAAGTTGGATATTGCTAAATTTAATATATGTACAACTCTAGGACTGTGCCTGAGCTGTTATTATAATTATTTTTCTTCTGCAGAAGTTTGTTTCCTCCTTATCCTGCCTCAGGCATTCAGGCATTTACATGAAATGTCTGCATGCCAACCTCTCATATTCTAATCTGATGAACGTGACCTTTCAAACTGAGGACATGACACAACTGCAGAGAGGAGAAAACTGGAAGTAAATTTGGATATAATCAGTTTTGTGCCTGGAAAACTGTTCCTGTACTGAGGACAGACCAAACATAAGCAAATAAGCCATTTGTTAATTTCAGTGAGTTTCTTGGCAGAAAGAGTCCTGAGGATGTTGCCAAAATCTCTGCCAAGTTTAAATTTAGGACAGCAGGTTCCCCAGGAGTGGAGAAGCTTTAGAATTCTTGCTCCCATTCTCAGTATAACCTTTTTGTGATCTTCAGGGGTTGCTGTACGGAGGGTAATTATTTCCAAATTTCCTCTCTTCTCCCCTTCCCCAGTTTTTTTTTCAGACTGAAATTAAAATCAAGGAAATTTTTTAAAATGAGAGAATGGATTGCAGAGACTTTCCCATACAGCCTTCCAAATGGGGAAACTGAGGCCCAGATTGGCGAATTGATTTATGTGCGTCACTCCTAGGAGAGGCTCTTGGCTATATCCCCTTTAAAGAGACCCCATGGCATCCACTATGTAATAAATGATTTCTCCTATCTCATGAAAAGGGGATCAGCAAACTGCTGCCTATAGGTCTTAGTTCTTCACTAAGTTCTGTGAATTCTTCTCGGAGAATGAATTATGCAAATTGTAGCTGGGGAAAATGACATGTAACGTCTGCAAAATTTCCCTGAGAATTCTCCCTTTGTCCACAAAGTAGGCTCGCTAGTCAGTGTAAGGCTCCGTTCAGTGGTGATAACAAACAAACTGGGAACTTTCGTGGCTGTACCCAGCACAAGTCTGTTTCTCATTCCTGGGAAGCTGGTTAGCAGGGTTTGCATCCAAGCAGTGACTCAGGGATCCAACCTTCCTCCATTGTGCACCAGGACCATCTCTCACAGGCTTCCAAAGTTACCTTGGGAGGGGAAGAGAAGGAGAGAGGGGGCACACCAGCTGTTAACTGCCTCCATCTGGTAGTGAAAATCCATTGGCTAGAATGAGTCACATGGGTCTGTTCTAACTGCAAGAGGGTCTGGGAAATGCAGGAGAACATATGGGTGAACACCAAACACTGCTTATTCTTTCTATTAGAGAAAAGAGAGAGACTTGACTTCCAGTACCTTGGATATGGCAAGAGAAGTGTTTGGATACTACCAGGGTCATAATACTTCATCCTTCTCTTTCTCCTCCTCTTTTGCTAAATTGTGCTTTAGAGGGTCTGGGTGCTCAGTTGCCTCTTCTATGAAACACTGGAAATCAGAACCTGACTTGTTCATTTGTGGCTCGGATCAAGTGAGATAATGTACCTGAAGCACATAGAAGAGTGACCCAGAAAGGACCCAGAAATTGGCAGCTCCTACTATCCCAAAGTCGAATAAGTCAATCAGAAATGACACATCTTGATAGCAGAATACTTTCTAGGGCGCCCGCTCCATGTTTGATTAATCCATGGTTCAGTGTGACTGTCCCAGATGAAATAATGCACCATATTGCTTTTCAAAAATCCTTGGCATTTGGCTATTTATTCTTGTGGTGTGAAGCTTCCAGTCTGTTTATTCAATTGCTCTGATTGGAGCTGTAAGAAATTGAATTTAACATCTGTAAGCAAGGTTTTTATGACATGGGATTTTGGCTAACAGGGTAGGATCTTATCCCAATTTTGACCAGTGGGAGCCCCTTCAAGCTAGTTTGTGTGTTCTTTTGATAGAACCCTTAGTCTTTAAAAGCCCTTTCCTTGCTTTCAGACACAAGTAGATATTCTAAGCTCGTCCTGTTTATTTCCAGGGCACAGATTTTTGTCTGCTTTTTCCTTACTGTGTTCCCAGTACCCAGAAAAAGGCCTGGCACTGAATGAATGAATAAATTCTTTCATTTCCCTCTTTCTTCTGCTGCTTCCCCAATAACTCTCAATTCACACCATCTACTAAATCAGATATTGTAACTTGCACATTATAAGGATGCTCAAAATCCTCTCTGAGGTGAGACTTCTCCACTGACATGTTTTTGCTGCAGCGAAGTCCAGCCTGGTCACAGCCTAGATCCTAAGGTTAAAAAAAGCTCAATGCAGCCTCAACAGCTTCCAGCATCCTGGTTATTTTTAGGACAGAGGAGGGGGTGAAGGAAAAATGTGACCAAGAGTCACCTCCAGGGAGAAGCATCCCCTTCCTCTGGCTCAGAACTAGGGGGTCTCACCCAGCTAGAGATGCCCACTCCTGTGAACGGATCAAGTTTGAGAAGTGGGTGTTCACAAGATACGGTTTCCCCCATTACTGGATTGTGAATACTAGGCAGATTTCCTGCTCTGCTGGGAATGCAAAGAAACACAGTGTCTGAGGGTCAAATCAGGGAAACCACTAAGATTCTATACAGGCTCTGGGCTTTCACTACCAACTGCTGAAGAGTAATCATTCCGTAACTCATGGACTATATGGATCAATTCATTCATTCAATTCACCGTGACAGGTGCTGTCCTAGGTGCTGGCGTTAGGACAGGGACTACTAAAACAGACAAATGTTTATGCTTCATGGGGCTGGCACCCAGTCTGGGAGTCAGTCAACAAAGTAAAGAAGTAAACTGCACAGTATGTCACGGATTGTTAATTGTTGTGGAGACAAACCATGCAGTAAAGGGGAATGGAGTGCTGGCATGGGGTTTTGTGTTAACCATGTTTCTGATGCTTTGACATCTGGGGCCTGGTTGAGTCTCAAAAGACTGTCCCTCCCAGGGTTAGCCAATTCTTAGAGCTAGTAAAGGACTCCAATCCAGAGTCCACACTCCAATCACCTCTTTTTATCAGTTCCAACACTCTGGGCCACTATCTACCTATCCTAATCATTCCAGAGCCAGATACCAGACAACTAAGGACAGTTCGTATGCCCAGAAGCCACTGAAATTATCCAGACTAGTCATGCCTAAGCTTGCTGACTGTGCCTCACCCATTCCTTTCTGCAGAAACCACAATGAAACCACCATGTTTCCCCTCACTCCCCCTGCCTCCTGACCAATCCTGGTGCTTCTCTGTGTGGCTCTTCAAGGCACGGTGTGCCTCCCCTCCTGCTGGGAACTGTGTCTTTTCAATGGCAGTCCTCTCTTGATCTGTTGGCCTCACCATACCTGAATGATAATAAAATCTACATCTTAAAACAGGGTTGTTTGCAATTTTAGATCAGATGGCTTGGGATGGTCTCACTGACTTTGAAGGAATTAAAGGAAGTGAAGAAGCAATCCCCATGGTTATCTGGGAAAGAGCATTCCAGGAAGAAGGAACAGAAAGTGCAAAGGCCCTGAGGCTGGACCAGGCATGGCACGTTTGTGGAATAGCGAGGAACCTGGATCAGAATGAACGAGGTGGGCAGTGGGAGGAGGTGAGGGCAGGGAGATGATGAGGCAGGGCCTTGTGGTCTACAAGACAGACTTGGGCTTTTGCTCTGAGTGAGGTGGGAACCATGAAGGGTTCTGAGCAGAGGAGGGACATGATCTAACTTAAGTTCTTACAAGCGCCCTCTGGTTGCTTGTGGGGAGGATACAGGGATGGGAGGAGTGAGGGTGGAAACCCAGAGACCAGAGAGGAGGCAACTGCACTAGACCAGGTAGGAGATGGTGGAAGCTGGACCAGGGTGGTAGCAGTTCAACAGAGACTATTAACCTGAGTATGTGGGGTGCCCCTGAAATCTGGACAAATATTTTTTCTTTAATTTCCTTATGGTTACTTTGAAAATTATCTTTGGGAAAAAAGTTTTTACCTGCCCAGTTATGTTATTTACAGATTATTTCACTCCAAATGTAGGACGTCAGGGAACATCAGTCAGAGTTTTTGTCTGCATGCAACAGAAATGGATTCTGTGCATACTAACTTTAAAGGATGAGTTTTATGGAAATAATATCAGAGGCTCACAAAATTGACCAAAAGCTGTAGAAATAGTCTTGGAGAAAGGGGTGAAACTGAGGGCTCTCTGGTGGACACCGTGAGGGTTATGAATTGCTGATGCTAAAGATGAATGGCCGTAACCTTTGGTAGATAACCCTAGCTGCTAATGTCTGCATCTTTTGCCCAACGGGCTTCTCTAAAGTTGCCAAAGCCTGCACAGCATGTTAGAAGTGCCTGGGAATGAACAGCTAACAGCTACATCTCCACCCCTGTCACCATCAGCAGCCATCAACTAAGAACTGATGGGAACTGGTGGATCAATACCCCAGCTCTCTCTGCCCTCAGGTGGGGTGACTCTGAGGGGCATGTCCAATGCAGTCCCCCAGAGTTTCCTAGCAGGGCTGGGCCAGAGTTGCCTACAGGGGAAACCTGCTCATCTGTGCACCAGTATCGGGTGCCCTCCCCTTTCTTTCTCATATCCCTAAGCACCTACTGGTGTTTCCTGGGTTTGCCTCCCAAATAAATGATTTGCCCACGAGTTCTTGGGTCAGTATCTACTTCTGGGGGAACCCAAGCAAAGACAATTGCATCCCATGGCAGAAGGCCCCACATTACTGGATTAGAACCCACATTGAGAGTGAAGGGCTGAGAAATGGTGTCAATATTGACATATAGAATTTTCCTTAACATCTCCCAGTCATCTAGAGACAGTGGCCCCAGAGACAGGAGTTGGGCACAGCAAGTTTGCCCAGGTTTGGGAACACAGTTCTGTTCAGATTTCCTCTTCTTTCTAGCCAGCTAATACTTCATGTTGTGGGGAGGGGGGAAGTTCCCAGCAGGGCCCAGTGCATCCCTTCTCCTGGTCGCTTGTGTATTATCACAGGACGTCGGTGAACTTTCATGATGGATAGAAAGTTCATAGGAAGTACATCCTCAGCGCGTCTGTGTTAGATGAGCCTTCCTCCTTGGGGGCCAGTGAGAGGATTCAGAGCCAAGGTCATAGAGCTGGCAGACAGCTCTGGCCACATGCTACCCCTGCCACTGTCCTTCAAACACTTTCAAATGACCCTGGGCCACTCATCCAAGAGTCAAAACAATGAACCTTATGTTGGCTGAGCATGGGTCCCATTCCTGCCCCAGGAGGGGAGGCTGGTGTTGGAACAACCATTATGCTAAGACTGTTCTCAGTGGGGAATTTTCCCCCTAAAAGGGAGATCAGGGCTTCCCTGGTGGTGCAGTTGTTAAGAATCTGCCTGCCAATGCAGGGGACATGGGTTCGAGCCCTGGTCTGGGAGGATCCCACATCTTAATTGCACGGAGCAATTAAGCCCGTGCGCCACAACTACTGAGCTGGCACTCTAGAGCCCGTGAGCCACAGCTACTGAAGCCCACGAGCCACAACTTCTGAAGCCCGTGAGCCTAGAGCCCGTGCTCTGCAACAAGAGAAGCCACCACAATGAGAAGTCCACGCACCGCAAGGAAGAGTAGCCCCTGCTCACCGCACCTAGAGAAAGCCCGTGTGAAGAAATGAAGACCCAACGCAGCCAAAAATAATAAATTAATAAAATAAATAAATTAAAAAAAATAAAAGGGAGATCAAGGTGATCATAGGAAGATGGAAGGTTAAATGACAGGTAGCCAGAAATATAGCCAATGTCAGCTCCCCAAGGGAATTAGGTGCTGTCACCTTCATAATTTCTTGGTTGCATTTGCAACAAGTTTCTAGAGACAAAAAAATAAAAATAAAAATATTTTGTTATAGCAGATACTATTGGTGCCGCTACTGCCTTGGACTGCCTTGGAGGTCACTTGCAAACAGTTCCCTTTTATACCACAACTGCCTTCAGCTCTCTGACTGCATTAGTTTCCTAGTGTTGCCATAACAAATGACCACAGTGGTTTCAGAAACAGAAATCTATAAGTTCTGGAGGCCAGGTGTCCAAAATCAAGGTATCAGTGGTGTTGGTTTCTTCTGGAGGCTCTGAGGGACAAGCCATGCTCTCGCAGCTTCTGGTGGTTTCCAGAAGTCCTTGGCATTTCTTGGCCTATAGCTACATCCTTCCAATCTCTACTTCCATTGTCATGTGGGCTTCTTCTCTCTGTGTGTCTCTATGTGTTACCTCCTCTTCTTAGGAGGACACCAATCATTGGATGTAGGGCCCACCCTAAATCCAGGATGATCTCATCTCAGTATCCTTAATTACATCTGAAAAGACCCTTTTTCCAAATAAAGTCACATTCACGGGTTCTAGGGGTGAGGGCATATCTTTTGGGAGACCATCATTCAATTCACTACACTAAGGCCATTCTCCTCAGCCTGTGTGGATGTTATGGACTGAATGTATGTCCTCCCCAATCCCAAATTCATATGTTGAAATCCTAATTCCCAATGTGATGATATTAGGAGGTGGAGACTTGGAACACAGTTATGTATGAGGGCGGAGCCCTTGTCTGTAAGATTAGTGCCCTTGTAAGAAGGGGTCAGAGAGCTCTCTTGCTGTCTTTCTGCCCAGTGATCAGACAAGGAGAAGTCAGTATCTACAACCCAGAAAATGGGTCTCACCAGAGCCTGACCATGCTGGCACCCTGATCTTGGACTTCCAGCCTCTAGAACTGTGAGAAATAAATTTCTATATAAGTCACCCAGTCTATGGTAATTTGTTGTAGTGCCCCAAAGGACTAATACATACTATAAAATTATTGCCTTTGGAGTGGTCCTCAAACAATATGGGACAGGCATTGGTGGATAGATATTCCACTTCCTCACTCCTCAGGGGGTCAATTCTGAGGGCTCTGCTATATGGTCTCTCAGAGTGCCCTGGAAGGATTGAGCTCTCATTGCTAAGGGTAGGGATGTGCTTGTGGAAGACAGACTCAAAGATGATCCCCAGCGATCCCTGCCTCCTAACCTGGATTTGAGACGCTTAGAAACTCTTAGGTTAAAAAGTGTGTTAAGTTGCTAAGTTTTGGGACTTAGCAATAACTAATTAATACAGTGTTTGGTATCACACATTTTATTGACTTCTCTTCTACGTTTTGATTCCCCATTCCTTCACCCTGCTTCCTGGGATCACCTCCCCAATAATTGCTCACATTGAAATAATTGTCTTCAAGTCCGCTCTTGGGGGAACTCAGACTAATACACCTGTTGTTAGGATTATGGGCCATCTGCTTTTGTTTATATGGGAATCAGTGCAAGTTGGAAAATGCCAAAAACAGAAAGCGTCTTAAAGTTTCCACCTGGAGGTCGATATGGGTGGACTTACACTTAGTCTCCATCCCAACACCCTTCTAATATCTAATGCAGAGACTGGTCAGCAAAACATGACCTTTCAAAGAATCCCTTGCAGCTAGAATGTTGGAGATGAACTGGGTCCAGCCAACTGGAAGCACTCTAGATTTGGAAGGGGGGTGTGGGTTGGAGGCCAACTCTTTGCTGTTTCAACTGTTAGTACTGGTGACTAATTGTAACTGAGCAGGACCCTATGAGGCCTTCCCAGAATAGACCCTCACCCATGTCCTCTGCCTGCCTTTTCTTTTTTCTGTGTTTCTTTTTTTTTTTAACATCTTTATTGGAGTATAATTGCTTTACAGTGTTGTGTTAGTTTCTGCTGTATAACAAAGTGAATCAGCTGTATGCATACTTATACTCCCATATCCCTTCCCTCTTGCATCTCCCTCCCACCCTCCTTATCCCACCCCTCTAGGTGGTCGCAAAGCACCAAGCAGATCTCCCTGTGCGATGCGGCTGCTTCTCACTAGCTATCTATTTTACATTTGGTAGTGTATATAAGTCAATGCTATTCTCTTACTTCGTCCCAGCTTGCCCTTCCCCTCCCTGTGTCCTCAAGTCCATTCTCTACGTCTGTGTCTTTATTCCTGTCCTGCCCCTAGGTTCTTCATGACCTTTTTTTTTTTTTAGATTCCATATATATGTGTTAGCATATGGTATTTGTTTTTCTCTTTCTGACTTACTTCCTCTGTATGACAGACTCTAGGTCCATCCACCTCACTACAAATAACTCCATTTCGTTTCTTTTTATGGCTGAGTAATATTCCATTGTGTATATGTGCCACATCTTATTTATCCATTCATCTGTTGATGGACACTTCAGTTGCTTCCATGTCCTGGCTATTGTAAATAGAGCTGCAATGAACATCGTGGTACATGACTCTTTTTGAATCATGGTTTTCTCAGGGTATATGCCCAGTAGTGGGATTGCTTGGTTGTATGGTAGTTCTATTTTTAGTTTTTTAAGGAACCTCTATACTGTTCTCCATAGTGGCTGTATCAATTTACATTCCCACCAACAGTGCAAGAGGGGTCCTTTTTCTCCACAACCTCTCCAGCATTTATTGTTTGTAGATTTTTTGATGATGGCCATTCTGAGGTGTGAGGTGATACCTCATTGTAGTTTTGATTTGCATTTCTCTAATGATTAGTGATGTTGAGCATCTTTTCATGTGTTTGTTGGCAATCTGTATAACTTTTTTGGAGAAATGTCTGTTTAGGTCTTCTGCCCATTTTTGGATTGGGTTGTTTGTTTTTTTGATATTGAGCTGCATGAGCTGTTCATAAATTTTGGAGATTAATCCTTTGTCAGTTGCTTCATTTGCAAATATTTTCTCCCATTCTGAGAGTTGTATGTTTGTCATGTTTATGGTTTCCTTTGTTGTGCAAAAGCTTTTAAGTTTCATTAGGTCCCATTTGTTTATCTTTGTTTTTATTTCCATTTCTCTAGGAGGTGAGTCAAAAAGGATCTTGCTGTGATTTATGTCATAGAGTGTTCTGCCTATGTTTTCCTCTAAGAGTTTTAGAGTGTCTGGCCTTACATTTAGGTCTTTAATCCATTTTGAGTTTATTTTTGTGTATGGTGTCAGGGACTGTTCTAATTTCATTCTTTTACATGTAGCTGTTCAATTTTCCCAGCACCACTTATTGAAGGTGCTGTCTTTTCTCCATTGTATGTTCTTGCCTCCTTTATCAAAGATAAGGTGACCATCTGTGCGTGGGTTTATCTCTGGGCTTTCTATCCTGTTCCAGTGATCTATATTTCTGTTTTTGTGCCAGTACCATACTGTCTTGATTACTGTAGCTTTGTAGTATAGTCTGAAGCCCGGGAGCCTGATTCCTCCAGCTCCATTTTTCTTTCTCAAGATTGTTTTTGCTATTCAGGGTCTTTTGTGTTTCCTTACAAATTGTGAAACTTTTTGTTCTAGTTCTGTGAAAATGCCAGTGGTAGTTTGATAGGGATTGCATTGAATCTGTAGATTGCTTTGGGTAGTATAGTCATTTTCACAATGTTGATTCTTCCAATCCAAGACCAAAGTATATCTCTCCATCTGTTTGCATCATCTTTAATTTCTTTCATCAGTGTCTTACAGTTTTCTGCATACAGGTTTTTCTCTCCTTAGGTACGTTTATTCCTAGGTATTTTATTCTTTTTGTTGCAGTGGTAAATGGGAGTGTTTCCTTAATTTCTTTTTCAGAATTTTCATCATTAGTGTATAGGAATGCAAGAGATTTCTGTGCATTAATTTTGTATCCTGCTACTCTACCAAATTCATTGATTAGCTCTAGTAGTTTTCTGGTAGCATCTTTAGGATTCTCTATGTATAGTACCATGTTATCTGCAAACAGTGACAGTGTTACTTCTTCTTTTCTGTTTTGGATTCCTTTTTTTTCTTCTTCTTCTCTGATTGATGTGGCTAAAACTTCCAAAACTATGTTGAATAATAGTGGTGAGAGTGGGCAACCTTGTCTCTTTCCTGATCTTAGAGGAAATGGTTTCTGTTTTTCACCATTGAGAATGATGTTTGCTGTGGGTTTGTCATATATGGCCTTTATTATGTTGAGGTAGGTTCCCTCTATGCCTACTTTCTGGAGAGTTTTTATCATAAATGGGTGTTGAATTTTGTTGAAAGCTTTTTCTGTGTCTATTGATATTATCATATGGTTTTATCCTTCAATTTGTTAATATGGTGTATCACATTGATTGATTTGTGTATATTGAAGAATCCTTGCATTCCTGGGATAAACCTCACTTGATCATGGTGTATGATCCTTTTAATGTGCTGTTGGATGCTGTTTGCTAGTATTTTGTTGAGGATTTTTGTATCTATGTTCATCAGTGATATGGGCCTGTAGTTTTCTTTCTTTGTGACATCTTTGTCTGGTTTTGGTATCAGGGTGATGGTGGTCTTGTAGAATGAGTTTGAGAGTGTTCTTCCCTCAGCTATATTTTGGAAGAGTTTGAGAAGGATAGGTGTTAGCTCTTCTCTAAATATTTGATAGAATTCGCCTGTGAAGCCATCTGGTCCTGGACTTTTGTTTGTTGGAAGATTTTTAATCACAGTCTCAATTTCAGTGCTTATGATTGGTCTGTTTATATTTTCTATTTCTTCCTGGTTCAGTCTTGGAAGGTTGTGCTTTTCTAAGAATTTGTCCATTTCTTCCAGGTTGTCCATTTTATTGACATATGGTTGCTTGTAGTAAGCTCCCATGATCCTTTGTATTTCTGCAGTGTCAGTTGTTACTTCTCCTTTTTCATTTCTAATTCTGTTGATTTGAGTCTTCTCCCTTTTTTTCTTGATGAGTCTGGCTAATGGTTTATCAATTTTGTTTATCTTCTCAAAGAACCAGCTTTTAGTTTTATTGATCTTTGCTATTGTTTCTTTCTTTTTCATTTATTTCTGATCTGATTGTTATGATTTCTTTCCTTCTGCTAACTTTGGGGGTTTTTTGTTCTTCTTTCTCTAATTGCTTTAGGTGTAAGGTTAGGTTGTTTATTTGAGATTTTTCTTGTTTCTTGAGGTAGGATTGTATTGCTATAAACTTCCCTCTTAGAACTGCTTTTGCTGCATCCCATAGGTTTTGGGTCATCGTGTTTTCATTGTCATTTGTTTCTAAGTATTTTTTTATTTCCTCTTTGATTTCTTCAGTGTTCTCTTGGTTATTTAGTAGTGTATTGTTTAGCCTCCATGTGTTTGTATTTTATACAGTTTTTTCCCTGTAATTGATATCTAGTCTCATAGCATTGTGGTCGGAAAAGATACTTGATACAATTTCAGTTTTCTTAAAGTTACCAAGGCTTGATTTGTGACCCAAGATATGGTCTATCCTGGAGAATGTTCCATGAGCACTTGAGAAGAATGTGTATTCTGTTGTTTTTGGGTGGAATGTCCTATAAATATCAATTAAGTCCATCTTGTTTAATGTATCATTTGAAGCTTGTGTTTCCTTATTTATTTTCATTTTGGATGATCTGTCCATTGGTGAAAGTGGTGTGTTAAAGTCCCCTACTATGATTGTGTTACTGTTGATTTCCCCTTTTATGGCTGTTAGCATTTGCCTTATGTATGGATTGCTCCTATGTTGGGTGCATAAATATTTACAACTGTTATATCTTCTTCTTGGATTGATCCCTTGATCATTATGTAGTGTCCTTTTTTGTCTCTTGTAATAGTCTTTGTTTTAAAGTTTTGTCTGATATGAGAATTGCTATTCCAGCTTTCTTTTGATTTCCATTTGCATGGAATATCTTTTTCCATCCCCTCACTTTCAGTCTGTATGTGTCCCTAGGTCTGAAGTGGGTCTCTTGTAGACAGCATATGTACAGGTCTTGTTTTTGTATACATTCAGCCAGTCTATGTCTTTTGGTTGGAGCATTTAATCCATTTATATTTAAGGTAATTATCGATATGTATATTCCTATTACCATTTTCTTGATTGTTTTGGGTTTGTTATTGTAGGTCTTTTCCTTCCCTGTGTTTCCTGCCTAGAGAAATTCTTTTAGCATTTGTTGTAAAGCTGGTTTGGTGGTGCTGAATTCTTTTAACTTTTGCTTACCTGTAAAGGTTTTAATTTCTCTGTCAAATCTGAATGAGACCCTTGCTGGGTAGAGTAACCTTGGTTGTAGGTTTTTCCCGTTCATCACTTTAAATATGTCCTGCCACTCCCTTCTGACTTGCAGAATTTCTGCTGAAAAATCAGCTGTTAACATTATGGGGATTCCCTTGTATGTTATTTGTTGCTTTTCCCTTTCTGCTTTCAATATTTTTTCTTTGTATTTAGTTTTTGATTGATTAATATGTGTCTCAGCATGTTTCTCTTTGGGTGTATCCTTTATGGTACTCTCTGTGCTTCCTGGAGTTGATTGACTATTTCCTGTCCCATGTTAGGGAAGTTTTAGACTATAATCTCTTCAAATATTTTCTCAGGCCCTTTCTTTTTCTCTTCTTCCTCTGGGACCCCTATAATTCGAATGTTGGTGCGTTTAATGTTGTCCCAGAGGTCTCTGAGACTGTCCTCAATACTTTTCGTTCTTTTTTCCTTATTCTGTTCCCTGGCAGTTATTTCCACCATTTTATCTTCTAGCTCACTTATCTGTTCTCCTGCTTCAGTTATTCTGTTATTGATTCCTTCTAGAGTATTTTTAATTTCAGTAATTGTGTTGTTCATCACTGTTTGGTTGCTCTTTAGTTCTTCTAGATCCTTGTTAAATGTTTCTTGTATTTTCTCCATTCTGTTTCCGAGATTTTGGATCATCTTTACTATCATTACTCTGAATTCTTTTCCATGTAGGTTGCCTATTTCATCTTCATTTATTTGGTCTTGTAGGTTTTTACCTTGCTCCTTTATCTGTAACAATTATTTTTGTCGTTTCATTTTTTTTTTTTTTTGATGGGTGGTGCTGTATTCCTGTCTTACTGGTTGTTTGGCCTGAGACATCCAGCACTGGAGTTTGCAGGCAGTTGGATATAGCTGGGTCTTGGTGCTGAGATGAGGACCTCTTGGAGGCACAAAATAAAATTAGAAAGATAAAAAATATATTAGGAAAAATAAAACCTGGTGCCTGGTAGGTGTCCTAGTTGTGAGGAGATGCGAATTCCGCGTCCTCCTAGTAC